>NC_142958.1:790093-1395807 GCF_039701765.1 Tetranychus urticae | reverse complement strand
GGTTTTTGGACCAATTTAAACATACAAACCGGAATCAATTTTTTCACCCTTATTTGTTAAATATTGTGTGTTAACTGCCAGACAATTGTTGAACTCACTATTTAGTCTAGTAATTTAATCATGCAAGTTGTCAACTTTTCTCTCTACCAATTTGTTAATGTTGGCAAGAACCCGAAAATTTAATGTTCAAATTCTTGTTAATCTAATTTAGAAACTCATTTTGATAATGTTTACTCATTGAATCATGCAATTCCATGAATTTTTTTTATATTAGTAACTAATGTAAGGCTCAAAATTTTAATTCGTTAACAGTTCTCATTGAGTTGTCTTCAAGTTGATTAACCTGTCAACTGTTGAAATGGTTAACGCCATTTTTCATCACAACTCATTTTAAACTCATTTCAAGTTACAACTTGAATTACCAGGTGATTGCAAACCAAAATAGTAAAAGATTGATTATTGATTGAAAGGTTATTTTAAACTTCAATACAATGGACTGAATGGTTGTTGTGGCGATAAAGATGAAAATTCAAATAATGAACTGCAGCTGATAAATAGCTTGAAGAATCTCGCCTTTCATTGAATAAAAAGATATATTTAACTGATTTACTTCACCATTTCATTGAAGGAACATTGAATATTTTATGATGATGATGATGTTTCCATTATAATCAATACTCTAGGAGTTGTCATACTCAATGATTAATTTCAGTCATCAGTGTAAAATGAGAATAACTTTGGATGCATTAAGATGTTGAAAGGACCTTTTTGCTGGATTCAAGGTTGATCGGAAATTATAATCAAATGAGAGTGATAAATAATGATTGTTTGAGTGATTATAATGACCAGAGATGATTGATATGGTACATATAAGCTGCTAGATTATGGCGTTTATAATGAATGGGTTAATTGGCCATTAGACATTTAACTCGGGTTCAGTTTGATAACCAGCTTGTAGGACTTGCTTTAAATACTCAGCTCGACTATAAGATGAATATTGTGAGATTGAATCTTGTATGGTTCCAGTTTCAATTCAGACTTTAAATTTAACATCTTGATCTTGCCAAGTCTCGACTGTGTTACCCAATGAAATTGAATTTTCATGTTTGCTGATTTTGGTGGCACTTGCTGATTATTATTGATCGATTTAATAGAAGTTGAATGATCAAAGGAATCAAATGATTGAGGCTAAGCTGTCTTAAGGAAGGTAAAAGACAGGTACAATCCAATGGAAAAATAGTTGAAATGAAAAGGTGAAAAAATATCATTCCAATGAAATGCTGAATAGAATAGATATTTCACAGAAAGGAAATAATAAATACTCAAATGTCATGCCATGAATGTTGATATAGTAGATTGAAGGGAATTGAAATAAACAGCCTAAAGGATTTAGCATTGTATCATTATTTCATGACCAGTTTCACCTTAGCATTTTCAATATTTAAACGTTCCATTTATTTTCATTTGATCAACTCTCAATCATCATCTGGTTCCATTGATATATTGTCACTAATCAAATTTAGCTGCGTGAACATTTCCATGAGAAAGTCTAGAAAATGATCAATAAAAGTCAATTCAATTCATAAACTTTCCATGTTTACACTCAATGAAACACAAGTTTATGTCAACAGGTTACTGGATTGCCTCTATTTCAATTGAAATTCATAATGTTTGGTCAGCTTTGACATCATTTGGCTATCATGAATAAACCAAGTCCAAATTTTCATTAACTGGTAATAATTGAACCATTTTGTTGATTGTTTTTGCAACAGCTCATTTTGGGATTATGCGATGACCGTTAATGTTGAAGATATTGTATATCTTCATTGCCACCAGCAAGATTCGTGTGGTACTGTTGTCCTTGTGGGTCAAGATGGAGTCCAAAGATCACCGATACGTTTTCCCAAAGGCGGTCACTTGCTGGCTTTCCTATCCTGTCTTGAAAATGGTCTTGTTCCGTATGGTCAATTGGTTCCTCCTCTGTGGACACAAAAGGGTAAAGGTAGGTTTAATACAAGTCAGATTAATATAAATATTTCACAAAACCACTTCAACCTCTCACCATGCCATTCAAAATCTAGATCACTTCTTTAATTGCTAATAATCCCTATTGTTTTTCATGCATCAAGATGTTTAGAAGATTTTTTGAAAGCTTTTTACTTGAAGCTCTACTTTTTTAAATTGCCAATAATATAGCAAGTTGAGTTGAGTATTTTAGGAAATCCATTTTTTCAATTTAAGCTTCATTAATAATACACAGTAAATTATGTATTATTTATACCGGTTCACTTAACTACAGATTTTATATAAATATGTCAACTTGTTGCATTGTTAATTTATTTTTGCTGATAGTTCACTTGATTCCAACAGATGAATATTTTTAATCGTATTAACCTCAAGATTAAGTTTCAATCTGACAGAGTAAGTGTTTGCATTATATTTGCATATCAATATAAAACATGTGAATGTTAGGATTAGCTAGCAATGACCAACCACATTAAGTTCAATGTATACCGGTTAACCTTTACAAGTTCAGGATTGATGGCTTATTAGGTTTTCAGGGAAAAAATGAGGAGATTCAAAAAATCGATCAGTATGAACAATCTAATAATTGTACATCCAAAAGGACAAAGGTTTGCACCAAAATGTGTACAATAGAAGGATAGAAAGAGTGAAAGATGAGATGATGAACAAGAATGATGATTAAAATTTGAGCATGATCAAGATTCAGATATTATCATGATCCTCATAATCATTACCAGAGTCATCTTATTTTGCACAAACATTAACTTTTGTATACTAGTCAACTCTTGATGACTTTGTATTCAACAAAACAGCTCATCAAATTAGACAGACAATAAGAAGTAAAGTTTCACCACAAATCATTTTTCCTCTTCACCAGCACCATTTACCACCATGATCATGATAACAACATCATAATTCAACTAAATATTACTCTTAACATTCATCTTTCCAACTGAAACTGTTGCTTGTCTATTCACATTACAAAAACAAACATAAATCAACTCGTTTTTTCTCACATTTACAGTAACTATAGATTATTCATAAAATGGCTTCTTTACTTACCATTATTAGATGGTATCCTTTAATAAGAGACGTTGACAATTAACAATGTTAGTAAAGAGAAGGTTTTATGTAGATGATTAGCTTTCTCGGTCGATCTTCAAAAGGTCAATCGCCGAACTGATCCAAAACTAGAATGATTATTTACCAGATTTACAGTTGATGGTTGTTGCCTTTTGAGTTATTCTTTAGAAAAGAAACAAAGAAACAGATTAATCATCGGTTCAACAGTCTATTTCAATGTAGCTGGTAACCAAGATCAGATAAGATAAAAATGGCTCCAACAAACCCATTTTCACCTTTTGTATCATAGACATTGTCTGTTAGACAACCGAAAATTAGATACTTTCTTAAACCTCATTTTCAACCCTTAACCCAATATTGATTAGTTTGTTTAATTTTTCGCCATTGTTAATTCTTAAATCTAAAGCAATCGCTAATTAAAAAATTAGTTGACATGTATCATTTAATTCTGTTGTTACTTTTCAACCCGCCTGCAAAGCATTACAACTACAACAATCATCATGGACTCCAAGTTTCATTGTATTTTACGTTCCATTTGAGGCCCAACTTATATAATATTATGTATTTTCATGTTTTCCTTTTGTTTAATGTTGTTTATTCTGATTATATGTCTGGTTTCATGTTACAATTTTACCTAAAGGCGATTAACAATCTAAATTGTTAATACAAAATGGGACGAACAGAATGTAATACGAACAGTGAAAAAAACCAAAAAGTAAATCTTATGTAAATTATTACGACTGTAAAACATGTAAGCCTCAACAAAATAATCAATCTTTTTTGAATTAATTATAATTGTGTATTGTGTTTCAACCGATTTCGGTTGTCTTTTACTAATTCTGTTATGTTTATCTCTCTTTGGGGTAATTTGTTTCAATTTTGTTTCTTCATATTTTCATGTTAGATGAGATTCGCTTGTGATTTTGCTCTTTAATGCCTTTTTTCACCAAATGATCTTGATTACTATTTGAAATCCTGGCTACCTTTAATTGCTTCAACTGTCTAAATATCTCTTTCTTACAATTTTTAGGTAAAGTTTTCCCAAAATTAAAGCGTAAAAATCATCGGAGTATGTTCAATGGAAATAAAAGTGAATCTGGTTCATCGTCAGAAGAAAATGAAACAACGGATTATGTATTTCGCATTGTCTCATCTTCAGAGAAACCCGAGTCAATTTGTAAGTACCACTCTAAATGTCATTACTTTCTGTACTCTAATTCAATAATTTTGTTGTTTATTTCATTTAGCTCAAGAAATGTTTGACCCCAAAACAACAAAAACAAATTCATTCCTATGGAGAGCTCGTAATGGTTTACAAGATAAAAATACTTCCAATTCATCTTCAACATCATCTACGTCGTCTAAATCATTGAGTGAAGATGGTACACTTGAATCAAATAATACAAAAGTTAGTCAAATGCCAAATCAGCCAATTCCAACGGATAAATCAATTAAGATTCTTTGTGACACAATGAAACGTCAAATAATTTCTCGAGCATTCTATGGTTGGCTGGCTCACTGTCGCCATTTGCGAACTGTCCGCACTCATTTATCTGGATTAGTTAATCCTGTAATCATTCCAGTTGATAAACCAACCGAGGCATCAAAAGGTTTAACCAAAACAGCCTGGGAATCTTTCCATGATGAGAATGGCAGAATTACCTCACCAGATGAGATTCGTCGTCTTATTTATTATGGAGGAGTTGAACATGACATAAGAAAACAAGTTTGGCCATATTTATTGGGACACTATGAATTTGATTTCACCGAAGAAGAAAGAGTTGAACGCGATAAAGATGTAACTCAACATTATGAGATCACAATGACTGATTGGTTGGCCGTTGAGGCAATTGTACGACAACGAGACAAGGAAATTATGGCAGCTAATTTGGCTAAATTATCATCAGAGTCAAATAACAGCACAGAAATACCTTTGGTTGGACCTGCGAAAGAAACAAACAATTGCAGTAATGAAGTCTTCACTGACTTTTCGGACTCTGAGGAGAGTGATGTAGACGACAAAAAAGGAAGCGTTGTTAAATCAACTGAAGATTCAACTTCTAATGAAAATAAACCCAAAGGTAAAGGAATGAGAACATCGAGAGGTCGTTCAGTTGATTCAACTCATAGTGAAAGTAAAAGTCGACGCAAGAACCCGGGATCACGAGATTGTCTTAAAAGACAGAGACAAATTGGAAGTGAAACAAGTGCAGGACAAAATATTGTTATAACCAATCCATCTGTTGATTTAACTCGAGCATATAAATCAGAG
The DNA here is from genome assembly GCF_039701765.1 of Tetranychus urticae. Classification (NCBI taxonomy): domain Eukaryota; kingdom Metazoa; phylum Arthropoda; class Arachnida; order Trombidiformes; family Tetranychidae; genus Tetranychus; species Tetranychus urticae. The sequence continues at coordinate 1,390,427 of NC_142958.1, read as the reverse complement.
GGAACTATAGATAAATCAGATTCAGATAGTAATTCTGTTGGTGTAAATAAAAATGACCATAACTTAACCAATGACCGTAATCTTGGCTTAGAGCCAGGTTCAACTTGCATATCACCGGCATCGTCCAACGGTGGAGTATATCCTGTAAGTAAATGTCCCTGATTTCAATCTGGATCATTTTATTTCTTCGTAACAATAAATTTATCAAATTCAAAATACTTTTTAATAATGAAAATCTGAAAACTAATCAATACAATCTTATCATTTCTTTTTTATATCCATTGACGACTCACAACACCTCGATTTTTTTGGAAACACCAATCAGAATGAACTGCTTGATCTGTTTTCATTGAATCTTCATCGGATCGATAAAGACGTTCAAAGATGTGATAGAAATTACTGGTACTTCATGAATAAAGATAACCTGGAAAAGCTGAGAAACGTCATGTGTACTTACGTTTGGGAACATCTTGACCAAGGTTATGTCCAAGGAATGTGTGATCTGGTCGCTCCATTATTGGTTATATTTGATGATGGTAATTAACTTGAAAATAACCAATGTTGATAAATATCTCACTGATTCTTTATCCATTTATTTACAGAGGTTAAATCTTATAGCTGTTTTTGTGAATTGATGAAACGCATGGTTTCTAATTTTCCTCATGGAGGTGCGATGGATACACACTTTGCCAATATGAGATCGCTTATTCAGATACTGGACAATGAGATATTTGATTTGATGCATTCCAACGGCGATTACACTCATTTCTATTTTTGTTATCGATGGTTTCTTTTAGACTTCAAAAGAGGTATCATTTTTTCCAATTTTCACTCAATTTTCATTTAACCGCAATTTTTTATTTCTTTTCAGAGCTACTATATGAAGATATTTTCAGAGTTTGGGAAGTTATTTGGGCAGCTAAATTTGTCGCTTCAGCCCATTTTGTCCTCTTTATTGCACTAGCTTTGGTTGAGTATTACAGAGATATTATTTTGGAAAATGATATGGATTTTACTGATATAATCAAATTTTTTAATGGTAAATATTTAATAAACAATGATGATGGATAAATAAACTCATATTTTTTCCTGTAAATTTATTTTCCACAGAAATGGCTGAAAGACATGATGCTAAAGCTGTTCTCAAACTATCAAGAGAGCTGGTTCTACAAATTCAATCTTTGATGGATAATAATTACAATTGAATTACTATTGGACTTTCTGTAAAATTTAATTTGTTTGTTCATTAAATGTCGACCGTTTCTAATAACAGAAAAATTGAGTGAAAAACTATTGAATAGCAGTAAATCATCAGTCTGTTAATACAAATACGATCATTTTCTGATGTCACTTGATTTCACCGAGGACTAAAGAATTGCATGCGATAGAGATCTCAATGACTGATGGGTTGTCGTTGAGGCAATCGTACGATATCGAGACAAAGAAATTATGGCTGCTAATTTGGCTAAATTATCATCAGAGTCAAATAACAGTTCAGAAATACTGGGTGACAATTGTATACCTTTGTTTGGACCTGCATTAACTAGTTATTGATAAACGAGTATTTTATACTGTTGGCGTGCATAATACAACTGATCTCCAAAAATGATTGGTCTAAACAGCATAGATTATTCATAAAATGGCTTCTTTACTTACCATTATTAGATGGTATCCTTTAATAAGAGACATTAACAATTAACAATGTTAGTAAAGAAAAGATTTCATAGATGAATAGCTTTCTCAGTCGATCTTCAAATGGTCAAGCGCCGAACTGCTTCTGAACTCATTCCAAAACTAGAATGATTATTTACTAGATTTAAAGTTGACTGATGGCTGTTACCTTGCGAGTTAATTATTCTTTAGAAAAGAAACAAAGAAATCTCTAATTAGCGATTGCATGATTGTGATTTAATGATGCATGTTGATGTGTCTGATGTAAGATGTCCCGTTATTATATGTCTGGTTTCATGTTAAAATTTTACCTAAAGGCTTTTCCCCCAAAATGATCTTGCTATTATGCCTATGATTACTATTTGAAATCCTGGCTACCTTAATTGCTCCAACTGTCTAAATATCTCTTTCTTACAATTTTTATGTAAAGTTTTCCTCAATACAATTTTTTAATTGTTAAAAAGCGACTCTAGTGGGGCTGAAGAGAGGGATAGGGGAGCTTATGGGAAATGAGAGAAAAGAGAAGGGTGAAAAGGAAAAGGAAAAGAGTAATTTTCTTATTGTCTATATGTATTTTACATGAAATTTATAATAAAATTACTGATTTTTCTTTTCTCCCTTCTCTTTTAGGTTAAAGAAATAAAGTAAATATTAAAGGGGAACAACAATAAGTGGGTTCGAGAGATCAAAGCTTAATGAATGCTATTGGTTATAGATTATCGAATAAAAAGATAAGAGTGGCGTTGACCAAAAAGATTAAGGTAGTCCTACTCTAATCTTTGGTTGACCATTTATTCTCATCTTTTTATTCATTCATCTATAACCAATAGCTTTCATTAAGCTTTCAAAAGTAAGTTCACTTTTATATTTTAATTTATTACATTTAATACTGGGCATTTTTTTCTCAATTTACGCCTTCGTGCAGGCATAACACACGAACGGTTAGTGCTGCAGACCTCAGATTTTAACCATGAGCTTATGCAGATTGAACAGCTATAAGTTCGAACGCTCAAGGTTATTCAAGGTCAATTCTTTATTTGACCTCTAATTGACATTGAAAGTTCATTTTTTGAAACAAATAAATTTTTCTGACTGATACTTGTTAGTCACATGTTCATAACTCTTACCATTGGAAAGATAAACGAGCTTTTATGAAATGCCAATTAGAGGTCAAATAAAGAATTGACCTTGAATAACCTTGAGTGTTCGAGCTTATGGTTGTTCAATCTGCATAAGCTCGTGGTTAAAATCTGAGGTCGGCAGCACTAACCGTTCGTGTGTTATGCCTGCACGAAGGCGTGAATTGAGAAAAAATGGGAGAAAGGAGCCAAAAGAATTTACGCCAGATCTAAAAGGCAATACTCGTGTTACTGGTGCCTCTCTTGCACATTTTATAAAAAAATTGAATCAAATTTTGGGCCTGAAATTTTCCAATATTCATCTAATTGGTCACAGTTTAGGTGCTATGTCTGTGGCTATGCAGGTAAAAGATTACAAAAGCGCAAGATTGGTCGAATCACTGGACTTGATCCAGCAGGACCACGCTTTCATGAAAATATATCAGACCCATCTGTTTCAAGTTATATTGCTGTGATCTACACCGATTATAGACCAAACTTGATTGAAGGTAAGATTCTGATTATGATTTTAAGATTTCAATATTTTCTTAAATTTAACTTTTGTTCTTATGTTCTTCCTTTATTTAGGATTCGCACTTCTAGATCCTCTAGGTGAAATTGATTTTTACCCAAATACCGCTATCGACAACCTGGTTGTGGAAAATTAAAGGATTATTGAATGACGGACATCAAAAGGCGACTAAACGTAATTTTCAAATTGGTTTGAGTTGTTGGCTTAACATACTTTTTGTCTCTGCTTCAGGCATCAGTGTCTAATGTAATCACCTGTTCGCTCCTCGATAATGTTCATCAATCCCGAACAGTTGACTAAAACTTGTCAATTCGTTGGTTATCAATGTTGAAACTATGACGACTATGAAAAAGGAAAGTGTACTGATTTTGGGATCAAGGGAAAGAAATAATTAATTGATAAAAAATTATTAATTATAATAATTAAACCCAATTCTTATTGAAAAACTTTATATAAACTGCTTTAACAAGAAGGTAAGAGAAAAGGAAAGGCAAAAAGGATTTTGTTTGATTGAGTGGTAAAATAATTTACCACCATGCAATATTGTATGTTGTAGAGCTTATTCGATGACGCTTGTACATAGCTATGCAACTCATTAACTTCACGTTTTATTCAATATCTTCAGAATCAAACATGTTAGCTTCCTAATATTTGAACAATATGCTCTTGAGAATTGAAAGACAATTTTTTCGAAGTATCAAGTTCATTTAAGGTCATTCGTTTATTTGACCTTCAAACGACTTCTGAAGGTCACTTTCATCGCTATAAGTTTACCTCACCAAAGTATCAAAAGCAAATGATATGAAGATATCGTTCAAAATTTATCAATTTATTGAAGAAAATTCTAATTGTGATTTTTCAATTTTAACTAACAAACTACAGTAAGTTGACCATGTTGATTTGTTTACAATTAATTGACCAATACCAAAGGCATCGTGTGGTGACTTTTTTAATTTTCTTGTGATGCCTATTTTCCCATGCAAGTGAACTCTCTTCTTAATCTTTGGTCTTTCCAACATAACTTTATTATGATCTTTAAATTATTGTCACAATCAGGTACAGTTAACATGGTTCCATCTGTCAACGATAACTTCAACAGTTAATTGAAGGCACAATTTGTGTTTGATAGATAAATTGTTGCTAGGAAACAACTGATTGGATTTTCTGGCAATTTTAATATTATATTCATTTCAAAACAATCTTCATATCAATTGAACACTTGAAAAGCTTAAAGATACAATAAATGATTGCGCAGACTTGAATGAAATCAATTAATTGTTTTATCATTTTCACACTCAGACCTTCATTGTCTCGAATGCAAAATACAACGTTAAATGAAATGTCAAAAAACAAATCATTAACTTACTTTCAATCATATTGTGTCGTCGACTAATCAAACTTAACTAAATGACCACTTTTACCTTGCTCATGCTCTAACCATTCAGTAATACATTAACAGTAATGTGGACCTTAAAGGATTGCAAAACAAAACTTGATTCATCAGTCAACTGAGCAAGTTTCAACACATCGTCCCATCAATGTCTATTGTTAAATGTAAAATAAAAGTGAAACACTTGAAAACTTCAAGCTTAATATTTGACTTTACAAGAAGAGTTGCCATGAATTTAATGTAGTTATCATTGAACCAACGTTTAAGGCAACAGACACTCATGAAATGAATCTCATGTTCAACTAATCTCCAATTGATCAGCAAGTTTGCACACTCAACCCAACAAAAGGCCATCATCATGGCGATGGTATTGTTTTTAAATCGTGGCACTTTCCAAGCTGAAGACATTCACATTTCCGATTCCCATATAAACGAAGACACTTTGGTGACTTTTGTCGATTTTATTCCCGGAGTCGTTGAACGAACCTGTTCAGCTGCCATGTCCGGTGGAGCTGTTAAATATCATTCATTCAGGTAAGTTCAACTTTTCGATAATAAACTAATCGATGTTGACAAGGACAGGTAGAAAAAAGAAGGACGAAAATAAAGACAATAACAAAACAAAATTGAGACAATCATCATCACCATTTGTCAATCCTTTTCATAAACAAATCAATGCTCCAAGCTGCCTGTTGTACAAGCATATTAAACTTGATTTAATGAGATAACTTTATGAATTTCAACCTCGTTTCCATGTTCGTCCGATTCATGTAAACGTGATTTGTTTCTCTAAATATTATCAATCGATCGAGAAAGTGTTACAAAATGGTTTTACTTTCAATAACAGTGAACCATCATTATAAATGTTAAATCTCTAAGGCTCTTCGAGTCTGAAGAAAGTCTGTCGTATGTTAGCGACTATCTTAATCTGATCTTGAGTTGAGTAGTTCTCAGGTTATGATACGAAGCAGTTTGAGTGTTGAATGATTATACAATGAAAGTGATGATTGAAGGTTGATTTGATCTGAATGGACTCTTATTTTACTTTGTAAACCCTTGTCGAGCCTTGACTTTTGTTGAACAAGATTTCGATTTTTTGTCTAACCTGTTTTGATCACGATCTCTTCCAATGTCAACTGAACATCTTTACATACCTATTGAGCTTGAAATTGGTAATTGTCCATATTGACCCAAGTTAATCAATATTATCCTTTGGAAAAAACATGGTTCATGGTTGGATAAAAACTGACCAAGTCTATTGTTATTCAACAGTGTGAATGAGTTCAACTTTAATCTAAACTGATCTAACCTAATCTTACCTAAAATGTACTTAATGGGAAAAAATTATTGACTTTTTTATTCAAAGATTCCTTGTACATTGCAAAAACGAGTAATTTTCTCTCTTTTTTTCATCCAAAAAAAAAAGAAGTCTCGTTGATATGGCTAACAGATGGCTTCAACGGAATCCCGAATGGCGAGTTTTCAATTGTGAAACTGTTCTTTTGCTCTACAAATACAACGACATTAAAAACTGCAATGAACTTCGTCCAAATGATTGCTGTTTTTACATCTCAGGATCGGAAAGGACAAACATTCTTAAAGGTTTAAGGTGAGCTTTCGGTCTCCAAATGCAGGAATAAACAACCAATCAAGTTGTTAGCATCAGTCCATGAAAAGTTCATCAGTCAAGAAAAATGTTGACCTAAAAAAATCAGTTTTGGGAAAAAATTATCCAGTACTAGCCTTTAATGGAAGGAATTTTATTGCTTTTTATTTGCGAAAATTAACTGGTTTTTGGTCAACATATTTTTGGAAGTTTTTGTTTGTTTTAAAGGTTGAATAGTTTCAGTAAGTCTAGTCTAACTGTCGAAATTTAATTTTGAATAATTAGTCTAAACATTAGGAGTCTTACCTTGTTTACCATTAAATTGTGAGCTGTCTCTCAACTTACAATTTAAACTCTTCTCAATTTGATTGTTGACCGTAAAAGTGAATCTTTGGTCATTTCTTTCCATCTCCATTAACTTGTATCTTGTTAGGTTAATTATATTTTGTCAACATTTTTATTAAGATTAATCTCTTTCTACTTCAATATTAGCTAAACCTTATTACTGTTTTCACTAATGTAATTGTTTTGATACGTTATATCAGCGTACGAGTATTAATTACACAGACAATGAGTACAAGAAACAAGATTAGGTCAACAAGAAAATCAACTTGACCATGTAATACATGATGATTTCGCGGAAAAGGCAAACTGTATTCATCAAGCTTAATTGAAGTAAACATTGTAATAACAGAAAGGGCGAACCTCACAAACAAAAGTAAAACCTGACAAAAGTTCAATTGAGAAATAAATTCATTCGTTTCATTTGCATCATTATTATGTCAAAATCAGCTCAATCAGAAAACTCATATTAACAAGAATAAGCCCAGAAAGTAGTGAAAATTGATAAAATCCAACATCCAAAGACTTATTAAATTTTAAATTGAAATACAATGAAATCTTGAATAATCCTCTTAAACTATTTTCATAGCAAGTGGTTAAGCTCATGTTTTTATCATTTAGTATTCCGAACTCAAAAATCAAGAAATCCTTAAAGGCTTCACTATCATTTGAATATTCAACTAACGATTAAGTACTAATTCAGTAGCATGAATGTGCTTTGAATATTTGAATATCAAAACTGAGTTTCGCCTTTTATTTTGATTTAATTTTAATGAACAGAACTTCCATTCTCCATGCTTTTACTTCGTATCTGTCAGATTTAGATCAAAGGTAATTTCGTAGATTTCAAATATTCCATCGGTAATTGATTCAAATGATGATCTAATTTAGTCAGATTCTAAACAGAATTTTATGAATTTTTTCTATCAGTAATCGCTTTTAAGTGAAAGTCTTACGTTCATTGGTCTGTCGTCTAGCAAAGCATGAAAGTCTGTGAAGCTTATGTTAAACTAGTTAAAGGACAACATTAGTGTTTCAATTTTACTTGTTATCAGATGAACAATCCTGATCAGCAGACCATATTGGAATTAAAAGCCACTCAAACAGTTCTCAATCTTTATTTATTATTCATTTAATCGCTAAGGTCAACTGTGATCGATTAATTTCCAGCTGTCGATCTTTCAGCAACAAAGTGTTCTGAATATTTTTGATACTCTAACATGACATTTGCGTGACTGAATGTCCAGACTTTTCACAACTTTAATTTGACCAAATGAAAAATTGGAAACAAAAGTCAAGTCAATAATGTTAAACTCCCAAGGATGAGAATTTTTGTTATCGAAAAAAAGTCATGGAATTATTGATTTTAATATTTACTTTTCAATCATTTAACACTGTCAATTTGATGGTCTATTGATTGAGTTGACTTGATTTTATTCAATTTAAAGTTTTCTCTTCAACTTGACAAACACTCCAAGTTGCACTGGGAGTGAAAAGTCCAAGAATAAAGTCACTCAAAATAATTAGCATTCTTTCATATCTATCAATATCATCAATGCAACTCAACTGGACAGAAATGTTTAGCTCAACATTTACGTTATATTCAATGAATAATAAAAAAGCAATCAATTCATTCAGACAATTAAAAGAGTTTTTTGAAACATTTCATTGGTGATATCGTATAACAATATTGATTGAAAAGTTTATGGACTTTTGTGGTCAAAGTAATGGTTAATTTTGATGATAAATTTGTTTCAATTTTTGCATTCATTATCCATGTTTCACTGGACAGAGTTAAACTTGACCTTATTTTTAGCTTTTGTTTTATTATTAATTTGATTCTAATTTTGTCTTTTTTCCTTTTGATTTATTTGACTTCAAGAATTTGGATAAAATTGAAACAACGAACGATTCAACGCCACGGATCAGTGTTGTATCAAGAATTGAATTACACCGATTTAGTTCCTGAGATTGATGAGAAGGGTTCATTTAAAAAGCTTGACGATTTGGTGGAACGAGCCAACATTTTGATCAGAAAAGAAGAGATTCAGGGTCGAATCATTTGTGTTGAAACGGTCACTTATGAAGCTGATACTGATTGGAAAGTTGATCCAGATGAAACATTATCTGCCCTTTCGACCAAAAAATTATTCATTTTAAGAATTTTTTACGAAGAAGGATTACCTTTACAGGAAGAAATTGGTAAAGTAATTCATTCTGAATCACATAATTTACTAAAAGAATTACCTCCAAAATTCCAATCAATTCTCAGAACAATCAGTTCCTGAAAGATTCAACCTTTAAAAGTTCGTGACTTCATTAGAAAAATTCAAACATGGAAATTGACTTTTGAATATATTTTGATTTCAATTTGACTTCATCAATCATCGAAATTGAATTCTTGTTTCATGACATTAACGACACGAATTCACAGCATTCTTATTCACCGAAAAAATAGTAAAATTAATTTTTCTGACCGAACAAAAGTCTCTCTGAAAACTAAGAACTCGAATAGCACAACATTTCAAATCTTTGGAAGAGCATTCAATGTCCAAAAAGCAAAGTCGAGTTGAATCCATCCTTATTCAGAATTTTGAAGCTTCTAAAATCAATGGCTAACCTTAGATGCTCAAAACTGCCGAATATCAAAAGTTGAATTTCTTGATATTTTGGCGGGAAAAGAATGAACTTCAGCAATAAAATGTCGAGATTTTAAAATGCATTTGATATCAATCAGCATCTTCAGGGAGGGATTTGTTTGTCTGTTTGGATTTATCTTTCTCGATGCATTAGCTTCCAACCTTGAATACCTTATTTTATTAAATAACATTTCATGATTTGACTCTTTCCTGGTTATTCAGTTTTCATGATTAAATCTGGAAACACTGAACACACACACCCAAACCATTTGCCTTCTCAGTCAGTAATGTCAAGTTAAATGTAAGAATTTCATTTTCTTTCATTTGTTTCACCTTCAAAAAGGTTCAGAATATTGGTGAATATCATGAGCCACTTTTTAGGTCAATCCAATTGCTAATGGTTTTTCAATGAAAATCATTGAGAAGTAAACATTTCTTTCATTTTAATAACCTTAAGGATAAACTTTTACCCATTTTGATTAATGAATTTGCGACGATAATGATTTTATTAATGATAATAATTTTGCGGTCCAATCGAAGAGGACAAAGTTTCAATCGATTACAACAATTTAGTCTAATTAGCTTGACCAAGTTGCAACAACTTAAGCCTTTTGACGAGCTGAGTCAGCTTCCAATCAGACAACATGATGTTTATCATGAACAGAGTTGATTCCATGTTGACCCAGCCCATGCCATTTCAAATCAATTGATTTAATTATACATTCGTTATTACAATATTCACATTCATCATTACCAAAGGGCGTTTACATGATAACTTGGTGAGTTTGATGAGCAATCATTTTCTGTCCTCCTTTACTTCTGTTTTAATCAGATTAATTCAATGAGTCGACATTTGATGAAACATTATTATTCAATTTTCAACTTCTGTTTTCATCAAATTATTGTTCAACTGATTCATTTTCAAATTGGGTCAATCCATGGTTCCTGTATCATGGAAAAAAAGAGTTTTAATGAAACCTTTTTTTACCTGAAAAGATTGATCTTTGGTCCATTCAAGGTTCATTACAGGATTTCCGATTGACATTGACTTTTATCTTTCATTATTTTACCATTAATGTGGGAATCATGAATTTTCAATGTCACTCCATGACTGGACTTGTAATTTGTTTTGATAGCTGATAATAGTTGTTCATTAACTATTCAGTGATAATTATATACTTTTGATTAACATTGAATTGAATTATTTTATTGATGTTAATCATTACTGGCTTCAGTCTGTTGTCTGTTGGCTCATTTTGCGCAGTTTTACTTGAACAGTCGAGAAGCAAATTCAATACTTGGAAAGTTCAATAATTGATGAAAAAAGATTTTATGGATTGATTGGTAATAAACAAAACACTAATCTATTCAATCATGCAATATCATCTCACTAGACAGTACTTATAAGCTCATTTAGGTTTAATATTGAATTTTCTGGATAATGTTCAACAGAAGCCTGGAGATGGTGCGAAAATTTTGTATTCGAGTTATTCTTATAATTATTAATGTCTTGTTTTTCAATTTATTTATATCCTAATTAAATGATTTATTTGTTATGCAGTTCAACCAAGTCATGCAAAGAGCAATATAATTAACTTGTCTTGGCCAAAAGGCCTGAGCCTGAAAGGATCATCAGAGCCATCAAGAATGATTGAAATTAATAATAAAATAAATGAATTCCAAATGTGAAGATCAAGATTCTGTAAAACAAGTTTTCGTCAACTACGCTTCAGAGTCAAGCTTATTTTATTGATACTTTCACTCTATTTACAGGATTGGATTATGGTTTTTTTGTTTAAGTTTGGATCTGTAAACATCAAACCGCTGATAAAAATTTCGGGTTGCTTCATGCACTCGACAGATCTAAACGTGTTTTTTCGATTTTCCATGTTGATTTTCTCATCCAGATTTTAAAATTTTTGTTTAATTTTGTAAATTTCATTGGCTCATTTCAATATGATCCTTATTTCATTAGGCTAGGTTTGAACTAGATAACTTGTGAGCAATGGGAATGATTTTTTCGAGTTTTGTGCAAGTCTTGATGGTTCCACGAAAATCATGCGAATTTAGTTTATGTGCGACGCTTTTCAATCAGAATTCGAAGTACGCTTCATATTTCATCCTTCATCGACTCGTCATCTCCTCACAATCGATTTGAATCCATTGAAATCGAAGTTTATTCATAACATTATCATACTATAGATGGCAGCATAAAGTGAATGAAGACAGTAAAGGGTGGCATCTATCAATGAACTTATTCACTAGTTTCGTTTACTTTCGATGTTAGTTTATTTTCCCGATTCTGCATCAGCCTTATATTTATGTATGCCCTAATTGGATTCTGTACTCAGACTGTTTGTAGATTTGAGCTGATTCTTGTTCATTGCGATATGCGAGAAGTCCAATAAAGATTCACAGTGCAGTCATTGTTCAGTCCAAAGATAAGGTTGAACGGTCAAACTTTTTTATTGGCCAATGAGTGTAATAGATCTCTATTTTTGATCATTTCCGAGGAATTTTTGGACGATTCGATAGAAAGATAATTAGTCACTAAAATTATCCGATTTTCTTCTTCATTAGATATAATCGATTTTGTGCCAAAACATTTATCTGGCGGAGGATTTTTCAAGCGACCAAAATTTGAATCATACACTCAAGTAATGTCCAGAGCATCTCAATGGTTATCACAGAATAGGCATTTAAATTATCGCAACGCTCAATCAATCGACATTAAACTGAGCATAAAATCATGTAAGTATTAATGCAAAGTACTTTTCAGCAAAGTGGAATGCTAACCAAATTTATCATTTCCATTCCTAAACCTGATTAAAGTAACCTCAGTCAATACAAAGACCATGTATTACACTGATTATGGAAGTTATATTCGCATTTTTCGAGTTTGTTGTACAAAATCATCACGAATTCTTGATCGTTCCAGTGCCACATCAAACAAAATCAAGACAACAATTCACCTTTCTTCCAGACTATTTCTTCCAGTTCGGAAAAAGGATACAATTGGTGCTATTCGTGAGCGTTTTGAAGAGTGGATACACAATGCCACTCAAGGTAAGTTCAGTCCATGAATCAGTTTCACAGATTTATTAATTTTCTATTCTTTCTATTCTCTTGTTACAGAAGCAATTGAATCGGATACAATTTCAGAGATTAAAATGATTCGTCGTTTACGAGTGTTGAGTGCTGAAACAATTTGCATGTTTTGTAAAAGTTATGAAGAAAGTTTAGAAGAGTCGATTGATGAACCCTTCCATTACAACCGATTTGGAGCCAAAAATGGTTTCATTTTCATGATTTTTCGTTTCTATTTCGACTTTTCAACAGACACAATCGGGACAATCAACGGTATCACAATTAAACCTCCGTCGCCAATAGTCAATGCAATCGAGAAAATTTATCCAAACAAAACAATTGGAAGTCAAACTTGTATTCTTATGTGATGATTCAAATGTGCAAAATAAACGCATTCAAAGTTGATGAACAATTTGTATTTGCTTTTATTATCCATTTGAGGCTTATTTAAGCTTAAAACAAGTCTTTAAATATTTGGATTCTACTCACAATTAAACTTATTCTTACGGGTTTATACCCGGGTTGAAAATTTAGCATGATATTGCAGTGGGCATGGAATATTTCCATGATATGATATTGCAGCGGGTATTCAGTAGAGCCATAGCATGTATTTGGCTTCAAATACACGCTCAAATTCGGATATAAGGCTAGTAAGCCCATGTACAAGACCATGATTCAGCCACTTTTGATTCTTATTAAAACAATAGTTTATGTCTACTAACAGTTCACAATGATACATATATGGGAAATGTGAGTAATTAACACATATTCAGTAAAAAATTGATATGATTATGGTACATTATTCATACGAACTCACAGTTTAGACACAAGTAACACACCATAACCATGACTTGAACAGAGTTGGCTTTTCGTCATATCCTGTCTTCAGCTTTAACAAATCAAGCTGGCGTATTATGAAGATTTCACGCGAAAACATCAAAATTACAGCATTTAAACCTTGTGTATTATCGTAAGATAACAGTAAGATTGCATGGAGGAAAGACTACGTTTCACGAATTACCATGTTATGACCATACTTATATTTCGCAAGTAACAGAGTAATGAAATGAACGCAGGTTGTCTTCAAACCCACAATTTCATTTCAATGAGACTGTAAGAAGTATTAATGGAACATCTATTGTCATAGAAAAATATTTATTGAATAATAACATTTTTTAGTCATGAACTTATTGGTTTTTGCTTTGTAAAGCTGACTAGGAACAAGTAAGAATTTATAAAAATAATGTCAATTTAGTAACGAGATTCAAAAAAATTCAGATAATAACATATAGAGATATTTGGAAACTATCCATGGCCATGTTGAACAAGTTTCAAATTTATAAAATGGAATATTTAGGTTGCCCATGAATCAATTCTTTCAAATAAAACATCTTTCTGATTGTTGTTCACCTCCTTCTGATAAATGTGAAGAGTTGGAGGGTCTTCGAGAAGAAAAGTTTAAAAAATCGTATATATGTCTGCTTGGAGAGGAATTGGTTCTTTCGATGCCAAATCTTGTTTGATTTGTGCCCGTGGCCATGTCAAGGGATTTTCGTTTTTCAGATAAATCCGGTGTTCTTTTATTAACGCTTGAGTTATTGTCAAAATTATTAGACACAGAAGAAGATGTTAAAGCCCTTTTCTCTTGTCCATGAACAGAAGGTTGTCTTTGAAAGTATGAATCCATCAAAGCAGATTGAGCAGAACTTTGGCTTTCTGTATTGGCTTTGCGCTTACCGCTATGAAATTCCCTTCCCATCTGGTTTACTGGCTTTCGCACCAAATATTCCCATCCATTTGGGGAAATAAAAACTTTATCAATGAAAGAAAAGAAAGTTCTGAGTCTATTTTCCTGATCCAATGGTAGAGCCGGTCGTTTGTCATGGCCTTGCTTGACTTTAGCTCCATGAACGCCAATCAAGTAGTTTTTAATGTTTTCAACGCCAATCAACTCAACAGCGATCGTATTAACAATTCTCGAAACCTTAATCTCTCCTTTCTCTTTGGTTAAAATATTCTCAATCTTGTACTTTTGTTTATCAGTCAATCCATCCATATGAAAGCCAGCGAAAACAGAACGCCACTAAATTTGAAATAGAATCATATTTATAGATATTTAAATTGAAACTCTTGCGGAATATTATCATGGCCATGGCTAAGACTTACCTCAAAATTATTCCGTAAATGTGATATCTTTGTCTTAATGAAATTCACATAGTCATATTCAGTACGTAGGCTCCATTCTTCAGGAAAATCCTTGTTGGCTAAAATGGGATTGTTTTTTGAACCAACGCCAAGAATTTTTTCCATTGAATTAATTCTTTGTATAATATCTCGGAGAATAATTTCCATATTATTCAATCTTTGTTCAATATTGGCGAATTTGTTCTCTTGCCGAAAAGCATCTCCAGACGCTAAAAGTAAAAATGAGAATTAGTAATTTCCATGGTATTACCATGTTAAAAATCTTTAAAAACTTACCTTCATTACAAATAGCTCCATAAATCTCTGAATCATCAGGAAATTCCATTTCAAAGAAGTTCACAAAATAATTAAATCAAAATTCAACAAAATAATAAGTATCCACAAAAAATAAACCAAAAATAATTGTCTCAACGCTTGAGAAACACGCTTCAAACTGAATTCGGGGCCATTTCCTCATAATAAAGTGAAATGCGGTTTTTTCGAATTCAAAATGAACATTAAAATTTACAGATCCTCTTATGCAATCATGGTATGGCCATCGGACTGATTTTCTGATTCAGGCAAAACATTTTCATCTTCATCACCTAATAAATCAGCTTTAGAGTTGGCCACTTTTTGTCTCTTCGACACCGGACTGTTATCTGATTCAGACTCGGTTTCACTTAACTGTTTTTTGTTTCTTTTTCTTTTGATTTCACGCCCAGATTGATTTATTGGGCCCCTTATCAAAAGATCCCATCCTGGCTGTTCAGTGAAAAGTTCATCATCAAAATTTAACAAGATATCTGTGTGATAGCATGAAAATCAGTCTAAGTCCATGGCATGGTTATAGTATATTAAATATCTTACCCCTCAATGAATCTTCCAACGAAATTGGTATTGTTTGAGTTCTCTCCCCGTCTCGAGCCCCTCTCCTCGGCTTCCCTTTCTCACCAAGAAGATGAGTTTTAAGTAAATCGCCGAAGATTATTTTTGCAAGAGATATTGCCATTTTTGATGGAAATTTGTTGCCTGATAAAAGAACTCTTTTTACTTGGTCGGTTTGCTCATTAGTCAAACTTTCAAGGTTCATTTCTTTTATCTTCTTTCGCCACTGTATTTAACATAAAGTTCATACATGAATAATATATCATAATAAAAACATATCAAACTCACTTTAGGGTTAGATCTACAGTTGTTCATAGCCTGCATGGCCATGTCAGTAATCGACAGATTATTATCCTTCATGGCCATGACATGGTTCCCCAATGACTTTTCTTCCAAATTATCAAGTCTTTGGCACATATCTTTCAACAATTTTTCCATCCTGTTATTTGACAATTCAATCAAACGCTTGATTGTATTGAAACCACTAGTTATTTCAGTCAAATCTAAATTTGTCTGAACACTGTTAGCTGCAATATTTCTTGCGCCTTCAATATTCCGCAACTCTCGGGATTTAGATAATCCTACTGATTTTGTGGGCCTCGCCATCACTAATGGTCCATCCGTCAATGATCGTAATTTAATTTTACAACCACTTAAGCTTGAATAAAACACAATTTTATACTTTGTTGTTGTTCCATCTGGATCATCATATACTTTCTCGCTTGTAATTGAATCACTGATCTCGATACGCGAACAAGTGAAGAATTTTGCTGCCAATATCTTGAAAGAATCTTCAGCATCGACTTGTTTGACCACAACATGGCCAGCTTAAAAAACATATGAATTAAAATTTGATGAAAAACCATTAAGACAATGTTAAGTACATACCATCAATCTCAATGGAGAAATCAGGTCCAATGGAAGAGGCAGCACTAGCCATTCTCAGACAGTATGGCACAAGATGAAACAATTTTCATTTAAATACCTCATTACACATTTAAATAAGTTACCTAAAAAAATCATGTTCGGATTTTCTTATAACCGTAGAAGTAATCTTTCAAGTAATTGTGAGTTTTTTGTCCCCCAACACGATTCTTCATCTTCTAGTTTAACCAATCAAAATCAGTTTGATGGCTTGAATAACAGCCAAAGTGACATTGAAATTAATTCTAGTGATGAAAGTGATCTTGAAATACCCTTAGTTGGAGACTTACAAGATAATGACAATTTTTCACAAGAACACGTGGATCAAGCATGGAACTCCAATGGCAATCTTTCAACCATATTGCTAGAGATAGCGAAAGTTTTCTATCAATCGAATCTTAGTGCTTCTACAAGCAAGCAAATTTATGAACTCATGATGAAATTATCTCATCGTAACATCATTTTACCATCTCATAGTGTCTTTCTAAAAGAATCTGACCCATCCAATTCCATCGCTACAAATGAATATTTCCTTTGTAGTAATCAACAGAGTTTATTCTCTAAAGGAACTATTTGCTGTTCAAATGATGTTGGAAAATTATTCATTTTTGACTTGAAGTCATCCATTGAATACATTATCGCTATTAATAAAGAGTACCTATGGCCATATCAAGGACCAACGAAGAAATGTATTGGTGATTTCATCTTTAGCAAACAGTATGAGAAGATTTGGGAGTCGGTCGATAACAATGGAGGGATAAATTTGACACTGATTCTAAATATCGATGATGCTTCCATGGTGAAGTCTAATAAAACAACTGTGACTCCGATTTCTTATGTTATTGCTGAATTACCCCCTCATAGGAGGTATCTATCTGATAATGTTATGTTGGCAGGTGTTTGGTGGGGCCCTTGTAAGGTAAATCATGACGAATTGTGGAGAAAATCATTATTAGATGAACTCGAAAGATTTGCGCAGCATGGAAGAGTCATGATTAATGGAGAACAGATTTCAACGATGATTAAAATAGGACTCATTGTCATGGATTCGGTAGCAAAGCCGAAAAGCATGAATATTGTGCAGTTTAATGGTTACTACGGTTGTCCATATTGTTTGATTCCAGGGAAATCGATGACAACTAATCGTGGTGGTAATGTTATGACTTATCCATTGTCAACTAACGTTCAATACCAAAAGAAAGATCATAATTTCTATCTCACGAACGGTTCGCAAGCTGCACGGAATGACCATGGACATTGTATGGGCGTTAAAGGGACTTCAATCCTTACAAATCACATAACATTTCCAGATCAAGTTCCGATTGATTACATGCACTGTTGGTTGGAGGGCGTTTTCAAGACATTGATGTCAATGAAACCATTTTGT
This sequence comes from Tetranychus urticae, assembly GCF_039701765.1. Classification (NCBI taxonomy): domain Eukaryota; kingdom Metazoa; phylum Arthropoda; class Arachnida; order Trombidiformes; family Tetranychidae; genus Tetranychus; species Tetranychus urticae. The sequence goes on along the minus strand of NC_142958.1, from coordinate 1,372,659 downwards.
GAAGGGAATGTAGTCACAAAAATCGATAAAATATCCAACACTGTAAAACTACCTCATGAGTTTTCTCGCAAGTTCCGGAAATTGTCAGAGCTATCTTACTGGAAAGCTCATGAGTGCAAGACATTCCTATGTTATTTGTTACCTCTTCTTAAGAACGTCTTGGATGGACCGTGTTTCATCCTTATCATGGCCTTGTCAATATCATTGCGATTACTCTTGACTGATGAAATACCAAGTGAAAATGTGTATAAAGCTGAAGAACTCATACGATATTTCATACTCGCATTTCAACACAAGTACAGTGAGCGAGAAATGAAATTCAACTTTCATCTGCTTACTCATATTCCAGATCAAGTAAGGCAACAAGGATGCTTAGTTCATAGCTCAGCTTTTGTTTATGAGAATAATATTTATAGATTGAAAAGCTCATTCCATGGCAGTAGAGGACAAATCAATCAAATTGTGAAAACATACGTGATAAAAAAATCAATAAATTTATCTTCAAGCTCCTCACAAATTACGCTACAAGGACTTGATTTCCCTCCATCAAGCCCCAGTAATTTGACAATTTTCAATCTGCCAACAACAATCATTGGTGAACCACTGAAAGGACATACCATGGACACAGTATTATCTCGGAAATTACTCAGAAAGTATGGGAGACAGAATGAAAACATTTACGAATTATATTCTCGTGTCAAAAAAGGGAGGATAATGTTCCATTCATTGAAATACAGCTACCGCCGTGATAGCTCAAGTTACTATTTCTACTATACGGATCAGATGAATGCCAGAAAATATGGTAAAATCAACCTTTTCATCAGGGTTCCAGCCTGCATTACTAACAAAGGCCATGATGAGGTCTTGGTGTATTTTCAAAAAATGAATGTAATTGATCATCATGGTTTATTTGTTGGTCTGAATGCAGTAAGATCAAGCCATTTGAAATCAATAGTAAATATTGCTAAAGATACATCATTGTTCAACAAATTGAGACTCACTGAACAAGCCGATTTGATTTTAATTAGTGATATTCATGGCAAGGCCATTGTAATCAATGAATCAGAAGAAAGTAATCTTTTTTGGGGTACACCATTTGAATCTGCTTATGAACATGATTGAATCTTGAATAAATACAAATAAAATCTTTCCTAACCGTTCAACGCTAAATTATTACACTGGTATTGCTATGGCCAAGTGAAGGTTTATTTTGTTCAACATTTAATCTCGAAAGAAAGAATTATCTTAGTAAGAAAAAAATCTTACTAGAAATGCGAAGGAACTTGCATTGCTTTGTCAAGATTTTATAAATCAATTAATATGGCCATAACTACTTTTCCATTCAATTATCATGTAAATTTTATAAATGTATGTTGCTAAGGCATGGCCTTATAATAAGTACTCAAAAGTTCAAATATGATAGCGTTAAACTCATGCCCATACAAATGACATGCTTTTGATTTCAACCCGGGTATGAATATTTATAGCAAAAACAACAATAATGAAGATCATGTTAATAAGCAACTGAAACAATGTTAAGAACGTTAACAAAGTCATGTCTGTTATGTAAGTGAATTAGCTTTTGATAGGCAATCATCGCTTAAGCCATTACCTAAACAACGGCCATCAAAGTCGAGACATTTCCTTAGCTCGGACTGAGTCAAATCACATCTAATGAAGCTGTTGAACCGAAATCACAAAACTGTCAAGCTAACTTGTGAAATAAGAAAAGTAATTCCGAAAAAAATTGACATTTGAAGGCAATAATTTTACGTTTTCCAGCTCGGCAATTAATGATAAAGAGTTGTCCATAGATGGTCGTGAGTTATCATGGATGTTAGTCATGAGTTTATAACAGCGATTTTGAATGAAAGGTTTTCCATGGCAAAGCTGCTTCCACGAATTTCGATTTCTTCCATTTCTTGGATTAATGTTGAAAAAGCGAACAGAAGTGTTTAAAGACGAACTCTAGAGGAGGCGATATTCGCAATGAAAAGATTGCGATAAGAGCGACTATCGCTAGTCGCTAAGAACCCTCAATGTCTACTGATTGATGAAAATTAACTCGTCGCTTGGAGTGACATCCATCTGAACATGAATATCCTTTACTTACCTTAGTTAGTTGTAATGATTCAGTCAAATGTTCATCTTGGAAACAAACTTGTATTTCTGTGCGATGTTTAAGTTGTGCAAAATAAACGCAATCAAGTTTTATATTACAATTTGTATTTGCTTTTTTATTAATTGTTCATTTTGTGGTTCATTCAAAATCAGTGTTTAAATGTTATATTATTGATCATTTATATCAAATGATATAATAATTGAATAGTTTAAATATGTGATAAAAGTTTGAATAAAATGGTGAGAAATTGTTTCAACATTAACATTGTCAATTATCAAAATAAAGTCGACATTGATTTTCCTTCCATGTTCAACTGAATATAATAACTTTGAGTACAATTTTTCACCAAAAACTAGTTTCTTTTTCCCTCTATTTCCATTTTCGGTTCCAATTTTACTCATTTTTCCATTGATACAATAGAAATGATATTTGTTCTGAGTATTATTTTTGTGCACTCTTCTCATTAATCATTGGCTTGGTTGGTTCGAAACGAAGTTTTTTACATTGCATTTGTCCGGGTTGTTTCATGAATTTCATTTGATACTTTTTGCTTTTATGCTTATTACCAGTAATTTGTAATTGAATCCTTCCTTTTCTTGTTTAAATAGTTGAATCTGCAAGTAAAAGGTAAAATTGATGAATGTTTCAAGTTTCATGGAGACATAAAAAACTTGCAACAGTAAAAAAGAAAATGATTCAAGATTGAAACACTGTTTCACATGAGAAGCAAAAGATATTATAAAACTTAGACTTGAACAATCACATGATAATAGGAAAGGAATGGATAAACAAAAAAAACAAGTTCAACAATTTCTCAGTCAATCATTTGATTTCTTTTGAAATGAAAAAACTTCCATTTTTTCAAAGATTCAATTTGAATTGCTAATTGATTTACACAAAAAAAAACAAGAAATTTTCTCGTAAAAAAGTTGTTCTCACTAAGGTGTGAGGTTTGATCAATGCAAGTCTGGAGGCTTATGGTGAGGCTTCATTTGATGCTGAGAAGAGCAGCTAATGGCACTGATTTCGAGTGCAATGTCACCTCCATTGACTGACTATTGTGAACAAGTTGAGTCTCATAGTTTTGATGCTGAGAGACTCACTTGTTAGGACAAGAAACAGACTTGACTTGGTGTCTGATTGCAGACTTGAAGCTGGGTTCAGTAGTCAATGTCAAAGTCAATGATTTGTATCTTGTTAAGGTACAATGGAACCACTTTGAAAGCCTGGCTACTTGGACTGTGTTGGAGAGGCAACAATCAAGGATTGTTCAAACAATCAAAGGTTTTATATGATAATATTGACTTACAATATTGGTTCACACAACAAGACAACAACACGACAACAAAAAATAACAACAATAACAAGAGTTACAACAACAAAACATGATTAGTAAGGTTACCTTGAACCATAATGGTCTTCGTTATTTTGTTGTTAATTTCTGGAATTCTCACTCTATTATACATTTGGGCTTCCCAGTACAACTGGGAGTGAATAACAATTGTACAACAATAACAAAATGAACTCATTTTTTCATCTCAACTTTAACATTCTGTAATCATGATTTTTTTCTGTTCTCCTTCAAATTAATTGTTTTTCCATCTGAAAATGCTCCAATAAAATCTGTTAATATCAACAATTGTGTACTGGAGTTGAATCTGGTTGAATATTTGAATGATTTTCACTTCCATTTCGGCAATCTGTTATCAGAAGAAGAAGAAAAAATTGATGAACTTTTAACATGAAAAAAAGAGACTATTTATTTCATTTGACATCAACAATACAACAATTAACAGACAACAACGATAAACAAATTTCAAAGGGTTTTATTGATCATCATTGATAACAGAGTTACAAGCAGGATAAAATGAGGTTGAAATGTGAGCAAAACAAATTACTTTAAATACAATACAAAATTGCAGGAACAAAATATAAATGAAACGGAAAACACAGAAAACACTGAATTTGGAATAAATTTTCAAATAAATTAAAAGTTGAATGTTGACATTTGATTATCATTCAATTTATCATCTAATGAGGCAGTTTGAAAATTTTGCCCTTTCAACGGAAACTTTGGTCTCGAAATTGATTATTGTCAGCTAATTAGCATCTGTAATTAGTAAATTATTTTTCATTCTATTATCACAATTCTAATAGTTTTCTGAATAACTAAATATCAACTTTAATTGGATGGAACTTTTCAGGATAAAATTTGATTTCTCAATCAATTATCCAATTCTGAAAGTCTTTATTCACTTTTTTTCGTGTTTGTTTTACTGTTGCTTTGATCTTCGGTTTTTGTGTTCACTCCTTTCACTTGTTCATTTACATTGAAAATTTTTTCTCTTCTCTTGCCTTTCATGATGCTTGAAAGGGAAGAAGATTTTTCATGGGAAAATATTGAGAAGAGAGATCAAGAACAAGAACAAGAGATGGAATAACAATGAACATGAACATGATGATGATGGTGATGGGGAAAGTTGATGGAGAAGGCGTAGAAGACAACAAAATGTTGGACTGAATGAGAGTTACAAGACAGTGATGGATTGACTGTTGGATTAGTGACGAGTAAAGGAACCGTTAAATGAATCTGATGGGCCAATTATAATCTCAGTCTCGGGTCCAAGGGTTGATTTAAGGGTACTATTGAACCGTGACGATGAACGTGATCCTCGTGCAAACTTACCCAAATCAGAGTCAGAGGTTGACTTACGACAACATGAGCCCAAAGTTTCCTTGAATGCAGAGCGAAACTTGATTGACATGATACTGTACAGAACGGGATTGATGGTTGTACTAAGGTAATAAGTTATCCCAGAGATGTAGGTTAACAGGTTATAAATAACGATCTCGGCCTGGGTCGAGCCAGATGCATATGTAGCCATGAGTCTTTGGGCATGAAAAGGTGCCCAACACATGAAGAAAGCCACAACAACGGCAACTAGAAAACGATAAAAAAGAGAAAAAAACTTTCGATTAGATTCACTGATTGCAATTGTAATGCTCATTGATTATCAACTTAAACATCAACGTAAATGGATTCATTATTAAGTCTTGATAATGGAATTTAATTTTTAAAATGATTTTCTTTTTTCCCTGTTTTCTTCTCTAATGGATTCTTTCAAGTTAATTAGTTATTCATAAAGTTGCTCAAATGGTTTCGTTTCAAGAGGAAAGTCAATTTTTAGTTGATTCAATGTACAAACATTTTTGCCTTTTAAATGACAATTGAACAATCATGTTTACAAGCACAATAATGATAACCTAAATACGTCCAATTAATTGACTCGACATTTGTTTTACTATTTTTATTCCTCTCTTTTATTTTGACCCAATTTTTGGTTCATCTCTTGGATTTCACTTATTCCGATTGAATCAGTTACGATTCTTGGAAAAGGAATGAAACAAATTGTCGAGTTTAGGTGAATCTTTAGTTCGACATATTTTACAGAGAAACAAGTTTAATAGCAAATAAAGAAATGACTGATTTAATCAGATAAACTGGGATGAAAAGTCTTGAAGATGATCTAGTTATTTACAGGTTTAATGGGATAAAAAGTGGAAAACAAGAGAAACCTTTATAATCTGGTTTTACCCTTATTCAAGTACAAATATTACTCGTTATTGTTCAAGAAAATGATTGATTGCCATCTTCAGATCACTTGATAATATGCAGGTTAAACAGACTCAACTCAACCTAGAACAGCTCATTGTTTAGGTTTCACCCTTAGTCTTGTTCAGTTGAAACAAATGTTGAGACAAGTTTGAGACAATTGTCAATCTTTATTCTGACCAAACATTTGAATGGAAACTCGAAGTTAATTGGTAAAAGGAAATTAATTAAGCCCAGAGCAATTAGATCTGGAGTTGCCTAATTGAAAGAAAAGTGTTAATCAAATCAATCTTCTTGTGTACTTTAACACGGAAAAGATGAACATTCCAAGAACCAATTTAAACATGGAATTGTGTTTCGAATCCAAACTGATTTAGACTTTTTTTCGATGAAAAATTTCTAAATTGTTTGTTAACCTTTTTTTGCTTGCTTTATGGCAAAGTGTGAAGTTAAGACAAAGAGTTGATTCTATCTGTTGGATTCTGAAAGTTCATTGATGATCAAGGAAGGGAAAATTGGTAGACAAAAAAGTTGTCAAATTTTCGCTTTAAATTTTCTTCTCAGCAAAAATGTGATGAAATATTTTCCACTTGACAAGATATTACTGACTCAATTTACTTCAAACATTCAACCGTTTGACCCATTTTCAGTGTTTAACAAAATTCTTGACACTTATACTTTAGAAAAAAAAGATAATCTAGTTTCTGAATCTTAACAATTATCATGAAATTACGGTGCAAGTGTAAAGAAAAAAAATGAATAGTCTTCGAATAGAAAATGTTACGGAAGAACAAGTTTGAGTGAACAAAATTTCAATGCTTCTTTTTCTAGTTGATTAAATGAATTATCATGACAATGAGAATAAAGATGTTGATTGGTTGCAACAATTAGATAATGAAAAATGAAACGATAAAAAGGAACCACAAAAGTTGTTTTCCTTTACAAGGTTAATTCAATTTGTGTCCCAATTTTCATGTCGCCAACTCTTCTAATATTACACTTTTTATTGTCCGATAAAAGTATGATGAATACATAAAAAAGATTCATTTCTGAAGAAAAGATGAAATTCAGAATAAAGATTATAACAATGAGCCTTGTTCAAGTGTCAAAATATTTAACCATCAAATCATCTGAACTCACTGAATCAATTGATGAAAATCCTTGGCCTAAGTAAACACTCATTGTTGCCGCACTCGAGGATCATTCTGTTGGTTCATTTAACTCGACAACTCTCATTGGAACAAAACAATTGCTCGAATCGACACCAACAATTTGGGTTAAACTGATTGACAGAGAAATTGAAAAGAAACAATTCTCTCGCAAAATTATCAAATCTCAGTCCTTCGAAAAACAGATTCTCGAAATTTTCGATTTTGAATTGATCTTTTATTTCGATGAAATTGGATGAGCTTTGAGCGATTGAAATATTCGTTGATTTGATGAACTCGAAACCTGCGCATTAAGTTTCTTCAAAAGATGTTCACATTGAGATATAAACATTTTTTTACTGTAACTCAATTTTTTCAAGTAACTGGGAGTTTGAATAATTTTCACTCCCAGCATTGAAGAAACTAACAATTGAATATTGTTATTAATGATTGTTGATTAACAGAGTATATGAATAGATAAACTCAATTTGCAGTTATATTTTTACTTCTTTCATTGTAATCAATTGTTACATTTTTTGATTGTTATAATAACTGATATTATCTGTAAAAGCATAATATACTTTGTAAATTTTGAGAAAATAAACGAAATTGAATAAGAATTATAATAGAAATTTGTTTTTCTTTTTACACTTTTTTTCACTATTCACTGAAATTCCTAATTCTCCTGGGAGTGATTCTTATTAGATTTTAGGTTATCAAAAATTCACTCCATATAATCATCATTTCAGCTATCATATTCATTATAAATGAATTGTATGGTAAAATGAATAACAATATTTTGTAAAGTGTCAATCGAATCTCTTGGTTTCTTCTTTCACTGTATCATGAAAAAGTATCATCCAATCGGCCATGATATCAAGATAATAATTATCAACATTGAGAGTAAAGAAGACAATTTTGTCATTGAATGAGTGAATGAACTATTGAAAGTGTATTTAGAATCGACTGGGAAGCTGTTATTCGTTGGAGTGAAAATATTGGTTCAACAAGATGACACTTGAAATGGTAAACTGAAACGTTGAAATGTTCATCCAAGCACGGAATGGAGAGTCACAAGGTGAAAAGAAAACCAGGAAAAATCGAAACATAAAACTATGTTCATTTCATGATATCATTATCATTACCGATATTCATAATATTATTGAGATTCTGAGTTATTGAGAGTAAATAAAGGAAAGAAAATTCCTTTCGAATATTGGCATTCTATTCAGAATGTTTTCGTTCTTAAGATTTACGATAAAAGTCGAGAATTCTTATAAAAGTTCAGAATGGAAAATCAGTTGAACAAATATCGAATAAATTTTTGGATGAAATTAAAGATTCGATTGCAGATCGATTAATAGCTTTAAAATTTCTTTTGCAGTTGAAAGAGCGAACAATTTTCTGAACAGAATTTTTCGTTTTCGCTTTTCTGGATTCCTATTTAAATGCAAGTGATTTATTATTTAGCAAATTAACTGTCCAAATGTTTCATAATTGCATGTTTTCGTTGCTCATTGTTGGTCTGATGACAATGGAAGAATGTAATAAATTGGAAAAGTTATCGCTTATTTTATGTCGAATAATGAAATGCACTTGTTTTATGTTCTCTTCGTTTGATTGATTACATTATGATTTACTTCTGACACTGTAAATGATCGCTCATCATTGAGTGTTGTTAAAAGATGAGAATGAAATGATCTGGAAAAAGGTTTATTTGTCTTCAATCCTTTTGGTGCTAAACGATTGTAATCAATTGAACAATGATTTTGATTAGTGGTTCAATAAAGGGAAAAGTTTCAATTTTATTGATTACCAATGAATAAAAAAGCAACATGAAAATGAATCATTTCATGAAGAGTTGATAATGAAAATAGACTCAAACTCATGGACAAGGTTAAGATTAAAACGAAATGAAAATCGGAAAATGAATAAATAATAAGTTCGTTATTGATATGAAAACAAGCCTGTGAACCTTTCTCATCGTTACGCCATCAATCATGATCATTAGGCATTAATTGAACTTCATTTGTTGATTCAATAACAACTGAATAAGTTGCGAATAGAATTGTTCATTTGCAATATTTCCAACAGAAAATCAATTCCAACTATTGATGGTGAAAATTACAGTTCAATTATTCACTTAATTGGTGAGCTTGATTGATATTCCGAAATTGACGGTTAAATACGTTCTATATTAAATGGAAGCAAAAATTTCGATCAATCAAAATTAACTTCGACTTTTCCAGTTTTCACTAATTAAAAACTTTATTGCCTTTCATTGTTTCATTGATAGTCAAACTTGTCATCACAATGTAATGATATCAGTCTTTCAGGTGACATGCAGGTGAAGCTTGAAAAATAAGAAAAATTTTGTCTTCTTCATTAGCTAATTCAATCTTAAATGTTCAGCTAATCGATAATTGAATATTCAACAGAAACCAACGGAGAGTTCAATTTGAGCAGATCGATTAATGTGAGCAACAATAATATCGATAGAAAGGACATAAAATTTCAGAAGAGAATAAATGTTCAGATTCTGGAGATTGGATGATTTTTCGCTTTTAACGAGCAAAACAGTTCGTTAAAAGTTCGAAAGTTTTTCCAAGCAATTTTATTTTCTGTAAAAATCGAAAAGAACATTTCACTGAACTGTTTTTATCAATCTAAAAGTCAATTTTGACCGATTTCAATATTGAAAGATTTGCTGATTTAATGCGCTAAAATTATTTGCTATTTAATAGTCAAAAGAGTTCTGAAATCTATAGACGAAAATAGGAAATGTTCAACTCTGAACTTAAAGATGAATATTATTCTCTTCTTTCTTCACGAGAAAACGAAGCGAAAACTTGTATGAACATGAATCGCTAGATCATCGCTAAAACCGAGTTTATAAATTTTCAGAAATGACAATTTAAATAAGTTTGGATAAGTTTAACAGTTAGTTTTACAAAAGGAATATTCGAATGTCATAAGTTCTGTAATAACAAAATTTATCGGATTGTTGAGTTATAACTTTTTTTGCTCTGTTAACAGTCAATGATTGATTCAAATTTTTATTTTGCAAATTGTTGGATTGCCCAGAATTGAAATAAACTTTTGAAAGCTCATTATTTGGTTGAGAAAATATTTCCCTCAATAATAAGGTTCATCCAAAATAGCGGCATGTGAGAGTTAAAAGAGCTTGACATTTACTTTTGACGATTATGATACGAACATTATTTACTGTTCAATTTTATTCTAAAAGAAGAAAACAATTTCATTTTCCTGAGAAAGGAAAAGAGCTAACAAAGGATTGGAATAAGAATTTCAAACTCATCATGAAAGCTATTCAAACACATAGAAATAAGAAATGATATTTTTATCGTTTCATTTGAAAAAGATGGAAACTATTTGAAAAGAACTAAATTAAGATCGAATTAATACGAATTCAGAAACTGTTGTTGAACTTCGATCGATTAAGCTGACTCTAGATCAACCAACAGTCGATCGATCGTAAGACGTACTGATCATCTCAACTAAATTTAGATGAACAACGAACGAATGGCTTACAAAGTTTAAATAAATTAACATTGTTAACATTCGGATCGAAAGCCTAAGGCAAGTGAAACATGCAAAAAACGAATTGAAGATTGATTAAAGAATTTTTTTCTATCAAAACTGGGAATAATGTTCATTAATGGAAACTGAGTTACACAATTTGGATTCGAAATTTAGATGTTTCTTCTGTTCTTTTTCAATTTTATTCAGGGCCGCTTTGAACTTTCAAAGAATGGATTTCGTTTATTCTGGATAAGCTCAAAGTAAGTTGCCTTCACTGCCTTTTTAGCATTTCTTGCTCTTATTTTCCATCAAATGATTGAAACCAAACTACAAAACAGAAGGACTTATAATGGCAAAGTCGAAATTTTATTCTGATTTTGGACAATTTTCTGAATAATTTCAATATTTTCTTTTGGATTCGATGTACTTTACATTTCCTTGCATAAGTGTTAAAAGTAATTTTGATTACAGTAATATTAGATTTCTTTGTCGAATTGGATTCCTTTACTTTCCTGAGATTTTTTCCTTATCGATCAGCAAACTTGGCGTATCTCAACGGAAATGAAATGGATTCTCTTGAAGAATATTATTTAGTTGCAAAAAAAAGATAGATATTCAAGGATGGAATGCAATATTATCGTGCAAATATTTACATCTAAACATGTATTCAAGTGTCCAAAGTTGATATTATCATAAATATCTTTGTTAGTTGAGTATCGATAATGAAATGGAATGCAACATGAAAAAGCATGAACTTTGATAAATAGTCTGAAGATTCTAAAAGTTGAATTCGAATAAACTTTTCCAATATTTTTCACTTCATTTGTTTGCTTTTGAGCTTTCATGTCTCGAAAGGATGACCACGGATCCAAACAATGGATACAAATATGATTTACCTTTGAAAACTGCTATTTCACTGTTCTTCGTCAATGCGGTTCAAAAATAGATCTTGATATTCAATTGAAAATAACAAATAATGAAATATAACAATAATTGGGAAATTTGATTGCAATATGAAACGAAATGGTCCGTTCAGCCAATGAGTTGATTTCATGTTTCAGTGTTTGCTTGATTGATTTTTGAATTACTCAAAGACTCTGTTTAAAGCTGCAAATTCAAACGAAAACGATTTTCCAGTAAAAATTGTCATCTTTCAATCGCTTCCAATTGTTCTTTTGAATGACAAATCAATGAATTAATCATGAATAAATATCTGAATGTATTGGAAAAGCATATGCAAATGATAACAAACGAACAGAGAATTGACCAAATGAGTTTTCCATATTATTTACATTTCATTTAGCTTTCAATAATAATCATTTTATATCAGATATTAAGATAAATAAGATAAATGAATAATAGAATGAAAAACAAAGCAAAAATGAAAGTAAAATCTGGAATAGCGAATATTAAGATATTCAAAGTTGAATCAGGAAAAAAGCAGAAAATTAAGCTTGCTTTAATCTTAATGCTTAACTCCAGGACTCAAAGTGTATTCAAATAGTTTTCAGTTTTAATGCCAAATTGAAAGGAATCAAAGTAATTTCATCAAGTTCAAGTTTTAATATGATTTTCCATAATTTGAATATTGGGCATCAAAGCAAAAATTTTGAATGCTACAAACCAATAAAACCCAATTGGGTTGAAAATATACACAAAGCTAACTATGAGTTTATGATACACAAGATACGATATGCTTCGCCTAATAGTTGGTTGACATCAATGTTTGCCCTTTGGCTGATTGCAACTCGAAGATTGGTTGAGTTCAAAGAACAATTAGATCTGAATTTCCTACAAATAAAGTGATTTCGGTCGAAAAAGTTGATGCTTTGTTATGACCAAACTCCTCATGATATAATCTCTGCTTAAATATCCAAAAGAAGCAGTTTTCTGATAGAAGATGGAATTCCCTAGAAAAGTTTTACTCCAGTAAGCAACAATTCAAAAGACTTTCAACTCTAAAACTTAAGGGGCTGCCAAAAGCACTAACAATATCGAGAGCCAGCCTTAGAGTTGAATCGGTAATAACTCAAAATTCAGGTTAAAAGCATTAAACGAACAAATCAGGAATAAAAAAAGTGAATTGTTTTCTATTAATTACAAAGTTCTAAAAGGATAATTCGATATTAATACAAGAACTGGTCAAAATGGATTGAACTACATTAGTCGATTCAAAAAGATAATAAACTTTGAATGAAAGTCTAAATGAAACCAAATAAATGTCGAGTTATTAATGAGTTGATATTTTAAGCTTCATTTCCAGGTTATTCACATAAATTAACATCAAACTTTGAAGACAAATTTCCAGGTTAAACCATCGAATCCAATTAAAATATTATTTTCGAATCTTATAATCTTTGAACAACAACCTTTAACAAACCTAGTCTTAATCAACTCTCATCCATCAAACATGCTATCAATGTAATAATAATGTAATAACCTGATTTACACTCCCAGGAACATTTGATTTCTTTGATAATGAGAAGAAGAAAAAATGCAATTACCTTTTCTTTAAAAACACAGATGGGCTTATCGATTAATTAACAATACAGAACGTGAATGAGAACAACAAATGTCACAGTGTTGAGCTAATTTTGATACCAATTGATCAAAGCTTTTCATTTGCATGATTAAACAAGTGTGCAAACTGGTAGATTGATATACTCGGCTAATTCATATCAAGAGGAAAATAATCAAAAATGGTGAAAGTTCATCAACCAGAAAATGATTTATTAGCATCATGATTGAGTCCATTAATCGATGACTATCAAGACAAAATGCTAATAACATCAGCTAAAATGGTAACCAAAAGAAAAGCAAATATCATATTAAAGGGTCAACATTTCATCGCTTCATATTACTTTGTTTCCTTTGACCTGCAACATTCATTATTAGTTCATCAATTTCATTCAATTTTCATTTTTCACTCTTTTCTCTTGTGAATTTTAGCGGTTTCGTGTTGCATTTAAATTTCAACTTCTAGGGTTCATTGAAACATTCATAAACAAAACAAATACATTTCATGGTAATTAATAGGCAATGAATCATCGTCAAATTAATAAGTTATTCAGAGTGTTTCATATTTTTTATGTAAATTTCGTTTCAAAATATTTCCAAGCTAAAAATATTCCTTTGCTTTGATGGAGCTTTTATTTTACAAACAGAAGTGCAATTTTGCCTGAGAAAATTTGCATTTGTTTATCGCATTTCAAATTAGTTACTAAAACGTCAAGCTCAAGGCGAATGTTAAACAATTTATATTTTGTTTTCTCGTTGAATGGGCATTTTGTACACGATTTTGAACCTCCAAATTTTGGATTGTGTTTGCTCTCTGTCGTACTAATTCATCCAAAAAAAATTGAACTAGCCTTTTATCCGCCGGCAAAGATGATCAGCAATTGTGTGGAAAAGTTAGTGAAGTCGGTTTAAGTACGAAAATTGAATTGATGGATAGAAGACTTGGTTTCTCTACAACCTTAAATCATGATCTAAATGTGCCCAATTCATAGTATTGTTTAGGTTCGTGATCTTATTTGAAGAAACCCTTTGATTGAGGTTCCACGTGAGGTTCGTCTGTTTTGTCTTGCGTTCACTTAGTTTTTCCAAATGAAAAATGAAACAATGTAAACAAATGTAACAATACTTTCGAGGATTAGAGTGGAATGAAAGCGAATTGTTGGACTCTATTACTCAGTTTTTTTGTTATTTGCAGCGAATGAGTTATATGACACTCGAACAATCTTTTTGGTTAAAACTTTTGGTCAGAACAAGGTTAATCTTGGATTGTTTTGCAAATACAAAACCGAAACTTCTATTGAATCTTGAAAACTTAAATTGACCTTTGAGATTTATCTTCAATTGAACTGGATTATGATTGAATTGAAATTTGAATACATAGGATAATGATACAGCATTTGGTCTCATGAAATTACATGATTTAAATGCATTTACAGCAAAATTTGATTCTCAAGGCAAGAAAAGGAAAAAGTTTTGTTCCAGTTTTTCAAGGTTTCAATTTTAAATTGGTATTTTCATCAAAAGCAGACATTTATGCACCTAAAGATAACCTTTCATAGTTTCAACCTTTTTAGGTTCATTTTAATGTAATTTTTGAATCAAGCAAAAGATTTAAGTTTATTTTATTTTGAAATTCATGATTTCGCTTGAAACCAAATGATGAAGGTAATATTAAAGGTAAAAGGTAATTTATCCAGTTGAACCTAAATCAATTGATTTCAACTGTTTGTCAACCTATTTGTAACTTGGTTTACATTGAAATTTCAGTTCCAATTTCATCTCTTCCATTCCAAGTTACTTTGGTTAGAATGAAAATGACAGCAGAAAAAGCTTAAGAAACTCAGTGTTCATCTTATTTCAAGGCATTCCTTATTAGGTTAACTTCATCTCACAACCAAAGACAATGAAGACAGTGAATCAAAAGATTCTGACTTGAACATGGCCAACATTGACAACTGAACAAAACTGGAATCAAAAACTCTTCAGTGATCCTTCAAACTGACCACTTTAAGTAGACTTGATCTAATCTAATCCAATCTAATCCGACCTAATCTAATCCAGTCAAACAACTCAGTTCACTTGATGGACTTGCATCATGAGTCTGTTCTGTGAGTGAATAACTTTCAAGTTATGAAAAGTGGAAACTTTAATAACATTGAAAGCGTTTCAAAATTAATTTTCAATGATTTGCATATTTCGACTCAACTTAAGTTTCATTTTTTAATTCAAAACTCATCAACTCAGACCATCAACCTCTGCCTTCAACATCTTATAAGCTTATGTTTTCATGATTCACTAATCTCAACGTCATGACGATTTAGTAACATTAAATTCAACCTTGATATTTGTTATTAAAAGTGAACTGATGATCCAATCTTATCATTTAGATCACATTAAGCGACTAAATATGAAAACATTTTGTTTCATTTCAATTGGAAAACACACATTTCTTTTCACCCTGAAACTTCACCGACATCATTCGATATTTTTTCTCACGAGTATCAAATTGCTAATCAATAAAAAAATTATTTTGCCTTTCAAAATTAACTGGAAATGCTAGCAATTAATTCATTTGCTTTTGTAAATTAAAATCTTTTATCAATTCATTTGCAAATATTGCTTTTGTGAACCATAACTTTATAAAAGCCAATGAGTGATGAACAGTTTGGAGTTAAAATGCAAATTCAACTTGAAAATGGTTAAATATTCCAAAAGCAGAAATGATTTCAATTTGAATCAGTTTAATCCTCTTTCATGGAAACCCTTTTGACACAATGAACCAGTTCTTGTTGATAATGAGTTTATATTGTTAGCCTAAAGTAAAGAAATGCAATTTCCGTCCAATTTGCAAGTGAATTAAAAACATTATTCAGGTCATTTCAAGTGTAAAAATGTCAATGAAATTAATAAAAAGAACAAGCTTCTATTAGAAATTATTCAAAAACGGAAAATTCAATTTAGAAAAATTTTCTTTCGATCAACAGGCAACTCCTTCCTCGACTTTAGACACCTTCCAATGCTTAAACTAGACTCTTCTTTGACGATTTCGTGATTGAATTTCGTCAAAGGTTCGAAGCACTTTGTTGGTTTTCGTGTCGAAATGGAAAAGTGACATTTTCGGCTGCCAACTATTCCAACTCATTTGGCTTATTCGTTACGAGCTTTGATTGTTTAGAGCCTTCGAACTCTGGGAGCTTTCGAAATTCGAGATCATTGATTCATTTCTATTTTCAGTAATAATTCATTCCATGTGCTCTAAGCAATTGCAATTTCCTCTCATGTGAATCCAATTTTATTCAAATCAGGTTATTGAAACATGAATTTCTAAGTGAACCCAAAGGATAACGACCTTGAACAGTTCATGAAAAAGTTGAGTTTACTTTTGATCAACAATAATAATTTAAGTGTTCAGTCAAAATGATCATCAAATTGTTCAAGTTAACAAATTGGTTTGGCAAACAGAAAAGGTTTTAAATTGAAAAAAAGATTACCTTGAACAATATTCAACTCAAATGCAAAGCGAATTCAGAAACTTTCTTGAAAACTTGAAATCAATTTGAAACTTTTCATTTGTTAATGTTTGAAGAGCAACAGAATTGAGAAAATAAATCTTTTCTCAGACAATTAAGAACTTTGATTAATATCAAACGACCAAAAGAAAAAAGCAAAACTCGCATTCCGGAAGCAAAAAAATATTAATAACTCCCAGTTTAGATGTCAAAGTGCACAGAACTAAATGCTGATAAAAGATATAAAGTGAAATGATAAGAGTAATAAATGATATTTACTCAGACTGGAGAAAGGAAAAGGATAATTAAAGTTTGTAAAGTTGATAATTAAGAACAAATTTGGTTGAAATTTCATCTGAACTT
The DNA here is from genome assembly GCF_039701765.1 of Tetranychus urticae. NCBI lineage: Eukaryota > Metazoa > Arthropoda > Arachnida > Trombidiformes > Tetranychidae > Tetranychus > Tetranychus urticae. Next base: position 1,355,844 of record NC_142958.1, on the reverse strand, counting down.
GGAGTGAAAAATCCAAATATTCATTTCAAAATTGAATATCATTAGGAGACTTCAATGATGTGATATATGTTCATCTTATGGTGAAGTTATTTGTTCCTGTCTAGAGTTTCAATTTGATCTTTTTCTTCGCTGAAAAATTGGTGAATTAATTCATGGTTATTATGGAAAAGAAGTGGAAATTTTAATGGTTTTTTGAAAAGTTGCGGCTCAATTGGGATCAAGTAAAGTTCAAAAGAATAAGAAAAATGTCAATTGATAAAACTTCATGACATAAACTGACAGTTGAAGGTTGACCTGAAAACTCGATTTTAGAGGTTATCCATTCGTAGGCTCAAAGTCGAGTAACGAGTTTCAAACCAGAACAACTGTTTCGAAAATTGAAAAATTATCTGAAATTCCAAGTTAATCCTTGGTTTCCGATTCACAACTTATGTTATTTTACTATTTTTGGAATTTAGAAATCAGAATAGAATCGAAGAAAAGTTTTAGGAAAATTGAGAACCAGAATCGTCCTGAAATGCCTTCTCAACTTAATCAACAATTGAACAGAAAATTTATTCAATTTTTCCTTTGATTCAAACAGATATTGAAATATTATGCTAACATGAAGCTCATCCGATTCCATTATTCAGTATCCGGTCAGATTGTGAAAGCAAGGTTCATTGATGCACAATTGATGAACAATGAGTTTCCATTCAATTGATTTGAAGCATAAACAAAATTGCTGATTAAATTGAATTTACTTTTTTTTCTCAAAGATAAATATTGAAAGGTCAAGTTCAAGAAAGTTTCTTGTCATCAACGCATTGTTCATGATTCAATGAAAGATGAACATTCATTGGATTGAAGAGAAAACTTTAGATTCTCAATCATAACAGGATAACAATCGAACTGACAATGGAATCGAAATAAGATCAAGACAACAGGTGAAATGGTGGAATAAAAGGTCAGAACAAGATGAACTTTTCGCAATTCTCTCTTCTTTCAATTCTTTCATTGTTGCCATCGATTGTTAACCATATTATCAACCTTTCATTACCTTTACACCTTCCCAAGAGGTTAATCCAAAGTGATATCACCTTGAGATTCCATGATGAATTGTAATTAAATTACTTGCTGACAAATGTCAATTTGATACTCAAACAAAGCATCTGAAGGAAAACTTTCAATTGCTGTTATTGTAAACCTGGGAAGGATAAAATATTTCAATTGGAATGAAACTCTTTTTTACTTAAGAAAACTTCTGAATGAATGCAATTGTGAAAAGAATAGATTTTTAAGATCATTTTTTTCTCTCAACCGTATTCTGTTTCCATTCGAGTAACATCTTTAACCTATTTGATGTAATGAATTACTTCAAGTTGTAATCACTCCCTGATGATTTGGTTCAATAAACTAATAGAAATGGCATGAACGCGAGGAATTGTTGATTAAATTTATTCTTCGAGGTTTGTTTTTAAATGTTTTGGTCAATTTTAAAAAACTTTTTGCTCTATTATCAACTATCAATGATTAAAGTAATTGGAAGCACATTTCATGTAATTATTGAAAGAATTGAGTTTTATTCTGGAACATTGAATGTACATTAAAGTGGTTCATTATTATTATATCAAATGTTATTGTCCAGTTCAACAGCCTTCTGCAGCATTCAATTGCGTTCGGGATTCAATGGACAAAGTAAATGGTCAAGTATTGATTATAATATTTCTTATGGATTTGAATTGGCTTTTTAGTTTAATGAGATATCTGAGATTGTGATTGGGTTCAAGTTGGCGAAAGAGGGAGATTATCACAATAAAAATTGATCCTTTTCTTTCCACCATTAAACTTGAATGGCTTTCATTCAACAAGTTTTCAAGGCTTGAAAGTCTTGAAGAAAAATTTCTTTGCTTTGTTCAGCTTTCAGTTCAAGTGGCATTATATTTCAGTGTTTTGATTCATAATCAAATAGAAATGAAAAGACGTTGAACTTTCACGATAGTCAACGATAAAACAATAGGATTCGATTGTCTAAAAATGATAAGTTGAATAAGGGGTTTTGTTTGTTCAGAAATGTTTTCGTTTGTGATTCAGTTTCAATTGTAAAAAAGACGAGTAGAAGTATTTTTTTACAAAGACTAGCTCTAGACCATTAGGTTTTTTAAAAACTAAAACAGATAAAGATATTGTTGATAAATAAGGATTTGCTTTTAATAGTTATGTTTTGAAAGAGCTGAAGCGAACCACGGCAGTTCCGATGGATGTTCTGCGAGAACTAGATGAGTTCATAAGTGTTTAAAATATGCCCATATTACAGTACGTATTAAAAATTCAAAAGATCAGTTGAGAAAAAAAGTACAGTACTACGTCCAGTTGTTTTGTAAAAATTTTGTTAGTCGCTATCTATCGAAAAATTAATTTATTCAATCAAAGCCTGCTTTTTTGAAGCAGTTAATAACAGTCTGAGGTTTTACATCGAACCAACATTCGTTCAGCAACATAATTCCATTCAGTAAGCTGTTTCTTTTTTGAAAACTAACAATATCAATATTTTCATTATCAAAATCATTTGCGATTTTCTGAATAAGCTTAGATTTATAATTAGCTTTTACATTGGCGATAATTCCACAATCGAGAGGCTGAGTATGTGATGTGGTGTTAGGAGGAAGTTTGATGATATTAATAAATTCATATTCTTTAGTTAAATTGTGAGCAGGACAATTGTCAACAAATAGCAAAATTTTCTTGTCAATAATTTTCAATTCATCATTCCATTGAGTTAACCACTCATTAAATAGACTTGTTGTCATGTAAGTCGAAGAGGTAACTTTGTAATTAACATTTAAGGTTGACAAATCATAATTTAATGCTTTGAAACAATGAGGGCGACGACGATTACCAATAATTGTTAACTTTTCTTTTCCTCCAAATTTGTTGCAACAAAATAAAACAGAAACTCTATTCTTTATTTGTTTTAAACCATGATTAGGATTGGAGATGTTAGAGTAAGATCTTAACGGAAGTTCTTTCCAATAGAAGCTTGATTCGTCAGCATTAAATATACAATCAGAGTCATAATTCATAGTAATACTAGGTATTTCAATAATCCAATTGGCAACAATTTCTAAATCAACACTTGATGATTCTCCATGTAAAATTTTTTTTCTCAAATCATGGCGACGTTTAAATTTATCAAACCAACTGTTACTGGCTTTGAAATTAGTTAATCCGATTTGACGAGAGACTTGTACGGCTTTGGCTTTGATAACTTTGTTGTCGATTGGAATATTATGTTCAATTAATTTATCACAAAATTCATTAACAATTGAATCCAACATTGTAAACATGTCTGCCGAGGGAGAACGAACTCGAGAAAGAAGCTTCTGGTCACAATTTAAAGATTCATAAATTTCTCTTTTTTTCTTAATTGCTGAAATAGCTTGCTGAGTAACACCATATTTAATAGCAAGGTCACTTTGACTAGAAAACTCAAGCTCTTTAATTATGTTAATTTTATCACTTAACTTAAGAAATCTCATTTTGACAAAAGTTCTAAACTCATGGTTAGATAATTTCTCGTAAGATGTCAGTCAGACAAAAATACAAACTAACTGGAGACAAAACAACTGGACGTAGTACTGTAAACAAAATTGATTTGAAAATAATGGGTATTTTTTAGTTAATTTATTTGTTCTCACGCTTATTTGTCTCTCAGTAGTAAAGAAATGTGAGTTCTGGGACAAAGATATTTTCTGGATCAGGGTAAGATACGCGATTTCTACGTCAAATGAGATTTCTGAGAAAAGCTGAATTCAAACGACCACGTTCTCTACGCTAATTGTGCCTTACATGCTTTAATTTATTTAATTGATTTGTAATAAATTTTCGATTGATTTGTTCATCAACATTTCAGGAACCCCAAAACGGTAAGTTTATTTGTGTGTGTTTACCCCTTCCAATTTAACCTGTATCATTAATATTTTTACAGCTGTTGAAGGTTGCATTGAAGATTATATTGGTGAGAATCCTCTGTTCCATATCAAAAGAGCACTGGAAAGAATTGAAGGACTTGGCAAACTCAACAATAGCCAAAACCATTTAAGAAGGCGCGTAAAAATGAAATAATCTTTTTGAGAAAGAAATTAACTTTTAAAATATCAGCTTTATTGATCAATAGGTTTTTAAAAAATGCTTAAAATGTCTAAAAATTTGTTTAACTGAGTAAAGCTTTTTGAATCTGATTTTTGACAAAAATTGATCAAATAACTTTGACCTTTTGTATCAAATTAGACCATTCCTAAGACAGTAAAAGCAAATATGAAAGCAACATGTTTCCAATCATTCAATTTGCCGCAAGAAAGTCTGTAAATCTGATGTTGATGAGTTATTTTATCTCCTATCGAGAAGGTAGACCAGCTATATGAATAGACTTGTTTAATTAATTTTGTTTAATAAATTTCATTTTGTTGTATCTGTTTGTTTATTTGTTCAATTTGTCATAGAAATCGCGTAACTTTTGTTAACCCAGAAGTCACATTCTCCTAATACTTTCCTATATTGTAGGGGACGAAAAATAATTAGACATATATTTCTCGCTATTGTGTGACTATTGATATTTAGACATTTTAATTGTAGATTTCTGTGCAACGCAGTTACTGAAAAGTACATAAAACAAATTTTAGCAGTAAAATGAAAACATATCTTAATGAGAGTTGTGAATCATTTTTTAGTAACTCTTATAGATTACAATGCAATATCCTCGCTCAAAAGTGCTTAAATATCAATGGACGCGCAATAGCGAAAAAAGCAAATATATTTGTCTAATTATTTTTTGTTCTCTACAATATAAGACCAAAAAATTGAAAATGATCGTACCAGGGCACTGCCTTTGTAAGAAATGTATTTTTTGATGGATTACTATGAATTTGACTCTTTTAATAAATTCTTTACTTATGGATATTGTAATTTCGCGGTTTTGTTTTGGCTCTTTTGAGCGCTGTACCTGCTCTGAATACTGGATCGATTCAGTATCTCTTTAGCAACCTTTCTATCGCCCTCTACAGTTCTTATGTTCCTCGATAAAGAATTTAAACTGGCTAATTCTCAGGTTATAGCGAAAATTTCGGTATCTGGTTTCCCATTTTCCTTTTCTGTCGCGCACAAATTTCTGGCAATTTTCAAATAAGTTTACAGTTTTTACGTTGATTTCTGGTGTGTAACTCGTTTTTTCATACCAATCAGCTCTTTTTGTTCACCACTACGTGTACGCTACTAGGGTTAAAATGCCAACGCGTTAGCGAGCAAAATATCCTAATATTATTACAATGTGTCATGGTGTGAAATTATTTCAAAATAATGTCAATTACTTTTCTTGTTGATGATCTGATTTTCAAAGCTAATCATTGCAAATCAATTTTAAATCCTTAATAAGCTTGAAATATTGTTTGAACTGTAGCCCAAAAGTTTTTCTCTTTCCATTGTTCAATAATCATGTGAAGGAAAAAATTGTATTCTGAGAGTTTTTAATCAATAAAGACAACTAACTGTTATAAGTTGACTTGAGTCGAAATGAAAAGCCTGAGGTTTATTCGGTGGAAGCTCTTATCGTCATAAAATGTCGAACTATTATGAGATTGAAGCAATTGTTCGCTGCTAAGCTTGAACAAATTAAAATTGTTACATTTTTGGCAAACTGGACCTCTAAATAGTCTTTACCACTGTACATTGCACCATTGTATTAACACGAAAATCACTCGACTATCTTATCCTTCAACTGAAAATGAATCTTTCAATTCAAGGCTCAAGGTTGCTTCGCATTAATCTAGTCTTCATCACTCTCTTTACAGCATTCAAAAGTAAATTTTTCAAGGTAATCCATAGTTAAGTTACAATACAAACGCAACATTTTTTAATCATAACTCGGATAATGATTTACAATTGAGTTAAGTGAAAGAACTGAATAGGATCGAGAAAGTATTTGATTGATTAAGTTCAAAGTTTTGACATTGTTACTTGACTTTTGTTTTGAGGAAAAGAAGCGAAACCATATTTTCTGATAAAACCGAGGTAAACTCATTCAGATTATTATCATGATATGAGTAAACAGGAAAAAAATGAAATCAATGATAAGAGCCAATGCCTTGAGGAATATCTTGAAACATCTTGATGAAAGGAGGAAAATTGATCAATTTTAGTTCTTTTCTTGTTCTCGGTTTCATCAAAGTCAATAGGAAAACTGTGTTGAACAAACGCAACATGAAAAAAAGACTTTTTTTCCGGATAAAATTGTCATTCTGATGAGTTAATGTCTTGAACATTGAGCAAATCTTTTTTCTCTGTTTTCTCTAGTTTTTTTCGTTCCTCATTTCATGATATAATGATAGATGGTTTGTTCAATTCTTGAATAACAATGAGAAAATTTAATACGTTGTATGTTTCAAGACCAAGTTTACCTTCCCATTAAAGGTTAGCATTGAATAGAAGCTGCTGAAAACTGTTACAAAGTTGTTTAATTGTTAGACAGCTTTAATAAATGATGTCTTGTGTTGTTTTGGTTAAAAGTAACAATGGTTTTGTTGTAACAATATTGTCTGGTAAAACAGGATTTAATGGCATTTAATGGTTACAAGAAGCAAACCTTTCTGTCTTTGTTAACTCATCCTAATGAAGCATGTTTATAAAACGTTATAAATCAAGGTAGAGTTTTAATTGCGACTTAATTGTCTATTAATGGGAAAAAAATAATTTACTCTTGTTAAAGGGAATCAAGAACAAACTGGAAACTTAGAAATAACATGTGAGTTTATCGTCATGAGATGGTTAGATTTTTAAGATCATTTTTTGTGCCACAACTGGCAAGTACAAGAGGAACGCATATTTGGATAAATGGCTCTAAGAATGGATCTAAGAGTGTCTCTAGCTTGACAAATTAATAGCACAAAACTTCTGTAATCTTATGCTGTCTTTAGTGCATGTCTAAGCTTGGATCATGTCATTATATGGTAGTGAAATCGTCTACTATTCAGTGTATGTAACATTGGTTTTTATCAACTCTTCATTTATCCAGTGAAGAAAATAAAGAATAAAAATTTAATTCCTTCGATAACTTGGAATGGTTTGAGGAAATTGATTGTTTACATTATGAATGCAAAATTCATGGAATGAATTCGTTGATTTATTCAAAATTTAACCAAGAGAATGCTTCTTTCGATAAAAGAATCAGATTTTTCATCAAAGACAATTTTAAACGCTTGTTTTGTGACTAATAAAATATTAAGTTCTCTGATATTTTCTCTAAAATTCTTGAAATATAATATGCTCAAGAAAAGTAGCATGAAGTAAAAATCCCTGTCTTTCTTATCAGTGATCAGTAGACTGTTTACATGGTTATTTGTCGAAGCTTCCAAGTTATTAGTCTTGTTAGGTACAAGAAAGATGTAAGAAGGTCGTCTGTTGTCCTTTTTTCAACCTTTTATCATCAAACGAAATGCTTCCTCACTGAGTTTAAGTTAAGAGTAAATATTGATTTATTTAACAAGGGAACCTCGAGAATTGTTAATCGTCGATTTTCTTAAAACATAGTTCATTGTGATAACTGGTGATAAAAGAGGGAAACCAGTTGAACTTGTTGAATCCAAATCATGTTTGTAATAATTCACTGAGAAGCAAATGTCTGAGACTCAGTTTTTCTGTTACTAACTTTATTTGATAGAGAAATAGCCACATTCTGATTATTATCACCAACTTGATCATCTCATACGACTTAATTAACTTTGTTTGAAAGATCAAGATCAGACATTCCTATGATGATGCATCTTGACGTTTCCGCATAAAATCAGCATGTAAATTCATTTATGCAATAGTTATTCAAGCTTAAATAGCTAAACCTCTTTATCAAATAAAGCTAGAAATCGCTTTGCAGTACTTTGGCCATCTTAGCCTTGAAACGAAATCCCTTCATTTCTGGAAAAGGTTTGCATTGATAATTGTTAAATTTGATTGAATTTTAAGTCCAATTTACACAATTTTCATGTCTGTGAATCTCGTAATCTTCAATAAATTTTTATCTTCCTTTTTCATGACAGAAAAACTTCCATTGGAAAATCTCATTCTTTCCGATTATAGACTCAGACAATTGAGAAATTTTGACTTTTCTTTTTTCCAGAAGAAAGATGAATTGAAACATTGTTAGTTTCTTCAATTTCTATTCCAAATTCATTTTCATCTTTATCTGTCTTTTACTTCAAAATTGCTTTTCAATATTTTTTCTTGAGTTTCGAAATATTGCGAAATGCTATCTTCAAAATTCACACTGAAAAGTTTCAAATTTCATTAAAATATCTCCAATATGATTACTACGAAACTTTAGTTGCAGCAAAAACAATAATCAACTCGTCAACTCACATCTAAATGTATCTTTTCGGTCTCACTGAACTCAACAGCTCACAGGCGAACCGTCATTCAGCTAATACTGTAAATGATTAGCATAAAACTACATCATGCTCTCGAAGTAAACCTGGTTCTTAATCTAAACTTGAAGCTCTTCAATTCATCGAAACCCATGATTGAAACACCAGGGTTTCGAGTTGAATAGTTGCTCGACCACAAATATGAACATAAGCTTTTTCTGTAGTTTGAAATTCTGAACAAGAATAAATGTTCCAATCAAGATTGTTAAATAACAATTTATTTCTCAAAGTTTAACCTTTAAATGTAAATCGCGAAATACTTGCATTTAATATTGTGGCTAAATGAAATGCCATTTTCTGTCAATGTTTTGAAATACAAACAAATAAGTTTTTTGATTTACATCAAATTTTTAACTGAAAGGTAACACACAAATCAAGAGATGAACAGAATTTCGTTTTTTTCATTTTTTCTCCTCAGAAAAGAAAGTTTCACTTCTCAAATGAAAACATGAATGGATATTAAAAAATTTTGTATATTTATTTGCATAAATGTCAATTTTATTGTCAAAATTTTCTTCTTTTTGTCTCCATATTCACATTTCGCACAACATGTAACAAGCAAAAAAAGTCAACAAAGTTTTGAGTCAAGTTGAAAGTAATAATGAAAACTAATATTTATTCAATATCAATCACACCATGAACAGAGAGATTCCCAGGTTAGTCATTTTTAACAGAAAATATTCAACATTCAGAATGGAAATGAACAATTGAAGGGAAAGAAATGATTGAAAAATGGTCAATCAAGAGAAGGAACGAAATAAAGTTTACAAAATTTATCATTTCCATTGAAATTCCAAGTAAAATTCAACACTTTTTCATGATCGGTCAATTGACCATTCAATTGAGCTTAAGTTTTCTCAAGTTTTCCATGATTGGTAAAGTCAATAGTTTCATGATGAAACGAAATTGTTTCAAATCTGTAAACTAAAATTGATTATTGGATTGTTTACTGAATCACTTGAGAAAATTTGATGAAACTATTTTTTTCTTCTCTTCGAGTTGAAACTTCCAATATCATCATAGACTCAATATTCAGTGAAATGTTGAGTTTCATGATATTATCAGAATTGACAAGATATCCTTAATAATCAAGTGAATCAGGCGAAAGTTTGATAAGCTTGTTAACACTGAAAAGTTGTTAATGTTTGTCAAGATGAAGATAATCAAGAATGTTGGTCACATCGTAAACAAGATGAAAAAAGAGCAACTTTCCATGAAAAATTCAGACAATTATTTAATGTGTCAATAAGGAATGTTGACTAACGAAAGAAGCAAAAAAATGACGAAAATTGGATGAACAATTGAACGACAATCTGTCGCATTAACAATGTCGTAATGAGTTGCAACGAAAATCATTGACTAATGTAAGAATAATTTATTGGAATTTTATCCTTTTTTCCTTTTCCTTGATCAACCCTTTGATTCTGTCACTGTAATGATTGGTGAAAAGCGAAAAGGCTTACACCACAAAAATTAACATTTTTCATGTTAACTTTTTTCTTCTTCTCCTGAAAACTGTTTCCATTGTAAAATGAATTTCCCTTTCGAGTAGGAGTTATTCAATATGCTTTCCTCATTTGTGCACAGCTTCTGTAACCATGAAAAAGGTCAGTTTCAGATTGAAAATGATAAATAATCCGGAAACTTTTCTCTCTTGTTGGTTGGCTTCTTCTTCTTCGTTGTTGTCCTTTTACCCCTTTGATTCATGGTTAAGTTGATGTGAAAAGTTGACAATCAAAGAGAGTTTTCATCTCTTTTTTGCCTTCCATTGTAAAGAAGGAAGTTGAATGTTGGTGAAACTGATAACCATTGTTATCGCATCTTTTTTTGCTTCCATTCAAAATGATGAGTTACTTTCAAATGATGATTATTTATCAACTTGAAAATTGAACGTCGACTTTAAAATGATTAAATGGTTGACTAAGTAATGAACCGACTACAAGTTGTGATCAAGAAATAGATTTAAAACACAATCAGAGTTAAGATGGTGCAATGAGCCAATTGAGGTTTTGTACATTCATTTCATTCATTGAATTGCATCCAAATTTAGTGCGAAAATAAAGCTCGAAAATTGGCCCAAAAAAGTCATTTGAAACTTTGCTTTATTATTCAGTTGATGCCAAATGTTACTTGGATCTTGACTTGGTTCTGTGTCCATTTTGCTTTTCGTTTGACTCGTCATTAAATCTCATTTTGTCAATTCTTTATCATATCAAAGACGAAAATTGTTTTTCCCATTGCCTTGAGCTTCTCAATCAAAGGATTTGATAATGAAAAGAGAACCTTTTGTTAATCTTTTCTCATTAAAAGTGCAAGTTATTAATTTTCTAATCAGATTCGCTTTTCAGTTGACTTTTACTTGCTAATCAAGATTTTGTTTCAAATGTAATTTCATCTTTTTTTTGTTTTTTTACACATTGCTCAAGTTTGTGGGAACAAGGCTGATAATTGATGTTTCACACAAAATATTGACTGATCATGAAATAATTGAATGTTTCAGTTAAAAGTTACTCAGTTTACTGGCATCAGCTTGTCAGGGAGTGCAGGGTTACTTGAATTTTGATACAGACTCGGATTCACTTGTATCCTGAAGTTACTTGATATTGAATTCTGAAATCAGGGAGCATCGAAGCAGAACAAATTAAAGAGTTTTGGTGAAGAAAAAGTTAGCTCAAAATTGTTTTCAAATAAAAATTATTAGAATCGAAACAACTTTATTATCAAAAAAGGCACAGAATATGTAAAAATATACAGAATAATATTCAGGATATGCAAGAATATTCATATATATTTACCATTATGATAATAGAAACTGCAGATAATCTCGATTAATTTTGTTTAGAAAATCCTTGTTATTTTATCGCTAATCTGTCTGTAGATTGACATAAGATTTGACTCTTGTCTGGATCGCGATAGCAACTAATTTGATTAATTTTGGTTCCACGTTTATTCCAATTATTAAAAAATATCAGTAAAGTTGATATGAATAAATAAAGTAAAACTGATTTCGAAGATTAGAAATATTTTCAATTTTTTAGTAATTATATCGATTGGAAAAGAGCTAACGATAAGTTCATTTTTATAGATTTATAATTCAAGGAATTTATTTCTCTGTCATCATGTCTTCTTGCGTTATTTGTATTTCGATTCAAAGACTTAACAAAACCCAATCTTTTATGCAAATCGCTGGAGTTACCCAGTGATTTATAGTGAGAAGATTGAGTTGCAGTTTAATGACATTTGGGCAGTTTTGATGACCCGGATGCCTTTGCCTACCGGGAAAAGCTTTTTAACTGTAATCTTTATGTTTCTTGCTTTCTTTCCAGAGCAATTCACGAAGCTTTTATGACAGAATAAAGAAACTTGACCAGCACAATTATAAGACCTTGAAAATTATCATGTGATCTTAGCTTGCTCTCTGGTATTGTTAGTAGCGATTTCCGTATGATCTTAGTTGAACTTGACCTTTAACCTGCCTTTCAACATGCGTAAAGATTTCTCAAATGCCCTGTACAGTATTAATTGAAAAATATTGAACGAAGTTCCTTTTTTCAAGATAGTTCGCTTTTTAAAACTAAAAATGATGAAAAGTTGAAATTTCATGGATTTTACATTGGATTATGAGCAAACTTTTACTTTTTATTCAGCTATTGAATAAGTCGAGTTACGGACTTGGCTACTTCTCAACTGTCGGTATCACACATCAAATCAAGACTTAACCAAAAAATAGTAATTAGTAAAGTAAAGATTAGACTTGTACAGTAGCAGTCATCAACAATGCCAATTGTTTTCAACGTGTTCTTGTCACATTAATAATGCAAACTAACCCGATGATTTGTCAATGAGGACAAGCCAAGTTAGTCAAGTTTATCAGTTAAACTTTGATGGATGCACAAGTCGTTGATCAAATCAGAGCATAAACTTTGCACTCATGTCTAAATGTTGAACAAATTTCTCATCTAAATAAGTCGTAAATGTGATTACACAAATTCAGGCAGTTGAACTCTCAGTAAAACTTCAATCCCTGATAAGGGAACGATCGTAAACAAAAGCTTGGAGTTGTACTCGAGCTGAAACCAGATTTTGCATATTAACGTTAATATATTAATTGAGTAAATGAAGTTGCATTATTGCGGTATTATTTGTCGAGTGTTCATAGCATTACCTCAGGCAAATGCCTCAGTTATATGAGTTGATTAAAAGCTTGAATACCATTCAATTATTCAGCTATTAAAGTGGGTAAAGGAAAAACTGAGATCCAACAACAATTAAATGGATAACCAGAAATGATGAAAGTATTGTGTAAAGAAAAGGGTTAAAACAAAGATACTTGCAAGTTGCGGTAATTCAATGAATATTATCAATTGTGACTTTTGTCTAACATTAATTTTTCACCTTCTTTCCATCACAATAATCAAATGACAAACTGTCAGTTAACTTTGCCAGAAAACTCGAGTTCAACTAATCATGAAATGTAATTTGTGAACAATTTTCACCCAAATTAGATCGATAACTTGATATGAAATGGAAGTCAAAGTTGAAATCATTTTGAAAAAGCAAGTAAAATCATTACTTAAAACTTTCATTCATTCAATTGTTTTCAACTTCAATAATCTTTTACTACAAATCTTGAAACACAGCAAAACAGTGAAAAAAATCAATTAAAGTAAAGCATTAAATTGTTCATTATTATTCAATCTCTTTTCATCAGATTACATTTGTAAATTGCATTGACTCAATCATTTACACTTTAATCAACTTGATCAACATATTGTCAATCAACATCAAGGTTCAATACGGTAAAGTTGTAAAAATAAATGTTTGAAAAAGTGGAAAACAAAAATTTCTGTTAACATCAAATATTTGTCTTGAATAATTGCAATTGGAAAATTTAAATCAAAGGAAAACAATTGTTGAAGCAAACACAAGTTTCGACTAAAAGATCGATTAAAGTGTTCAATTAGATTCGATGAAATTGATCGATAAATTGTCCAAAAGCGATCCAATCATTTCAACCCAAATTATTAATATGTGAGTTTCTCGAGTAAACTCTATTAACATAACAATGTTAATCCCAATAGGCAGTTATCAAGTTATCCTTTAATCATCATTATAATGAAAGGTTAATAATAATAGTTTCCAACTGATTCTGGGTTCAGTTGTTGCCTTGCTAATGAGGAACCCTCCATGACAATGGTAACCTGAATCAACATGATACAATGAAGAAAACATTGAAACGCCAAATTAATTTCACTTTTTTTTCTCGCTTCGTTTTTCACCAAATCTGTTTAATAAATTGTTTCAATTCAATGATTAAGAAGTGGTTGGAAAAAAAGATTGTTTAATTAAATGAATTTAATTCTTCTTTTTGTCAACAAAATGTGTTTAAAAGTTGACTAACCATGATTAGATTTGTTTGAAATGTTCAAGTGTTTAATGTGTAACAAAAGATTCATTTTGTCTTTTCCTTTCTCATGGTAATCATTGAACAAAATTTAGCTTTAAACTTGTAATTTGATTGAGAAAATGTTTACTTTGTCATGTCTATTGTGATAATTTACAGAATTTTGTTGATCTTTGTCAATCAACTGTTTAGTCAAGTAAATACAAATTTGCATTTCAGGACAATCAATTGTGGTCAATTCTGAGTAAACAATTATGTAACATGAATCATTGATTCTTTGCATTCACTTATTTTTATTGCTCAATCACGAGACTTGGAGAGGTCGATGAATCCAACGAAGTGTTGGGTTGCTTCAATGGATTCAGTTGATCGAATTCAAGTCAAGTTTCCAAGTTACATATCGAAGTGAAGAAAATTGAAAACTCACTTTTTTCAAAAACATATTTTTCCTTTCAAAACATAAAAAAATCGAACCTTTGAATGCGAGATTTTTATGAAACGAAAAACTCGCAAAATTCGAAAGATGAACTTCATTGCGTCTTTCAAGGTTTTTTGTAGCTTTTCGAGTCGTTCATTCATAAGAATTTCTGGGAATGGAATTTCGAAAAATTGGCAAAATTCTGATGAGAGTTTTGTCTCTTTGAGGAATCAAATGTTAAGTCGACATTGAAGTCATCAAAGATTCAGATAATAAACATTAAAATGATTTATTTTCATCGACTATTTCAATGAATTCTAATGAGCCAATTCAGTAATCACGAGTGTTAATGAAGTGGACTGATAAGACCATTTGAACGTTATTTATTTGTTATTGTAAAGACAATGATCGACTTTATAAATAACATTGGATTAAAGCTTCTTAAATATTCATTTAAACAGTTGAATGCAATTTAAATGTTATTCATCATTTATGATTGAGCAAAATGGAAATGAAAAAAAGCTTCTTCTTTCTGGTGAATTAATCAAAAATTGAATTGATTAACTCATTGCTTCAGGCTTTTGTAATTCAACATCATTAATCAGAGAATACAAATTGAAGTTAAATGAGAGAAACATTTCGAGTCACTTTTTTCCGCTTTTCACATCAATTTTTGTAGGTAAAAGTAAAAATTACTAAATTATTAATCAATCTATTTTGGACTTTAATTGCTTTAAAAAGTTTCATTCGAAATATAATTTATCACATTCGAAATGACCAATGAGAAGAAAAGCTCTTTTGCCAATCAATATTGACATTCACATCGATTGTGAAGTTTAAAGTTGGCACTTGCAACACAAAGGCCAAAGTAAATTTAGAATCCATCAATCATTCTGATTGACAGTTGTCTATTCGTCATGTTGATCAACTGACGACTAATAAGAGATTAATTTTCATGTAATTTTGGACTCGATTTAATGCGATGTGGTCAACTTGAGATTTGCAGATTTTTCAGGGTCACTCAAAGATTCGGTTTATCTCATCTGATTATTGTGACAATGTTGAAAGGCGTTGCCTGCTTTTGCTGGTTAAAATTCATTTACCAGTAAAACTGATAAACATTTGTCTTACTCGAGTTTCTGGTGGGAAAATTGTTACAACTTATGAATTTCTTGGAACTTTTTCATAGCTAAAGGGCTGAGAATTTCAAGATTAAAATGTATTTGATACTCTTATGAACCTGAGGCCAGTAGTTGAGGAAATATTGCTTCAAGAATTACTGGTGACTTGAAACGTTGTGCAAAAACTTTTTCCCATGCAAATTATGGAAAATAATAATCAATAGATTCTATGAATTTGTGAATGGGTAAACAACTAACGGGTGATATCATTCACTATCACCAAATTATGAAAATTTCTCAACAAATTCAGTTGCAAGTCAATAAACAGAATAAGCATGAAAAGTTTCAAGCAATGAGTGAATCTGAGCATCGAAAAGTGGTTAGAGATTTTATCAAGAAATCTTTTTCCAAATAAGTTTGTCTTGAATCTTTGATCATGTAAGTCGGGTTCGTCAAGAGCTTACAAGTTTTACTCGAGTTGAGGTTAAACAAACATTGAAAGGTTAGTTTGCATTATTGCTGTTAAATTGTTAAAAATAAAACAATTGACTCTTAATGATAATTTTATGGCTAAAGTTGACTTGATTCTGATCATTGGTTTGAAAGGTTCCAGGTCATCGAGGTTTTTCATAACTAAACTATTCTATCGAATGAGGCTCATTCAAGCCGATACAAGCATCACTTGCTAATCAAATATTGCAAAAATGATTTGCTTCAATTGTCGATTTGAAGTTGATTGAGTTGATAATGTTGGCAAAGAATGAAATGAATTGTAAACTTACCCAGCATTTTAATGACTGCTCGTCTAGATGATGAGGATGCACTGGATTCATTGTGATAGTGGTGATGTGGGTAATGAGAATGGTGAAGATGAGTTTGATTATTGTGTTTATTGTGACTATGGTGGTGAGGGTTAGTGTTGTGTAAATGATGATTTGATGGTGATCTTGAATCGGTATAACGGATACAAGGAGGTGAAGGTTTAAATTTTGAATAAAGTGAACTACTTCTGGTCAACAGAGTTGTGTGATACTTGGCTAGTACAAAATTATTACTCGAGTGGACACTTTTTTTACTCTCACAATTGTTATTGTCCCCTTCATCTTCCTCCTGTTCATTGTCATCTTCACCAACATTATTGGAATGGATGCTTGGTGAATGTCTCAACCCTTGGGTTGCACTCTTGAGTAGCTGGGATCGACATTTAAACCAACTACAACAGTTACACTTGTCGGGTTGGTTACGTTTAAGAGCTTCACTTTGCCTTAAATGTAATCCAATTGAAAGGTAAAGGACGGTCAGTAAAAGTGATGGGATAATGAAAAAGATTAACGATGAAATAGCAAAAGAGTGTTTAATTGGTGATATAACTGTACACTCGGCGGTTGATTCAATGGCCGAGATTGAAGATGAACCATCGATAATGTTTTCATCATATTTAAGGCCAAATTGTAGAGCTAAAGGGAGAGCACCGAGAAGAGCACAAATCCAGATGAAAATGATTAACCTAATTACTCGAGACAACTTGGACATTGTGTGAGCCTTGAGAGGATGACAAATGGCCAAGTAACGTTCAATGGTAAATGCAGTTATGGTCAAGACTGAGGCATTGGAGGAAGTTTCAGATGAGAGGCCGCGAATGATGCAGAAAAATTCACCAAAAATGTATGGTCGACGTCGCCACAAGAGGTACAACTCTTGGGGAAGACCACAGATGAGTAGTAAAAGGTCAGATATGGCCAGACTAAAGAGGTAATAGTTGGTGGCCGTTCGCATGTACTTGTTTCGAGCAATGACAATGCACGTTGAAATGTTACCAATGACACCAGCCAAGAGTATCAATATGTACAGTACAGTGACTGGGATGAGTAGAGGTTCCGATTGAAGCCAGCGAGACTCTTGGTCCGTCGAGTTGGTCTGAGTTGGGTTTGATGTTGATGTTGGTAGTAGCAATGATGAAGATGATTCGTCAATGTAAAGAGTCGATGAGGGTTGAATGTAATCAGAGAATCTGGATGATGAAGATGAACGTGAATTAATCAGCAAAAAGGGTGACATGGTTGTGGGTAGAATCAAGTTTTCAATCAAATCATTTGGTTCCATGGTTGGTAAATTGGTTGATCAGTTAATCACTAGACACTTAAGACACAAATTAAACTAATGTCACATTTTTTGCTTCTCCAATTGTCTAGCTTTGAGAATCTGATTGAACGAAGTAAAAAATTTTCTCAGGTGAACTTGCAATTTGCTTGGCAATTTTCAACTGATTCAAATTTATTATTGATTACAATTTTAATTTACTGGTAATCATTGTGACGACTGTCTTGATGTTGATGACGGTTTTGGGTAACTTTATGTTTTCGCTGTTAAACTGGTTAAAAAAGAGCGAGTAAATGCTTCATATTATATGATAAGTTGATGCCAAGATAAGTTGAATAAAACTAGTAAAAACTTATGGATAGCAAATCTCATCATCATCTTCGTTTCAAGCTCAAACTCAGTTTCATTTTCTTGTTTTTCTTGCCACTTTTTATCTTCCATTTACTTTCGTTTTCTTCTTCTTCATCTTTCTCTTCATCTCTTTTTTATTCTCATCCTGATCATCATACTCTCTCTCTCTCTTTTCTCTCTTTCTCCAAATAACTGATCTTAATCATTTTACTCTTTTCATTTTTCAGCTTTCATTCCGTCTTTTCCTGCCATTTTTGATCCTCACAAAATTTTCAACTCAACTTTTATCTCTCATGAAAATCATATGTTTGTGCAATGGCGAGGTTTCATTTCAACAAACAAACCTTAAGGCCATTATTCAAGTACATTATATTTAGATTAATCAAGATAATTTTTAACAATAATCATCTTGTTTTTGCAAATTTTTTGGGTTTTTGTAGGTTTTATGGTTCAAGTTGCTTCTGCCATCTTGTGTTCACCATTTGAGTTAACATTTTATTTTTCAAGCAAATGAGATTAAAATAATTGTCTAGAAAATTGATTGTTTAATTGTTTCATGTGTCAAATTGAACTAGTAATAACGTGAAGTAACGTCGATATATTTCCGATTATTCGATTAGATTCGCTGAAATCTTGTACTGTTGGGCAAAGATACACTGTTCAATATATTTTGCGCTTTGATAGGATTTGTTTTTTCATCGTCATTCTGATGATCCAACATCAGTAAATGTTCTATCAGTAGCTATTTATAATAGTCTTAACTATCTTTTAATTGTTAACTTAGCTTTTAAACGTTAGTATAATCTATCTACATCTGTATACATCTATACATACATACAATATATAAAGTCAAAGCATCAAATTTTTGCGTCAAGATTGTGGTCGAACTGAGCGGGTTCTAAGAAAAAAAATTACACAGCGTGAAAGCCCTAATTCAATTACAACGACGAAAAATAGGAAACCTGTCCTCAGAATATCATGACCTCTGAGAAATTCATGAAAATAGAGACTGGGGGAAAAAATGTAGAATTCGTATTCAATAACATTGAGAGAGGGGGAAAAACTTTTTGTTATTTAGGTTGATGGTTGATTGTTGGACCAGGATTTTATGTGAAACTTTGCCATTTGAGTAAAGAGGAAAGAGGGGACCGACTTTTTTCACCAGTTTTTTACCATCTTTTCACCGTACAGTGAGATCCCAGATAATGAGAGTACTGTGGAATAGCTTATTTTCACTATTCATCGGGCAGCTTATTTCATGATTTTCAATCTCCCTTAATAGATCGAATTTTATCATAAATGTTAGTTTAAAATGATTTCGTGAGTTTTTTGATTAATATTTTACGAAAGAAAATTTAAATAAGCTAATTGATAATTAAAGAAATCAAAATGAAATTTGATGAAATTCAAATTGAATTAACTCCTCCTTAATTAGGGATCGTTGATAAATTTATCTCATTATGTGGGACTCTCATTATCTGGGATCTCACTGTATTGTCCGCCATATTGTCCACCACTCAATCCAACACATGGACAATACCGTGAAAAGACGGTTAGCATGGGTGGTTAAAAGAAATTTACGATCAGTCATGATCGTGTCTCAGCTTGTAATATGTAAACAAGCATTTAAAGTTTAAACTTTACATTTTTTATTGTCAAACAATTTTCGCAGATCCTATCGTTAGTGAAAGAAAAGCTAGATGTCACCACTCAAACCATACGGCGGACTGTTTAAAGAGTATGGCGGTTATTCTGGTCTCAGTGTTCATTGAATTGGCAATTAAACTTGAACACTTTTTTAACATTATCATGTTCAACAATATAGTCTGATGTCTTTCCATTTGACTGTAAAAAGGTAGACTTTTAGCCGATCTACTCTAAAGGAATTAAAATTGTCTCATTAAATCATAATGATTGTTTAATAATTGACTGAACTTGAATCCATATACAAAACTGAAATGATATCAATTGTCTAATCAAAGTCAATTTATATCTGATCTTTTTTCATGGTAATTATTGATTAATGAGTGATTACAATTTTTCTCATCAACTAATTACTCTATTCGATCATATAACAATCCAAAAGGTTTAAATAAATAAACAAGAGTCAGACTCATTAACCATCTAATGGATAAAACAAATTGTCTAATCACAATATTCACTTGTCTATGAAACTAATGCTGAGAAACTAATGTTGATTTATTCACCTGTAACTGAGACACTGTTCATAAATGATTATCCAACAATAATCCAACACAATTAAAGTGATGAAATAGCTTAAATTGTTTCGACATTTGATACTTAATCTTGCTTAAAAACACGTTAATCTTAAAAACAGATTTTGATTGGAGACACAAGTAAAGCCAGAAAACTCGATTTATTCTGGTTTTTAACTTGAGGCTTTGAAAAATTATTAATGATGTAACTTTGAATTTTTTACATTCTCAAATTAACCATTACATCATCAAATTAACATTAATCAATTGAGTTAAATAGCATTTAAATGTGCAGCAACGTTTCGAACTGCTATTGTATTTTATTATCTTTCAATGGATAACCATTGCCAATAATGGGAAACATTAGATTGAAAAGGCCAATAAAAGGCGTCTGTTGGACGATTAACAGTGAATACTTTACCATTTCCAGTGGTAATTAATCGTCTTTTTATTTATCATCTTCACAACATCATTAGCAATCATTTACATGATTATTAACTCTTATTAATTCCTGTAAGTGTAATCATTGATTTAACCTTGCATTAGAGCGACTGAAACAGCAACATGAAAGACAACCTTTTTTTTGTGGCTGGTTATTTTATTCAAACCATTTGAACGGTTCAATGAGATTGTATGAGACAATTTGAGGGTGAATTGAGGTTTATAAAAAGGTGTTGAAGTTGGATGATGAGTAGGATGAGGATTATGATGATAGAGTTAAAGCTCAACAATGTGTTTAAACAGTTTGAATAGAGCGCGCTTGAAAGTAGCCAAGAAAAGGGTTTGGTTTATTGGAAAAGAAGGCAAAAAAAGTGAAACAAAATGAGTTATAAAAAGTAGACAAACGCTATTATTTAAGTTACAAGTTTTCTTGATTTGCTTCGTCTTCATCATCACCTGAGTTTCTTTCCCTCTTTCTCTCTCTCTCTTCAAATCAATAACCTTTTCTTGCCAAAAGCTATATGTAATAGTGGAATGGCCTGGTTCAAGGGTAACCCAAAGTGTCTATGTTTCCCAAGTCTGGTTTGTAATGATGGCTTTGCTACCAAACCTTTTTACCTTTTAAAATATTCTTATTACAAATTTTATTACGAATCAATCTCAACATTAACATTATCATCATTGCCGTTGTCGTCTTATTATCGCCATCAACTGTAATTAGTTGGACAAATTTTAAACCTGAGTAAACCATTGAATTTGAAAAGGAAAACAGACCAAATTGTAGGAAATGACTTTGCTTTCTTGCTTCTCCCGGTTTGTTACCGGTTGTTCAGTTGAAACAGACAGTCAAGTTGATTGTTTTTAATGAGAATATCGATTTAACCCTGAGAAATTGTTTCTCATGAACATTGTACAATTAAGTCGACCTGTTGATGAACCAAGATAATGATGATAATTGTCTGAAATGGTCCAGCCAATTTTAACTTCAATAACCAATTAGCCAAATGTCAGATATTTACCGGTTTGCTTGGATTAACCTTATATTTATGTCTGTCTAGTCTCTGTATATCCTGGTTAAAGTTGTAGTCTAAGCAATTAATATTTACTTATTTGTTCATTTTAAATTCATACCTGTATCTATTATTGTGTTCAAGGTGCTAAAGTTGTACTTTTTTGACCTAATAGTTTATTTCTGGCTCATTTCCTTGTTTTTTTATCAACAATGTTTATGCAGGTTTTGCAAATGTTTTGCATTTCCAGAGTTGAATTCAAATGAAGGGCACCGGATTAACTTGTTCCTGTCGATCTGGTGATTTATCGTATGATTTTGCATGTGTTTAAACAACTGTCACAGTGGTTAGTGCTAAAAGGATACAAAAAACACTCGATTTCTTCGAAAATTTCAATCAGCTCTACATTCATCATTCAGATGGAAATGGAAAAATTGTTTCATCAAATGTAATTTTCACTTGAATGTCTTTAGAACAATTAGTTGAAAGTTTGCCAAGTTAATCGTTGCGCTTAAATCTGTGAAACCATTTTTCATTACCTGTTTTGTTCAGCATTTTTATATCATTAGCTAAGGTTATTATATTATTTGAAGGCATTTTATTTAACGGTTTGAAGGAGATGAGGGCGAAATCAGGTTCTTGGAGTCTGAAAAAAAGGAGAAAGTCTAAAATGATTATTATTAACAAGAGGAATATCCTTACCTTGGACAGGAATCATGATGTTTAAGATGAGAAGATGTAAGGAAGGAAAGGCCTTTTGGTTCAGTGAAGATGATTATGATGAGAGAAAGAGTTGAAGAGAAGAAGAAGAAGAAGAAATGTGGAAGTGAGCAAGATAATGATAATGATAATGATGATAATAACAAAGAAACGTGTGTAACCACGTTTGAAATTATGTTGATGTAGAAGGGGAAAATGGTTAACTTAAAGGTAATCTCGAGAATATGTTTGCAACGTAATCTGATAGCACTTTTTGCATGATTATCTTCTTCTTCTTTCAAATCTTTCTTTTCTTCTTTCTTTTTCCACTTTTCTTTCTTTCTGATTGTCTCTATTGATGGTGTTGATGATGAAGAGCAGGCAAAATCAGGAATCCAAAATATGTTTACTTAACCATCGTCAGGTGATTGGTAAAAAGTATCATTCGGTGTTGATGTTGTTATTCAAAATGAGTCGGGTAAGTGAAGTTTAAACACCAGTTTAAACAGTACGCTAATCAGCCAGTCGTCACAAAAGTTATAGATTTTCAATTTATAATAACAATCAAGGTTTTGACCCAATTTGTAGACTAATCTTGTTTCTTGAAATTATTCCAATTAGTTTAGGCATCGTTTCAGTTTCATCTCTTTTTCCGAGTTTTCTCATTCCAAATCAGTCAAAAGTCATAAGTGAAAAGACGATGATAATGATGACGATAATATTGATGGTGATGATCATTTTCATGTTGATGGTGTTTTAAAGATGATGATGAGAATATTTAAAAGAAAGAAAAATATTTATTCTGATTGTTGAATTTGAAACAAGCTGCTTGCTTTATATCTCATGTTTGTTCCTGAGGAGATAACGTAATATCAGCTTTTAACTAATGACTTTTACTGTCCAACCCGGGGCAATTAATCAATTATTATTAGTAGGGTTTTATTGGTAATCAAAATCATCTCTATTCAACCTTCACTCAGGTTCAAAAGACTCTCATTAACTCCTCCTTTTTTCAGCATCACCTTCTTTAGTTGTTTTTTGGCTCATCTTCTGTACCTTTTCAGCTTCTTCCTTGGCTTTTACTCTTTCCTGATAACTTCTTCCTCTTTTGTTGATTTAATGCTTATCATCTTTAGTATCAATCCATGAAATCTATGAGATAATTGAAACAATTTTTGAAACAATCAATGAAAGCGTAGACACAATTTGTTTAAATTATTCAACAAACACTAAATTTTAATTCATTTCATTTTTGCTTTTGCTTTTTCATTAGTTGTTTAATCCTAAATTTGAGGTTCACAACAAAAAAGATTAGAGCCTGAAAAAAGTCTGACTTTTACTTGGAGTTGGTTGTTTGGTTGATTCTTGGCTTTGAGATTGCACCTTGTTGAGACAGGAAATTGTGACTTGAAATATTTCATTGTCCATTTTGATTTTTAGCTTTAGTGTGAATATATTAAATGCTTTGACAGGTTGTCTTTAGTTGCGTGAGGAATTTTTGCTCTTTTTGTTATCCAATCTCTCGCTAAAACGATCACAATTATATTGAAAAGCTTCAAAAAGAGTTACTTTTTGAAATAGAAAAAAAAGAAATTTTAGGGAGATTCTGAACAAGATAGAAACAAAAAAGTGTAGAGTTGAGTCAGGGCGTTTTTGAAGATACTGATGGTGGTTTCAAAAAAAAACAAAAATAGATTAGGAAGAAATAAAGGATTGAAGGAGAAGAAAAAGGAGAGAGCAAATGAAACAGAGAGTAATGAGAAATCTGCCTTTCGTAAGGATTACAATATTTACAGGTAGTATTTAATCTATTTACAAAAAAAGAAACTGAAAAGGAAAATTGTCATGTTGATCAGACAAATTCATTTGTTCCCGGACAATTTAACGGTTCCAGACTCTAAAATTGAAAGAAAGGAAGAAAGGTAATCAATGTTAGCTTTTCTGCAGCAACGTGAGAATTTTAATTTCAACTTTTCATCAACTTACTGATGGATAAGAATTAACAGTATCTTCACTTTTTTCAAGTACAAATTGTTCTTCTGTGGTTTTACGATAAACCGGATTATCAAAATTCATTGATGTCATGCTTCTCCTAAAATTGAAAGGAAAAGAGAAATTATTAGAAAACAGAAAAATCGATTAAATTGTAAAAATAACCAGGAAATAGAAAACTTACTTAGCATAATTCTTATGAATTATAAATGTTAGCAGAGTTACAAACAAAGCTATAGTCAAACAAATGGCAATAATGATGAAAGCAAGATGAGCATCAGTTTCGAAGTAACTTGATGGCGAATTTAATACTATATTGGTATTATCACTGAAAATAGAGGAATCATTTGAGATTCCTGATGAAGTGTCCTTTGATTTGTCTCCCTTTCGAAGAGATGAGCTTTCATCTAAATCTTTATCACTACCAATGCTTGATGATGAACTTGATACTTCATTCTTAGATGGGAACGTTGATGATTGGACAGTTGATGTTACAGTTACCGGTGTTTTGGTAACTGTTGTTGACTTCGCAGTAGAGCTTAAAATTGAAGAGGTTTTTTGCAATATTGCAGAGGTAGCTGATGTACAGGAATAACCATCAGTTGATAGTAAATATCCTTTACGGCATGCACATTGATAATTAGTTGATTTAGTTGATGATGGCAAACATAATTGAGTACATTTTGATGATTTACACTTATTTGAGATTGTTGGCTGTTTACTTGAGTGAACAATTTTTACACCCATTGGAGATTCAACAAGTCCAGACATGAAAGTATCTGCTTTTCGTGGTTCATCGTTGATATTGATACGTTGGATTGCTTCAAGTTTCCAATCTGAATAATACAAGTAGTCTTCAAATACGTCCACTGAGAATGGTTGATTAATGAATGTGTGAGATTCATATAGTGTTATCCGACCACTTCCATCGTAATTGATTGCACTTAAAGTATGATATTTGACATCTAACCAGTAAATTTTTTTAGTAACAATGTCGAGAGTTAAACCATTTGGCCAAATGATATTTGTATCGACTAATGTTTTTCGGTTTGAACCATCTTGGGATGACTTTTCGATCATTGGATGGTCACCCCAATCAGTCCAAACAAGCATGCTTTCTTTCACATCCACAACAATGGCTCGAGGCTCATCAAGACCAGATTCAATAATGATTTTTCTGTTGTGAGGCTGTAAAAAGTGATATAAATATAATAGAAAAGGTTACGACTTGACTGAATTTGATAGAAATTTAACGTCTGAAATCGTGTAAATACCTTTTCAATTTGAGCGACTTCAATTGTATTAGCAATATCATCCGTCCAATATAATAAATCATGGATCCAATCAATGGCAATTCCGTGAACACTTTTTACAGAAGTTGAAATAAGGGAAGTAAAATTTTCTTTGGCATGGATAGACTCTAAAAATTGCGGGTAGAATAAAATTGTCAGACATTAATAAAAAGATGAAATTTTCTAAATGCTTAATTACAACTAACCTTTACTCTTATTCAGCTTTCCGATATAAATCATCTCATCACTTACATCTGACCAAACTAAATAATTTCCTTTAAGATTATAATCAATAGCTACAGTCGAGCTTAATTCACGATATAAAGGTGCATAATGTCGCGGTCCTGAACGATTAGCTGGTAAATGAGCTTGACGTATATCATGTCGATTGGCAAAAACGATTAATGGCTGTTCATTAGTTTTAACTCGGCAGAAACGATGATCAACCAATAGATATCCATCGAAACATTCACATTTAAAGCTTCCTTTAGTATTGAAACATTTATGATTGGAGCAGACGCCAAAATTTTCGGTACATTCATCAATATCATAGCAGGTTTTACTATCATTACCAAGCTTTAATCCTTTAGGACATGCACAATGAAATCCAATTGTATCATCAATACATTCCTGAAAGTAAAAGAAACATGTTTTAATGAATAGTGAAGATGATAATGTAAATCAGTTGAAAAGTATGAGAAAAGAAAAAGATGAACGTAGTAAGAGAAAAGGAGTAAAGGTAAAGAAAGAGAAAGAGAGTAAAGAGAGGTATGGATAAAGATGAGAGATAGAAAGAGTAGACTAGAAGAAACCTGAGATTAGTCATTATTGGAAAATTTAGGCTTTCGAGATTAAGGTACTGAAAGGGGAACTAAAATAGAAATACAATTGACTTGATAAAGATAGATGATAATCAACAAGTAAAATTATGCTTACATGAGAGCAATGTGTTTGATTAGATTTACATTCATTTATGCCGCAAGAAGCAGGTTCATCGGACCAGTCTCCACAATCATCATCCCGATCACATACTTTTTCTTTAGGTATGCATTTTAACTGTGAACTGCATTGAAACATATCAGGACCGCAAGTTGAATTTGAGTCTGAAAGGATGGAATAAAATTTAAAAGATTGATAAAAATACTCAAATTTGAAAATTTAAAATACAGAGGAAAAAACAACTTACGTGTTTCACAATTAATTTCATCACTATGATCTGTACACTCATGAGCACCATTACATCTCATGTAAGAAGGAATACATTGACCGGTTGAATTACATTTGAATTGATCAGGGCGACACGTAGCATTATAAATACAATCTTTCTCGTCTGATCCGTCTTTACAATCAGGTGAACCATCACACTTCCAATCAATGTGGATACATTCCAATTTGTCGTGACACTGGAAAGATTTGTCATTGCAGAAAATAGTGGCATGTGATGTATTCAATGCCATGGGGCATCCAAGTTCGTCTGATTCATCTTTACAGTCCATGTTACCATCACATCGGTATAGATCAGCAATACATTTTCCGTCACTACATGTGAACTGATTACTTGCACATACAGTGTTGGGACAATTTTTCTCATCACTTTGATCTTTACAGTCAAACTCTTGATCACAATGGAATGACTTATCAATGCAAGTACCATCGTCACACCTAAACTCCTTTTCTGAACATTCATGACCACATTCTTTTTCGTCTGATCCATCAGGACAATCTGTAATACCATTACACTGTAACATTTTATCGATGCACTTATTACCAATGAAACAAGTAAACTGGGAAGGTGGACATGTGATTTTACAGTTTACTTCGTCCGATTTGTCACCGCAATCATCTTCTGAATCACAAAGCCAATTTTTGGGAATACATTTACCATTTGCACATTTAAATGCATCGTTATCACAGTCATGATAAATACAATCCATTTCATCGGAACCATCTTTACAATCGGCGGTTTTATCACATTTCCATGAAAGTGGAATACAAGAATCATTACAAGAGAATTGTGATGTTCCACAATTCAATTGTGAATTGGAGGATGAGTATGTAGGACTATTAGATGAATCAAATTTGGTGGGTTGTTGGCCATTTACACAATCTATTCCTGAATGTGGCTGAGCCGGCTTCAGGAAACCGAAAATTCCCGTACTATTAGAGTTTGTTTTACATAATGGCTTGGCGAACATGAGAAGTGGATAATTACTGAGTAAAAGTAAAGTTAACAATACTAACCAAGAATGGCTAGTAATGTTTAAACACAAATTAAATGAATTAAATAGCTTCCATGATTTACTTGCTGTTTTCATAATGAACAGTATCAGAAGAAAAGGACGAAATTAAATACTGATTATATATTGATGTGTACAAGTCCAGGGAAAAAAAACAAAACAAAAAACAATATCTTTTCGAACTATTAATAGAAAATTTAAGATTAATGAAAGTGAAACAAAAATTGATTAACTTTTAACACAGTTAACACAGTTAACTTGGTTAACACAGTTCTGCACTCGTTTCAACTCAACTCACAATCAAGTAGCACATAGTCTGTATCAGTCGTATCTAAACCTTTCTTCAAGTCATGTAATCAACTAATACATGCCTATAAGGGTTGCTTGGCAGCAATACAGAGAGGAGGGAATACAAAAAATGAGCGCAATACAAAGAAAAGTAAATCATTAAGGCTTAATGATTAAGCTGATCAACTATTATTCATATTAAATCAATAAACAAAGGCCACGCCAAGAAATAGCACAAACCATGTGTGAATAAAACCTTACCGGTTCATGTTGTCTCGTGGTTTCTGGTTAATTGATGTTTTAAAGATTAAGGATTCACTGAAATTGAAAACCAGAATTACATCAGAAATAATTCAAAGTAGGAAGCAAAATGACCTTTCTTTAATTCATTTATTTTGCTTTAAATATCGCAATTGTTTAGCTTATTTTCCCTGTTTCGTCTGGTTCAAATAAGATGTACCCTGAAAAGATGTCAGTTTTACCGATTGACGTGGACAATTGTTGGACAATTTGACGTCAAATTCATTGTAAACATGATGAGGATAAGCCATAGATGGCGGCTGATTCAACCGGTGATTCAAAAATGGTGAGATTCGGTTAAAGGTCCCGCCCTGTGATGTTGATTCATAAATAGTGAGACATGTGACGTAAAATCACGCCATATGACGTAATAGAAATGGTCCGATCTCGATGAATTGATTGAATAATCGTTCATTTTCCAATTGATCGATTATCGAAGTAAATTCATCAAAACAATTTTCTATTTTTTGGCAAACACTCAATTACTTTTAGATATTATTAATTAATTGTTGATGTCTAAAATCAATTTAATTTACATTTTCATCTTTCAATTGAAAGTATCTTTTAAATGGTTTTAAAATGTCTATAACCAACGCCATCTAATGAGTGTTTATTGCTTCTATTAGGTTGGGTCAGGTTAAGGATCAAATTATAAGCTTGATTTTGGTTTACTTTTGAAATTATTTTGTTATTTTATTATTTTGTTTATTGTAAGCTTTTAATCTTTATTTTGAATTGTTATTTGTTTTTGCTGAATATCATTATAGAAGCCATCATTCGGTGTTTTTTCAAAGATGATAAATTGATTTTAATAAGAAATGTGATTTCTCAGAGGATTTTTACCAGCCTTGTGATCTTAGCTGGTGATTTGTCTGAAAACATGAAAATTGTTTGAATAATTGAAGAGATTTTGACTGACGTTTAATGATTGAATAACAACAAAAATGGAAACGTTTTTCTTACTTTCAATTGTACTTTGAAAAATACTTTGAAAAATGCTTTCAAAACTAAACAGCAATTAGACAACCTTGAATGATTTAATGAAGGGTAGGCTTGAACGTCATTTGAACATCAATATGGTTAAAACAACATTAAGTTATTAACATGAAAACGCTTAAAGTGTAGACAACTTATATTAAAAACATTATTTTTGCTTGGGATTTTTATCTCATTTAAAACAGTTTTAATCAAGTTATCAATGACAAATCTTGTTTGCTATTACAATCAACGAGTTAGGAAGTTTCTTCATTCTTTCATTACAACGAAGATGTCATTTACTTTTCACTTTTCCTCATTTTATTATTGACTATCATTTGCATTGAAATAACATCTTTATAAATACGATTATTATGGCAATTAATTTAATTGAATAACATTTTAGAGTTTCGAGTTTACTCTTGTTTACCAGATAATAGATGGCACTGATTGCATCTCATGCAATAACGCCATCTTGTTGGTTCCTGAATAAGTACACAATAAATCAAATAAATAGTCAACAGTAAATGTCAATTAAAAGCTATTTTTGTAACATTTAGGTCGATAATCTGATCTGTGTTGATTCCTGTCACTTGCATGCAAATTATTCGGTTTATCATTCTTCACTGTTCAAGTTATCAATGAAACAGATTGGGAAATGATCAAGTGTGATAAATTATAAAACTCATTTCTTCCAAAATTAAGTTCATTCACTTTTATTCAGCTTTATTGAAATTGATTTATCTTTTCTTGTGTTGTTTTTATATTGTTTAGAGTCTAAATGTTATCTTTTCATCAAGCAATTTAAATGAATCTACAAATTGAATGAAAAACCTCGACTTGTGCATAACACGTTGCCTTCATGTCTTCATCCATATCTAGTGAAACATGGCATTTACGTTAGCATCAGTTTTTCCACTTTTATTGCAATTAATGGACATTTTTTTCAATTTTCATAGGAAACCAGTTTGGATTTCAGCTGAACCCATGAAGACTTTTTCATCGGATATGATTCTTGCGACTGATTCGTTTTTAATTTACATATCTACAGTCGGGAAATCAGGTTAATATAATCGCATTTTTGGGTTGAAATAAAGACAGCAATCGGACGTAACTTTTCCGTCTACGTTTACTCGGGTTAACTATTTTGACCCATGTAGGTGGTCCATTAGGAACAGATATCAATGTATCAACTTTTTTGACTGCATTGTTTATATTGATACGTTGAATAGTACCGTTTGCCTTGTCAGTGAAGTACAAATAATTTGTAAATATGTCCATTGATATAAGTTCATCCATGAAGGGGAAAGATTCATACAAAATGATACGATTGGTTCCATCATATCCGACCGATTCCAATGTACCATATAAACCATCAATCCAATAGACTCTGGAGTTTTTAGTGTCAATCGCTAAACCAACTATAAGCAAGATGTTCGTTTCAACTATTTGAGTTCTAGGTTCACCGCTTATATCGATTCGCTCGATAAAATTAGATCTATTTGGACAAATATTTGTCCAAAAGATGCACTGTTTCTTCACATCGATAGTGATAGATCCAGGTCTATCATAAGAAGGATCCAAAGTACGGTAAAGTTTAGTTTGCTGTTGAGTCGGAGTAAGAAAATAGTTGAATTAATGTCTTAAAGAATCAAATTAATTGTCCTTTTAATAATTAAAACATACATTCATCGCAATGAAAGATGTCTCATGCAATTTTTCAGATCTGATTCCATAGTCATCAATCCAGATTAAAGAGTAGTTCATCCCATCATAAACAAATGCATGAATTTTATGTGTTCCACCAATAACTACTTGACGTCCATGGATTTCAATGAGATACTCTGTAAGAAGATCAGAAACTGATGCAATTGTGTTTATGGCAAACAAGAGGCCAAAGTTGCTTTTGATCAAAGACAAGAATTGTTCCTCTTTCTGAAATAATAAGAATTAATAAGATTTATATGATTTGGTTTTAAAGGAAGATCAATTTTGATTTGTCCTTTTGAGTTAATTTACTTACATATGCTTTAAAAAATTGCAAATTTTAAGTTACTTACCCTGTTCTAAATTGACTCTTCCCGTAAATATTTTGTTATCAATCGAATCGAACCAAATTAAGAGCTTCTCGACGGCTCTGTAATCAAAAGCACTTATAGCATACAAATTTCTGTGGCCCATGTTCCGCTGAATTACCTGTACTTCTGTACGATTTTCTGGTAGATTAGCTTGAAATAAGTCATTTAATGTGGAAAAGACGATCAAAGGTACTTCTCCTTTGCGATATGTACACACTGGATTTCCGTAAACCCATGCAGCACAGCGAGAATCACCTAAACACTTACAATTACATTCACCTGGGTTACGTTCGTATGACCGAGGACATTCGCCATTCTCACAATCTAAAGCTGGATCAATTATTGAAGTTACATTTGGACATGAAAGCTCATCTGATCCATCATCACAATCATTGATTCCATCACAAACCAAATGCGGTCTAATACACAACCTTCTCGAGTGGCAACTAAACTGACAGAAGCTACAATTCACGATTGGCCAGTGATTCTCTACTGCTGGTTCAGGGGTGACATCTTCAGAAGGAGACCTTTTACCAGAATCTGTAGTTGTCTTTGGATTCTCTTTTGGTGGCTCTGTGGTAGGAACTTCAGGCTCAGGTCCAGTCCACCAGAGCCAAAAAGCATGGGAATAATTGACAGATAAAATAACAATAAAAAAAGTTGTTAAACAATAGTTAATAGTGACTTTGCTTGCACAAGATGAAAAACATTTACACGATTTGTTATGGTCTTTCATTGCTAAAGTTATTAGACACTATTAAATAAAGTGAATAAGCAACTTGAATAAGGTTGTATTATAAGAGTTGTCAAGATCAATCAGCATCCATTGACAATAAGTTGAATAAGCAAAAATTGAGTTAATTTTCAAGACAAAAGTGTCATCAAATTTTTTATCAATACGTGTGACTTTGGTTAAATAACGTTATTGGTTAGAAGTTGTATTTAGTCCCGTTTTAAGTCTTGAGCCCGCTATTCCCTGTGAGATTTACCATTTCTTTAAAATGTAAGCACTTAGTGTTTAGCTTTATAAAAGAAGCCTCAAATCTGACAACATAAGTAATAAAATGGCATAACTTTTTTTACATGGATCTTGCATGATTTAAGGCTGATGACCAAAATCAAGAGAACAATTGACAAATTGAAAAAAGTGTTCGGTATTTGATTTGTAGCAACAATTTTTTCCAATTTATGTAAATTGTGTCTTTTTAGTGACAACCAGCTTTTGAGATTTTATTCTAATTTATTTGGCCAAAGATTACATTTAGCATTAAGGCAACAGTTTATAAAATTGACATTTAAATTCAAAGATGCTGGATCATAGTTTTGGTCTGTCATCTCTGCTTGCAATTCAGAGCCTTATTTGCAAAGAAAAGCATATTTAATCAAAGATGAAATCAGGGTTTTGCTTTTTCCAATCCATTGCTATTGACCAAAGTACGATGTGTGCCGTTGATCACAACCAATCTCATCACTTTTATCTTTGCAGTCAATTTCTTCATCACAACGGAATGACTTATCAATGCAGGTACCATCGTCACACCTAAACTCCATTTTTGAACATTCATGACCACATTCTTTTTCGTCTGATCCATCAGGACAATCTGTAATACCATTACACTGTAACATTTTATCGATACACTTATTACCAATGGAACAAGTAAACTGGGAAGGTGGACACGAGACTTTACAGTTTACTTCGTCCGATTTGTCACCGCAATCATCTTCTGAATCACAAAGCCAAATTTTGGGAATACATTTACCATCTGCACATTTAAATTGATTGTTATCACAGTCATGATAATTACAATCTATTTCATCGGAACCATCTTTACAATCGGCGGTTTTATCACATTTCCATGAAAGTGGAATACAAGAATCATTACAAGAGAATTGTGATGTTCCACAATTCAATTTTGAGTATCGATGCATTGGAAACACATTTACGGATATTTCTGGAGGCGCAGTTGCATGTGGATGGGAAAAGTTGACTACACGAATGTTAGGAAACGAGTGAATACTCTGGAAGCTGTTGAATATAACAATTATAGTTAGTAAATAATACAATTTAAAACTAAGGATTTTTTCCATTTTAATTTTCGAATCGACAGACATTTTAGGTTAATTTTAATGAAAGAAACGCAATGTTCAATAGAAACTTAACATTCAAGTTGGAATGAAATGAAAGATATGAAGAGCTTCTAAGGTTTATTATATTAATAGTTTGTTTGATCAATCTCAAGTTCAATCAAACGAGTGCTATTGAAACTTATTGAGAATAAGCTGAATAAGCAAGATTGGTATCTTGATTCAAATGAATACATTTAATATTTCGCATATTGGATTACAAAAAACAATTTATGATACCGACCAAGGAAAGGAGTTCATCGTGTGATCAGCATCGATTGTATCGTTATTGATGAGTCTTCAAATTCATTCCATCAGAGTTGTGCATGAGTTTTTTTGCATCGAGACCAGAATCATTTTAATTTCCTTTTCTTTGAATATGATTCTTCCATGTTTCTTGCAATGATCAATGCGTTTGAACAAAAAATTTTATTTTTAATTATTCTCTTGCATACATTAATCAAATTCCTTTGAACAGAGAAGAGAAAGGTCATTATAAAGAGTAGATTAGGGTCCATCAGCTGAACTTATATCATCTATTAATATACTTGATATTAAATCGTTGATCGTCGGTAATTTTAGATCGGGATAAAAGGTCGAAAACTGTACTCTCGGGTCAACTATTTTAACCCATGTAGGTGGGCCATAAGGTACAGATACCAATGTATCGACTTTTTTGACTGCATTGTTTATATTGATACGTTGGATTGTACTGTTTATCTTGTCAGTGAAGTACAAATAATTTGTAAATATGTCCATTGATATGAGTTCATCCATGAAAGGCAAAGATTCATACAAAATGATACGATTGGTTCCATCATATCCGACCGATTCCAACGTGCCATATAAACCATCAATCCAATAGACTTTGGTGTTTTCAGTGTCAATGGCTAAACCAACTGGACGCAAGATGTTCGTTTCAACTATTTTTTGGGCTCTAGGTTCACCACTTATATCGATTCGCTCGATGTACACAGGAAAATCAAAAGGTCTGTTTGGATCCGCACCAATATTCATCCAAAAGATGCATTGTTTCTTCATATCGATAGTGATGGCTCCAGGTCTATCATAAGAAGGATCCAAAGTACGGTAAAGTTTAGTTTGCTGTTCAGTTGGAGTAAGTAAATAGTTTAATTAAATTTAACGAAAAATCAAATTAACTGCTCATATTGATACCGGTACTTAAAACATACGTCATTCTTCAAGAAATTTTTCAAAAATCTTTTTGATCTGATTCCATAGTCATCAATCCAGATTAAAGCGTGGTTCATCCAATCATAAGCGAATCCATGAATCCATCCATGTGTCCCATTAATAGCTACGCGACGCTCTTGGATTGCAATTACGTCTAAGACTTTAAAAAGGTAAGGATGTTAACTTAACTCAAAATTCAACCAAAATTCATTTTCTTAAATCTTAAAGTTAAATGTTTCTTACTCGGAATAAATGGTACCGTAAATATCTTATTTGCACTCGTATCTAAATAAATTACAGTATCGTTTACATTTTCGTAATCAAAAGCACTTATCCCACTCAAATCGAATTGAACTTCCTTGTCTACTTGTATTTTTGAACGATTTTCTGGTAAATTATTCTCATACAAGGCATTCAATGTGGAAAAGACGATCAAAGGTACATTTCCTTTGTGATGTTTGCATGCTAAATTTCTAGAATCCCATTCAGTACATTGAGGTGAACTTGGGTTACGTTCGTATGACCTAGGACATTCATCATTCACACAAATTAAATCTGGACTAATAGTTTGAGTTGCACTTTCACATTGAAGCTCATCTGATCCATCATCACAATCATTGATTCCATCACAAACCAAATGCGGTTTAATGCACAACCTTTTCGAGTGGCAACTAAACTCATCGGCATCACAATTCACAGTTGGCCAGGGATTATCTACTGAAGGTGCAAATGTCTTTGAATCAATTTCTCTTGAGGTTGACACCAAAACGTCGTAAGAGGTTTGAGCTGTAGATTCAGTAGTGCTGGTAGTAGTTGATCTTTCAGGTAACCTGATCAAATCTGGGGTTCGCATAATAATAACGTCTTCAGTAGATGAATCGCTCAATATCTCACGATTTTCTACGGTTGTCTCAGTGGGAAAAGTTGTGGAGGTCATTACACGATTGTCATTATAAATAGTACAAATCCCTTCATAACATTTACAAAAATAACGATGCACAAATTGCGAGCGATTTTCTTGTGTTGGCTCATCGGTAACAGCTTCAGGAGGAGACTCATTGCTTCTGTCAACATCTCCAAATATCTGTGTATTTTCCTCTGGTGCCTTGTTAGTGGTAAAAGGTGGATAAGTTGGCCAGTGATTCACTGATGGTCCAGTGGTATCATCATTTGGAGAAACCAATTCACCAGAAACTTCAAATGTCTTTTGAGCTCCTTCTGGTGTCACAGTCAGATAAGGTTGCCTCGTGTGAAAAATTTCAGGAAGTTCAGTGGCCCAGATAACTTTTTGGGGTCTGTTAATTGTAGAATAATCAAACGCAGGTGGAGTAAGGTAATATTCACCGGTAGAAGATGTCATCTCTTCTGGTGGCTCAGTGGTAAAAGCGACAGGCTCTGATCTAGCCCACCAGAACCGTGAAGCATGGGAACGATTGATGGATAAAATAACGATCAAAAATGTCGATAAACAATGGTTGATAGTGACAAATGATAAATAACGTTTACACGATGTATTTTGTCTTTTCATGGTGATTGATGTTATTAGACACTTTTAATATTGATTTGTCGTTGCAAAGCTACAGATTTTGTATTTTAACCTCATTTCTATAACGAAATGAATTAGATTATATTGTAAGAGTTCAAGACGAAATCTGCAACCATTTGGAATAAACTCTTCAATGTGAGTGTTTATCAACTTTGATTGGTAAGCAAAATTACTTTAATCACTGCATTTCCTTTGTTCGGAGCCGTCAATTATCTTATGACAGTAATATGGAAACGAATGTCAGCATTTTTCAGCCTTCTATCAGATATTGACGCCTTTAAGAAATCTATTTTTTTCATCAAACTGAAAGGTCTACATGAAATTTCATTTTCATTTTGTATATCAAATCAATTTGGACAGTAATCATTGATTTAACCCACATTTAACTGTATTACCTAATCTAATTGAAGAAAATTTTGCTATTCAATGCAAATTTAATCGTTTAATCAAGCCGATATTTCAAGAAATACAATGATTCTCAGTCAATTTCGTCTTCAAGTGTTGTACAAAACTCATTTCTACCATAAACTGACAGAGAGCAACTTTTTTGTTATAAACTTATATGATGTAAAATTTTATGCTCATTTCATTACTTTGATTCATTTACCTTTAACTTTTTCCAAATCGATCTGTTCGATGGGAGATTATGGTTTAAGGGTTTTCTGACACTGGGAATCCATTAGACCCACTCTCGTTTTGATCTGCCCGCACCAGCAAGATTACTTTCCTTGCCAGTTTACCTATTGAGTTACCAAAAAATGTAGCTCAGTCGAGGATATAACTGAAGTGAGGACGCACTGAATATAGATGTATCAAGTTCACTGCCTTGTTCATATTGATACGTTGAATAGTTGTGTTTTTAAGTGAAGTACGAGCAAGTGTTACGTCTGTGTCTTTTTTATCATTTGATCGTTATGACAGGTTATTACAATCAACTTGACAATAAAACATTTTGCTTATTTGTTTTACCTCTGCTTTTATTTGATGTGTTTTTTGTTTAATCTTGAATTTGCCAGTGATGAACTTTATTTCAATGATTGAAAAGTAAACTAACAATAGCATAATAATAATAAATTGTAATTTAAATGTTAATGTAATATTTGATGATTAAAATAATCACTGAGCAAACAAGCATTGTTAATCAAATATTCAACAGCAACAACCAGAAACAACTCAATGTTTTCAAAGCTTGAAACCAGAGTAAAGATGAACCAAAATTTACACCAAAAGAAACCAAATTTTATATTCTTGTGGTGATTCAAATTGATTAATTAAATTTCAAATTGTTTGATGAAAACAAAAATTACTTGAAAATGAAGCAAATAATTGCAAACATTTGTCAGGTTAAACTACAAAATGAATGAATTGAAAATGAATTGGTGAAAGATACAAACAAAAAAGTGTCAGTAAATAATGAAAACAAATTAATTTTTTGAATTGTAATTTGTTTATTTTGAATAAATAAAAATTCATATCAAATTTGGTGAAAGATTGAAAGATTTACTGAATAACCAGAAGCTTAAACACAATACTAATCAGATTAAAATGAACCCACAAACTGTTTAACCTTTCAAAAATGTTGATGTTTAATTTGTCTGTGTGAACCCTTTTTTCATCTTTATTAAATTTAGGCAAAAATCAGGCTTACCTTTTTTTAATAATCATAATGATAACAGATGTAATCACCTTTAAGCTCCACCTTTGCCATCAGAATATTTGGTTTTAATGAAAATTCAAGATTATTCAGTAAAACAAGGAAAATGATGAAAACATGAGCAATCTTACAAAATGAGCAACTCGTATTAATCTAGTGATTACTTGATCAAGTTATCTTACAGTTGTAAATCAGTGTATTCAGCCAACTCTTCATTTCTCGAACCTGTTTCAGTGAAACTTCAATATTGAATTTTTTCGTTTCCTCGACAAATTACTTACTCTCAATTATTTTAAATATTGTACTTTGAATAGCCAAATAACCAAATTTACTGATTGTTTCAAATCTGGTCAACATCGTCAATTAATATGAATTCAAATATGAGCAAAATAACTATGCCATTTGGCTATATTTTAATCATCTTTTTGATTGTTACTTCATTCAATGATCAACCATCAGCTCAAGTCATGAGGATCTGTGAAAATGGTGATTGCCTTCAATTGTAAGTTTAATTTTGTTTAATTTTGTCTTTTCATTTGTAAATCGAGATAAAGATTAATTGTTTCGTTATTTAAGGGCTCGCCGAACGTCTTTGGCTGGAAATGAGGATCTTAATGGTATCTACAATTTGATGAGATATTTAAGGCAAAGTAAAGTCATTGGAACCAACTTTAATTCACCTTTTCTGTAAGAATGAATCTTTACTGAAATTATTATTTTTCCGTTCAATTTTGACCTTTTACTTGCACATTTCTTTTGTGTTTCTTCGTGTTTTTGCTTACGCCAACTGTTCATCCCAATTTAGTTGACTTTGGTTGAATTTAGTTAGCTTTAAACCTAACCAGTCTACTTATAAACAGTAAACTTGTGTTAGTTAGTCTATGTTGTCTATGCCTATGTTAGTTACATTCAAATCGCATTTCATTGTAGGGCAAATTTTCTAGTTTTTGTATAGTTTTAGTTCAAATTCTTATTATTAATATTCATTGGACATGAGAAAAATTAATTGAAGACAAAAACAAGTTTCTATTCGCGGTTGTTTTTCAATCTTAGGACTATGAGCCGACTTTTAGTGCAAACAATATTCAATGAACAGTTAACTTTTAATAATCCAACAGGCTTTCAGGAGATCACCTTTTTCCACCACCACTTTTATCCAACATATTGCCCACCACCAAATCAACCAAATCGTCACTTTTCAAAGAGACTATCTCAAAATTGTGTACCAAATTGTCGACCAGAGCGGCTTTTTTCACCACATTTTTTAAAAGATTGGGCACCACCCGAATCTAGCAAATCCAATATTAATTAATCCACTATTAATCGTCATCATATTTGAAAAGTCATGAACGGTTTCGTTGAGAAAAGTCGCTTTAAGTGACGATGTGGTTGATTCGGTGGATGTGTTAGATTTGTGGATAATATGGTGGACAGTACGGTGAAAAATAGGTGAATGAGGTGTAAAAAAGGTTAACCATTATGATTAGTTTTATCATTTGCATAATTTCAATTCCTTTGTATCTTCGCTCTTTTATACCATTAACATCATTCCTTTAAATTGCGTTTATTTTCTATTATTTAAGCACAACATTGATACAATATAATAGATTAAACATTCAATTACTATTTATAACAAGCAATTTCTACTAATTACCTTTAACAAATTACTATTAATTATCCTTTTGTCTTTTAATGCTTTCAATCATCATTTATCCCATGAAAAGTGGTAAAAGAAGTATGGCCAACACAGAGAAGGAATGATTACTATTTACCAATTTGATTTCAATGAAAATAATTGATAGCTGATTGGAACTGCAAACAAACAATTCAACTGCGTTATTTTGCTTGAACACACAAATCACTAATTTCCCATTAAAGATCACCAATAAATTGATGTTAAACTAATTCAAGATGATGTAAAAAAACCTTTAATTGCTCCTGATTAAAGTAGGACAATGGTCACTTCGATTATTGTTTATTTCACTTTACCTTACCATGTAAAATGTATTACTTTTTGTTTGTAAACCTTAAACCCGTAACCCTATTAACCTGAGAGCCAGAAAGAGCGGATAACTTAGATTCAATTATTTACCTGTAACTGTTTTTTATTTAAAACATTACCAAGTTATGCATCATCTTTAATTATTTATCATTAAACCAGAATACCTTTTTGGTTTCTCAATGTAACTATCAATCGACTATTTTTAAACAGCCGCTCTTTCATTATGAATCATCTTAAATTTGTTTCCACTGAATACAATAAATTCAATCCATATTTATGACTCAAATTTTTCATGAAACAAAACATTGTCAATGAGAAAAACTAAAACTTTATATAAAATGTGATTCGACAGCTGCACAAAATCTAAGTTTAATTGAAGGAAAGAGGATTTTATTGAATTTTTTTCAAAGAAAAGAGTGAAGTAAGTTGAGAGTAGGTTACGATCGGCATAAAAAACACAATTTTCAGAATGCGAAGTACAAAAGTTAAATGCTTTACACTTTGCCATATTAATAATATTCATTTTGTAATGAATAAAAGCGAAAATTGGAAATGGTGATGATGATGAGGTGGTGGTGGAACCTGAACTGGAACTGGGACTTGGCCATGCACAGGCATAGGAACAGGCATACGAATTGGAATAGGAATTGGAACTGGAGACTGAACTGCAACCCGAAATTGATCAGCAACAAAAGGTTGAGGCTGCATTGGGACAGTGTTGACTGCATGATCAGCTAAGGAACTTGGATTAACGGTTTACATAACTTACTAAGTTTGGGTTACTTCTGATCGAAGTTTTAACTTTGTCGTGAATTATGTCGTGAACTTTTCATCAGAGAAATTTTATAATAATTTTCAATTGTAATGAATCACACAAATAGATTAAGTTTTCATTTCCCTACAAACCATGTTAATTTCAATGAAAGAAACGCAATATTGAATAGAAACAAATTATCATTCAAGTTGAAATGAAATGAAAGATTTGAAGAGCTTCTAAGGTTTATTATATTAACAAACTAAACCAACTGGACGCAAGATGTTCGTTTCAACTATCTTTTGGGTTTTCGGTTCACCATCGGTTATATCGATTCGCTCGATGAACTTAGGAAAATCAAAAGGTCTGTTTGGATCGGCACCAATATTTGTCCAAAAGATGAAACGTTTCTTCACTTCGATAGTGATAGATCCAGGTCTATCATAAGAAGGATCCAAAGTACGGTAAAGTTTAGTTTGCTGTTCAATTGAAGTAAGAAAATAGTTTAATTAAATTTATCGAAGAATCAAATTAACTGCTCGTTTTAATACCGGTACTTAAAACATACGTCATTCTTCAAGAAATTTTTCAAAAATCTTTTTGATCTGACTCCATAGTCATCAATCCAAATTAAAGCGATAATAATTCATTCCATCATAATCATACATGATTTTTTGCATTAAGAACAGAATCACACTATTCCTTGCTTCTGGGATAAGTTCATTTTATTTAATTTCATTTTTCTTTAGATAAGATTCCTCCATATCTCTTGCAATGATCAATCCATTTGAGCAATAAATTTCATTTTTAATTAGTCTCTTAAATACATGAATCAAATTCCTTTGAGCAGGGAAAAGAAAGGTCATTACAATGTAAATGAAGATTTATTAATAATAATAAGATAATGAAAACAGGCAATTCGATGGATTTTTATTGAATGATATTGCTGAAATCAAGCTACAAGTTGGTTATTTAATTATTGAAAATGGCCCATCTCTCGATACTTCACGTAATTTTTCTTCAAGTCGAACATAAGATTTTTGCCGGAGCTTTCGGCAATTTTTTTCGATATATTAGTCCGTATTTTGGTGAAATCACACATTTGTCTAAGAGTTGTTGACCTTTTCGAGTATTCAGCTTAACGTGGCCAAAATTCAGGCAAGATAATCGGATCAATAATTTGTGACTCTGCTTTTGCTCCACCCTTTAGAATGGGAGCAAAGTTCGTAAATTGTACTCTCGGGTCAACTATTTTAATCCGTGTAGGTGGATCATTAGGTACAGATACCAAAGTATCAGCTTTACTGACTCCATTGTTTAAATTGATACGATGGATTTTACTTCGCGGTTTATCAGTGAAGTACAAATAATTTGAAAATATGTCCATTGATATAAGTTCAGACGTTCGTTTTAAATTTCTATACCAAATGATACGATTGGTTCCATCATATCCAACCGAGTTTACCGTACCCCTTAAATCAATCCAATAGACTTTGGTGTTTTTAGTGTCAATGGCTAAGCCAAGCGGGTAGTTCCATTTGGGTTCAAACTCGCCTTTGACTATTTTTTCGGTTTTCGGTTCATCACTTATATCGATTCGCTCGATGAATATAGGAGTAGCAAAAGGTCTGTCTGGATTGACAGGAATATTCATCCAAAAGATGCACTGTTTCTTCACATCGATAGTGATAGATCCAGGTCTTTCATAAGAAGGATCCAAAGTACGGTAAAGTTTAGGCTGCTGTTCAATTGAAGTAAGAAAATAATCAAATT
Source organism: Tetranychus urticae (assembly GCF_039701765.1). Classification (NCBI taxonomy): domain Eukaryota; kingdom Metazoa; phylum Arthropoda; class Arachnida; order Trombidiformes; family Tetranychidae; genus Tetranychus; species Tetranychus urticae. The sequence continues at coordinate 1,313,428 of NC_142958.1, read as the reverse complement.
AAACTTTTTAAAAATCAATTGAACTGCTCTTTTTAATAATTAAAACTTACTTGTGTCTTACGGAACATTTTAAACAAATTTTCTGATCTGATTCCATAGTCATCAATCCAGAATATAACTTTATTCAACGAATCATAAGCGAATACATGAATTTTATGTGTCCCATTAACAGCTACTTCACGCTCATGGATTTTCATCTCATCTAATCCTTTAAAAAGGTAACAATCTTAATTTAACTGAAAATTCAACCTGAATTCAATTTTATTGTATCAAGTTGAATGTCTCTTACCTGGGCTAACGTTAAATCGTGCCACGAATATCTTGTTTTCACTCTTATCTAACCAAATTACAGCATCGTTGAAATTATCGTAATCAAAAGCACTTATTCCACTCAAATTTAATTGACGTATCTTGTTTACTTGTATTTTTGAACGATCTTCTGGTAAACTAGTCTCATGCAAGGTATTCAGTGTTGAAAAGACGAGCAAAGGTACATTTTCCCTGTGATGTCTACATTCTATATTTTTAACATCAGTACATTGAGGTGGAGTTGGGTCTCGTTTGTATGATCGAGGGCATTCGCCTTTGTTACAACCTAAATGTTCAGGAAGATAACCTACTCTTTCACATAGAAGCTCATCTGATTTGTCATCACAATCAACGAGTTCGTCACAAAGCGAAAACCATTTAATACACAACCTTTTCGAGTCGCAACTAAACTCATCGGCATCACAAATCACAGTTGGACGAGCATCCTCTTCTGATGACCAGAAAGGCACCCAATCCCAAAAACCATGGGAATAATTGACACATGAAATAACGATCAAAAATGTTAATAAACAATGATTTAAGGTGACACATGATGAATAACGTTTCCATGATTTGTTTTGTTCTTTCATGGTGATTGATGTTATTAGACACTGTTAGATATTGATTTGTCGTTGAAAAGCTACAGATTTTGTATTAAAGCTCAATTCAGCTTTTTTATCACCAAATGAATAAGATTGTATTGAAAGAGTTTTCAAGACAAAATCTACAGCAATTTGGAATAAACTCTTCAATGTGAGTGTTTATCAACTTGATTGGTAAGCAAAATTACTTAAATCGCGCCATTACCTTTGTTCGGAGCCGTCAATTATCCAATGACAGCAATATGTATACGAAAGTCAGCATTTTGCAGTCCTCTATCAGATATTGACTCGTTTAAGAAATCTACTTTTTCCATCAAACTGAAGGCTCACATGATATTTCATTTTCATTTTTTTATATCAAACCAATGATGTCATTTCAGTTTTCATGTCAAAATTTAAATCATTTGGTCAACAATCATTGATTTAACTTACACTTAACTGTATTACCTAATCTAATTGAAGAAAATTCTGCTATTCAAAGCAAAATTAATCGTTTAATCAAGCTGATATTTCAAGCAATACAATAATTCTCAGACAATTTCGTCTTCTTATCATGATGAACACATCAGCTAATCAACCCTCATAAATAAATGATCAAAAAAAGTGTCAAACATTGATATACACAATTATTAAAAAACTTTGTTCCTCTGTTCATAGATGACACTAGCTTTTCATATAAAATCTTGACTCTCGGTTTTTTTGAGTTCAATCAAATATAAGCCAGTCATTAATTAACCTTAAACTTTGATTAAATTTTTGAGTCAAACTCATTTATCTTTACATATGTTTTAAATTTCAACCTTGTCAAGCCAACGACTCCTTTCTAGCTGTAAATGGTAGATAGTACAGTAAAATAAATTCAAATTGTTATTTAGTTTAACTATAATAATATTTTATTGCTTATTTAAATATTTTTTGGGTAAAATTTCAAAAAAGCCATTCATCAAAAAACATGAAAAATTTGGTCAAAAATAGGTAAATTTTTTATTCTAATGATTTGTAAGGTTAAAGGATTACAGTGATAATAACATCGGTTAACTGGTTTACGATTTTGGTCCAATCTCATCACTTTTATCTTTACAGTCAAACTCTTGATCAAAACGGAATGATTGTCAATGCAAGTACCATCGTCACACCTAAACTCCTTTTCTGAAGATTCATGGCCATATTCTTTTTCGTCTGATCCATCAGGACAATCTATAATATCATTACATTTTAATGATTTATCGATGAAACTTGGAAGGTGGATCCGAGACTTTACAGTTTCGTCTGATTTGTCACTGCAATCATCTTCTGAATCACAAAGCCAATTTTTGGGAATACATTTACCATTTGTACATTTAAATAACTTTTCATCACATCCATGATGCAAACATTTTTTATCGGAACTATCTTTACAATAAAGGAGTTCCATCACATTTCTTCGAAACTGAAATACAAGTATTCCCCCAACATTGACATAGGGTTAACTATTTTAATCCATGTAGGTGGACCATTAGGTACAGATATCAATGTATCAACTTTACTGACTGCACTGTTTATATTGATTCGATGGATTTTACTGTTTACCTTATCAGTGAAGTACAAATAATTTGAAAATATGTCCATTGATATGCGATTACCTATGAAGGGCAAAGATCTATACAAAATGATACGATTGGTTCCATCATATCCGGCCGATTCCATCGTACCAAATACTTCATCAAACCAATAGACTTTTTTTTGTCTAGTGTCGAGGGCTAAGCCAACTGGACTAAAGATGTTCGTTTCAACTATTTTTTTGGTTTCAGGTTCACCACTTATATCGATTCGCTCGATGAACTTAGGATAATCAATAACTCTGCCTGGATCGGAACCAATACTTGTCCAAAAGATTAAACGTTTCTTGACATCGATAGTGATACATCCAGGGTAATCATAATCAAGATCCAAAGTACGGTAAAGCTTAGGTTGCTGTTCAGTTGGAGTGAGAAAATAGTAAAATTAGATTTCTTAAAGAATCAAATTAACTGCCCGTTACAATAATCAAAACATACCTCCATCTCATAATACAATCTTTTTGAGCGGATTCCATATCTATCTATCCAGATTATAGCTTGGTACTTCCAATCATAAGCGAATCCAAAAATCATATTTATCCCATTAACAGTTACTTGACTGCCAAGCATTTCAACTTTATCAGCTGAAAGACATTTAAAAAGGTAATGGTCTTAACTTAAGTCAAAATTCAACCTAAATTCAATTTTCATTTATCAAGTTAAAGGTTACTTACTCTGAACGAATTTTCCCCAAAATATCTTGTCATCACGATTATCTAACCAAATCAAAAGATCGTCCAAATTATCGTAATCAAAAGCACTTATTTCAGTCAAATTTATTTGTTGGAGTGTCGCGTTTACTTGTATTTTTGAACGATCTACTGGTAACCTAGTCTCATACAAGGCATTTAATGTGGAAAAGGCGATCAAAGGTTTTCCTTTGTGATGTTTACATGCTACATTTCTATCATCCCAAAAATCACAGAGAGGTGAAATCTCTTTATTTATGTATGACAAAGGACATTCGCCACCCATACAATTTAAAGCTGGATAAATTATTGAAGTTTTATTTGGACATATAAGCTCATCTGATCCATCCCAACAATCATTGAATCCATTACAAATCCGGTTCGATTTAAAACACCACGTTTTCGAGTGGCAACTAAACTCACCGACACCACAAATCGACGTTGGCCGAGCATCCTGCTGTGATGACCAGAAAGGCACCCAATCCCAAAAACCATGAGAATAATTGACACATGAAATAACGATCAGGAATGTTAATAAACAATGATTTAAGGTGACACATGATGAATAACGTTTCCATGATAAGTTTTGTCCTTTCATGGTGATTGATGTTATTAGACACTGTTAAATATTGATTTGTCGTTGAAAAGCCACAGATTTTGTATTTTATGCTCATTTTTATCATGAAATGAATAAGATTGTATTGAAAGAGTTTTCAAAACATAATCTACAACCAATTGGAATAAACTCTTCAATGTGAGTGTTTATCAACTTTGATTGGTAAGCAAAATTACTTTTATCACTGCATTCCCTTTGTTCGGAGCCGTCAATTATCCAATGACAGTAATATGTATACGAAAGTCAGCATTTTTCAGTCTTAACTGTTCCCTCAGTTTTGGTAGAAATGAACCTCAAAACCCTTTATTTTAGTTTTCATGTCGAGATTTAAATCATTTGGTCAACAATTATTGATTTAACTTATTCACTGATCTAATTGACGAAAATTTAATCATAAAAATTTAAAGTTGATCGTTTAATCAAGTCAATATTTCAAGCAAAAAAGATATTCAGATGACTCCGTCTTCCAATCATAAAGAAAATATCAGCTAGTCAACCCTCATAAATAAATAAATAAAATTTATTTAATAAATACACAATACAATTGATTAAAAAACTTTGTTCCTCTGTTCATAGATGAAACTAGTCTTCATACAAATCTTGACTCTCGGTTTTTTCAGTTCAATCAAATATAAGCCAGTCATTAATTAATAACCTAAAACTTTGATTAAAATCCCGAGTCAATTTCATTCATTTTTAAATATGTTTTAAATTTCAATCCTGTCAAGTCAACGGCTCCTTTATAGCTGTTAATGTACAGTAAAAGTAAATTCAAATTGTGACTCAGTTTAAATATTAATAATACTTTATTGCTTGTTAAAATATGTTTTGTGTAAAATTTCAAAAAAAAACATTCATCAAAAACATGACAAAAGTTGGTCAAAAAGAGGTAAATTTCTTATTCTAATGGTTTGTGAGGTTAAAGGATTACAGTGAAAATAACTGGTTTTACGATTTTGGTCCAATGTGTTCCTTGAGAAGGTGGGAGATGAATAAAGTTGATTATTCATAATGAAAAAAGTCCGGTTAATGGTGACCACTGAGAAGGAATCAAAATATCACATTTAAAATGAATCAGTTAGGAAATTACATTGAAAATCGGAATCTCTAATGGACAAGTTGAAGTTGAATACAAAAACTAGAGGTAATTGGACGTTAATCACAGCTGTCGATTTGGTTTATCACTTTAAGATCAGTCCATTTAGGGTCCATTATCTGAACTTGAAAATCGTACTCTCGGATCAATTATTTTAACCCATGTAGGTGGACCATTTCGTACTGATACCAATGTATCGACTTTTTTGACTGCATTGTTTATATTGATACGTTGGATTGTACTGTTTATCTTATCAGTGAAGTACAAATAATTTGAAAATATGTCCATTGATATAAGTTCATCTATGAAGGGTAAAGATTCATACAAAATGATACGATTGGTTCCATCATATCCGACCGATTCCAACGTGCCATATAAGCCATCAATCCAATAGACTTTGGTGTTTTCAGTGTCAATGGCTAAACCAACTGGACGCAAGATGTTCGTTTCAACTATTTTCTCGGTTCTAGGTTCGCCACTTATATCGATTTGCTCGATGAAATTAGATCTATTTGGACCAACACCAACATTTGTCCAGAAGATGAACTGTTTTTTTACATCGATAGTGATAGATCCAAGTCTATCATAAGAAGGATCCAAAGTACGGTAAATTTTAGTTTGCTGTTCAGTCGGAGTTAGAAAAATAGTTGAATAAGTGTCTTGAAGAATCAAAGTAATTGCTCGTTTTGTTATTTAAAACATACATTTATGAAAGATTCTATATACAGTTCATCTGATCTGATTCCATAGTCATCAACCCAAATTAAGACGTTATTCTCCCAATCATAAACAAATCCATGAATTTGATGTGTCCCATTAATAGATACTTGATGCTTCAAGATTTCCAATCCGCCAATTTTTCTTAAGCCTTTAAAAAGCTAATGGTCTTAACTTTTTTCAAAATTCAACCTAAATTCAATTTTCTTTTATCAAGTTAAAGGTTACTTACTTGGCCAAAATGTTGTCCAATATATCTTGTTTTTACTTGTATCTAACCAAATTAAAATATCGTAGTTATTTACGTAATGAAAAGCACTTATTCCACTCAAATCAAATCGAATTGCCTTGTTTGCATGTATTTTTGATTCATTTTTTGGTACAATAGTCTCGTACAAGGCATTCAGTGAGGAAAAGACGACCGAAGGTACTTTTTCATTCTTATATTTACATGCTACATGAATATTTCCAAAATCCCATTGACCACAGGCAGATGGACTTTGGTCAGGGTCGTATGACTGAATACAGTCATCATTCCCGCAAATAAAATCTGAACTTAAAATTTGCAGCCTACTATCACACATAAGCTCATCTGATCCATCATCACAATCATTGATTCCATCACAAACCAAATGCGGTTTAATACACAACCTTTTCGAGTGGCAACTAAACTCATCGGCGTGACAATTCACAGTTGGCCAGGGATTCTCTACTGAAGGTTCAGGGGTAACATCTTCAAATATCTTTGGATCACCTTCTGTTGAAGTTGGCACCAAAACGTCGTAAGAGGTTTGAGATTGAACTGTAGATTCAGTAGGGCTGGTACTAGTTAATATTTCAGGTAACCTGATCGAATCTGGGCTAAGCATATGAGTAACGTCTTCAGTAGATGAATTGCTGTATATCTCAAGATTTTTTACGGTTGTCTCAGTGGGAAAAGTTGTGGAGGTCATTGCACGATTGTCATTATAAATAGTACAAATCCCTTCATAACATTTACAAAAATAACGATGCACAAATTGCGAGCGAGGCTCTTGTGTTAACTTATCGTTAACAGCTTCAGGAGGAGACTCATTGCTTCTGCCAGCATCTCCAAATATCTGTGTATTTTCCTCTGGTGCCTTGTCAGTGGTAAACGGTGGATAAGTTGGCCAGTGATTCACTGATGGTCTAGTGGTATCATCATTTGGAGAAACCAATTCACCAGAAACTTCAAATGTCTTTTGAACTCCTTCTGGTGTCGCAGTGAGATAAGGTGGAGTCGTGTCAAAAAGTTTAGGAAGTTCAGTGGACCAATTAACTTTGTAAGTTCTGTTAACGGTGATAACTCTAGAATAATCGAATGGAGGTGGAGTGTAATATTCGCCAGTAGAAGATGTCATCTCTTCTGGTGGCTCAGTGGTGGAAGCGACAGGCTCTGGTCCAGTCCACCAGAACCGAAAAGCATGGGAACGATTGATGGATAAAACAATGACCAAGAATGTTACTAAACAATGGTTAATAGTGACAAATGATGAATAACGTTTACTCGATGTGTTTTGTCCTTTCATGGCGATTGGTGTTATTAGACACTTTTAAATATTGATTTGTCGTTAAAAAGCTACAGATTTTGTATTTTAAGCTCAATTCATCTTTTTTATCATCAAATGAATAAGATTGTATTGAAAGAGTTTTCAAGACAAAATCTACAGCAGTTTGGAATAAACTCTTCAAAGTGAGTGTTTATCAACTTTGATTGGTAAGCAAAATTACTTTAATCACTGCACTCCCTTTGTTTGGAGCCGTCAATTATCCAATGACAGTTATGTGTCTACGAATGTCAGCATTTTTCAGTTCTTTATCAGATCCATCAAACGATACATATAATATAAAAATATAATACAGCTTACATATTTGGAAGCAAACTATCATTTTCTTGGTTTTCTAGCTTCTTTTTCTTCTTCGGTTGAACATCTTTGCGATGCGCTCGCTTCTTGCTGTGCTTTCTTTCGACTTCGGGATTATCACTTAAATATGAAGAAAATTTTTTATTAAATTATGGCAAACTGGGGTTTGATGCACCTAAATTACTTACTTTTCATCAGATAATTTTGTAAATATAACCCCTTCAATCCTCTCCTTCTTTATTTAATTGCTTTGATTGGTTCTTATGACCATAGTGTCCTCTTGAAAAATGCAAATCATGATGAATTCCAATGTAATCAGAATTAAATATTAATAATAAAATGAGCTAGAAAAAACAACATAAAACTTGACTCGTTATAGTCTCCTTCTGAAAATATTATATATTGTATTTTTCTGATTTGGTCATTTTTCGAAAACCAAAAGCGCAGCAAAATGACATACAAAAGCCCCACAATCATCATTATTTCTTTGTCGAGGTATTCATTTCACGATTTTGTATATAAAAGGCACTATCAAACCATCCTTGCCAAGTCCTGTTGTTAAAATCGACTTTATGTAAGAATAAACTAGCGCATAAAATGTTTAGCTTTTTAAAGTTAAAATTCTGTCGCTCGGAAACTCATGTTTTGATTCTCTCTGTCTGAAGTTTCAAGATTAAAACCTTCAATCTTTAAACTTTATCTATGTAAATATACAAATTGCATTCTTCAAGAGCAACATAATATCCTGTCCATCGATCATCTTGACACCAGCTTGATGTTCCCTCATACTTCTTACTACGATACCAAAAGTATCTCCATTTTTTGGTCTGAAAAAAGACAAATGAGATAATTTATTTAGAATTAAAGATAAAAATATTAACAAATTGAAAAATAAATCTCACCTTTCACTCGCGTAGCTAAAAAACTTCATCATTTGCAGCAAAAATTGAGAAATTGGCAACAAAATATAACATTTATTAGAAACTTAAGCAATTACGGATTCAACCTTTCCCATCGAGCTAAATATCCATCCGTTATCAGTTTTCTGAATACAGAAGTCCGAACTTGATTGAAAAATCATGTTTCATCGATTTTCATAAAGTGTTTGTCAAACGCCTTGATGATTAGCTTATCATCAGACTCTCCAGCTAGAAATACCATGTGGTAACGTTGCTTTGTCTTGTCACACATATTTGTTGTTGTCATATTTTCGACTTGGTATCCTTGTGATTGTATATTCTGGATTGTTTACCCCCGTTGATGTAAACAGGAGATTCGGTAATTTATTAAGAATTGTAGTTTTTGCACATTGTCCTGCAATTGAATATCACTTTTTTCCATTTCATACAAACTGTAAACAGATATAACAATTTGATAGCGAATGGGTAATAAGAAAGAACAAAAACATTTCAATACTTACCATTCAAAATTATCCAAATATCATTGGTGTTGAGGAAATATGGAAAATAAGCAAACGTCAGGTAATTCAATAATCATCATAACGTTATTCATCAGATTAATTGTTTCGTTATTCAAGGGCTCGCCGTACATCTTTGGCTAGAAATGAGGATCTTAATGGTATCTACAATTTGATGAGATTTTTAAGGCAAAGTGCAGTCATTATAACCAAATTCATTTCACCTTTTCTGTAAGAATACATCTTTACTGAAATTATTATGTTTCCGTTCAATTTTGGCCTTTTACTTGCACATTTCTTTGTGTGTGTCTCCATATTTGCATCAACTGTTGATCCCAATTTAGTTGATAACCTTAAACAAATTACTTTAAACATAACAATTCTACTTATAACCTATAAACTTTTGTTTTACCGAAAGCCTATGTAAGTTATATTCAAATCGCATTACATTGAATTGTAAGTTTCCTAGTTTTCTTCTGTTTTAGTTCAAATTTTTATTATTAATATTATTAATATACATGTAAATGTGGACCATGTAACAATTTACATACAATGTAATTATTGGACATGAGAAAAGTTAGTTGAAGAAAAAAACAAGTTTCTATTCGTGATTGTTTTTTAATCCTAGGACTATGAGCCGACTCTTGGTGCAAACAATTTGTAATGGACAATTAACTTTTTATAATCCAACAGGCTTTAACGAGATTGCCTCTTTCCACCAAATTTACCACTTTTACAAACATATCAGTAGTAAGTATACAGGCTGAAAGAGAAGGAGCCTCTCGACTCGTATATCACACCGCATTTTAGGGACTGGGTTAGGGGAAAGAAGGTAAAGAGAAAAGAAAAGGGATAAACTTATTTTTGTTTTATTGCTTTCTAACGATTGATGAAAGGTAGAGTTGTAAAACTTTTTGTCGAATGTTTTTCGCGTTTAAAATAGACGTTTTTGACAAAAAGTTCTACAACTTTACCTTTTAGTTTTGCAAAAGATACTGAAGAGAAAGAAGGCAAAGAAGGAAAAATTGAAAGGAATGGAAGACGAAAAGAAAGAAGCCCGATCAATATTGTTGTAGACGGAGTTCGAGTTGATACTGCCCTCGTTATCAGCATCGGTTTCGTCAGATTCGCCCCGTGAGTGTGAATCTAACGAAATAATTCTTACGCAACAACCGTATTGTTACTTCTTGAAGTAAAAAAGTGTTGCATACAGCCTTCATAAGCCGACCTTATATTGATGACTTGGATGGTTATGATCGTAATGATAATGATGATGATGGAAAGGGTAATAATGGAAATTTTGATGAAAATAATGATGTCAAAGTTTACACTGCCCTCGTTGACTCAGCATTCGTTGTAGGGGATGAGTATGGAGAAGCGTTATACTCTTCTGTCTCCTAAACCGCTATTTCTTTAGCTTCACACTAACGGAGCGAATCTTACGAAACCGATGCTGATAACGAGGGCAGTATCAACTCGAACTACAACTACAACAATTTTGATCGGGCTATCAAACGCCGAAGATTGTCGTAGACGTAGTTTTTTACAATCGTTTATGATAATAATGATAATAAAAGTTTTATGAAAAACAAAAAAGTTTGCCTTATTTTCTCTCTCTTCGTCTTTCTTTTCTTTCTCTTGATCTTTCTCTTCTTTCAATCCGTCTTCCTTTTCTTTCATTTTATCCTTCTTTGCCTTCTTTGCTTTCTTTGCCTTCTTTCTCTTTTCTTTTTTCATCTTATTTACCTTTACCTTTACCTTCTTCATTCGCTTCATTTTCTTTGCCTTCTTCATCTTTTGCAAAACTGAAAGGTAAAGTTGTAGAACTTTTTGTTAAAAACGTTTATTTTAAATGCGAAAAACATTCGATAAAAAGTTTTACAACCTTACCTTTTAGTTATAAGGCAATAAAAAATAATAAGTTTTTCCCATATTTTTCTCTTTAGCTTCTCTCGCTGTTTCTTTTTTTCTCTTCTTTCCCTTATAAGCTCTTCCTCTTTCAGCCTGTATATCATATCTACTACTCATATCATCATCAAATCAACCAAATCGTAACTCTCCAAAGAGACTATCTCAAAATTGTGTACCAAATTTTCGACCACTTTGACTGTGGCTTTCTTGCCACCACATTTTTATAAGATTGTCCACCACCCGAATCTAGCACATGCACTATTTACCGCCATCATATTTGAAAAGTGTCAACGATTTGTTGGATTTGGGCGGTGGACAATTTTGTTGAGAAAAGTCTCTATAAGTGAGGATGTGGTTGATTCGGTGGATGTGTTAGATTTGTGGACAGTAAGGTGAAAAAGATGGTGAATGAGGTGTAAAAAAGGTTAAACACTTTGATTAGTTTTATCATTTGCATAATTTCAATTCCTTTGTATCTTCGCTCTTTTACACCATTTACATCATTCCTTTAAATTGCGTTTATTTTCTATTATTTAAGCACAACATTGATACAATATAATAGATTAAACATTCAATCACTATTTATAACAAGCAATTACTACTAATTACCTTTAACAAATTACTATTAATTATCCTTTTGTCTTTTAATGCTTTCCATCATCATTTATCCCATGAACAGTGGTAAAAGAAGTATGGCCAACACAGAGAAGGAATGATTACTATTTACCAATTTGATTTCAATGAAAATAATTGATAGCTGATTGGAACTGCAAACAAACAATTCAACTGCGTTATTTTGCTTGAACACACAAATCACTAATTTCCCATTAAAGATCACCAATAAATTGATGTTAAACTAATTCAAGATGATGTAAAAAAACCTTTAATTGCTCCTGATTAAAGTAGGATGAAATTAAAGTTGAACAATGGTCACTTCGATTATTGTTTATTTCACTTTACCTTACCATGTAAAATGTATTACTTTTTGTTTGTAAACCTTAGCCCGTAACCCTATTAACCCGAGAGCCAGAAAGAGCGGATAACTTAGACTCAATTATTTACCTGTAACTGTTTTTTATTTAAAACATTACCAAGTTATGCATCATCTTTAATTATTTATCATTAAACCAGAATACCTTTTTGGTTTCTCAATGTAATTCAATCGACTATTTTTAAACAGCCGCTCTTTCATTATGAATCATCTTAAATTTGTTTCCACTGAATACAATAAATTCAATCCATATTTATGACTCAAATTTTTCATGAAACAAAACATTGTCACCGAGAAAAACTAAAACTTTATATAAAATGTGATTCTACAGCTGAACAAAATGAAATCTAACAAGTAAGTAACTTGTAAGTTTAATTGAAGGATATAGGATTTTATTGAATTTTTTTCAAGGAAAAGAGTGAAGCAAGTTGAGAGTAGGTTACGATCGGCATAAAAAACACAAATTTGTGAGTATTCATCCCTTGGTGAAACATTTATAGATATTGCAGCCTCAGTCGCATGTGGAAGTAAAACGGTGCCTACATAAATGTTAGGAAACGAGTGAATGCTCTGGCAGTTGTTGAATATAACAATTATAGTTATTAAATAATACAAATATAAACTAAGGATTGCTTGACTTTAATTTTCGAATCGACAGACATTTTAGGTTAATTTCAATGAAAGAAACGCAATATTGAATAAGAAACAAATTATCATTCAAATTGAAATGAAATGAAAGATTTGAAGAGCTTCTAAGCTTTATTATTAAGTTGTTCCATTAGAAACCGGCTATTTTTGAACATTAATAACTTTTCAACCAGAGATCGCTCAGACTTTTATTATATACTGTTTCGTAGCTTATATACTCTAGATTCAATATATTTTTTTGTAAAAATTTTATCACTATAATTTTTTAAGACAAACAGGTTTTTTCCTTAACTTATGTAAATCAGAGAGTTTTTGCGTAAATTTGCTTGCTTTTATGACTGGTTTTCTGATTAAGTTCATAATCATCTACCGAAATCGATTCACTTCGATGCTTTTAGAGTAGCGCAAGTCCAAAAAGTAATGTGCAAAATGAAATATGGCAGCCGCGACGGCTAAGATGAGCGAAATCGTCGCACTGTTGACTAACCGACTAAGCTTATGCGTGTGGGTCGATTAGGGGAAATGTTCGCCAAATCAATTCATTGAAGTTCATGGATGATTTCCAATCGCACTAGAATTCTATCCATGATCGTGCAAAAGTGTGAGAAAAATGAATTGCGAAGCATGAAAATTCGAGAAAATCGAAACGGCATGATCTAAGTACTGATTGAATAAAAGATGAAGTTTTATCGTGTAAAATAAAACTTAGACCTTAGGCTTGAATTCACAAAATAACCCACCCTCATAAGAAGAACGTTCATAAAATAAAAAAATAGGGGGCCGGTTTCTAATGGAACAACTTAATATATTAACAAACTAAACCAACTGGACGCAAGATGTTCGTTTCAACTATTTTTTAAGTTCTAGGTTCACCACTTATATCGAGTCGCTCAATGTACACAGGAAAATCAAAAGGTCTGTTTGGATCGGCACCAATATTCGTCCAAAAGATGCATTGTTTCTTGACATCGATAGTGATGGCTCCAGGTCTATCATAAGAAGGATCCAAAGTACGGTAAAGTTTAGGCTGCTGTTCAATTGAAGTAAGAAAATAGTTTAATTAAATTTATCGAAGAATCAAATCAACTGCTCGATTTAATACCGGTACTTAAAACATACGTCATTCTCAAAGAAATTTTTCAAAAATATTTTTGACCTGACTCCATAGTCATCAATCCAAATTAAAGCGATAATAATTCATTCCCTCATAATTGTACATGATTTTTTGCATTAAGACCAGAATCACTCCTACTCCTTGCTTCTGGGATAAGTTCATTTTTTAATTTCATTTTTCTTTAGATAAGTTTCCTCCATGTCTCTTGCAATGATAAATTCATTTGAGCAATAAATTCCATTTTTAATTAGTCTCTTAAATACATGAATCAAATTCCTTTGAACAGGGAAAAGAAAGGTCATTACAATTTAAATGAAGAAATTCGGACACTTTTATACTTCGATAATTCTAAAGGGTGGAACAAAAGTAGGGCCACAAACTTTGAGATTTAATAATTAGATAATAAAAACAGGCAATTCGATGGATTTTAAACGAATGATATTGCTGAAATCAAGCTACAAGTTGGTTATTTAATTATTGAAAATGGCCCATCTCTCGATACTTTACGTAATTTTTTCTTCAAGTCGACCATAAGATTTTTGCCGGAGCTTTCGGCAATTTTTTTCGATATATTAGTCCGTATTTTGGTGAAATCACACATTTGTCTAGGAGTTGTTGACCTTTTCGAATATTCGGCTAAACATAAAGCTCAAAATTTAGGCAAGATAAACCGATCACTAATTTGTGACCCTACTTTTGCTTCACCCTTTAGAATGGGAGGAAAGTTCGTATATTGTACTCTCGGGTCAATTATTTTAACCCATGTAGGTGGGCCATTAGGTACAGATACCAAAGTATCAACTTTACTGACTGCATTGTTTATATTGATACGATGGATTTTATTAATACTTCGCCGCGCATCAGTGAAGTACAAATAATTTGAAAATATGTCCATTGATATAACTTCAGACGTTGTGTACAAATCTTCATACAAAATGGTACGATTGGTTCCATCATATCCAACCGAGTTTACCGTACCTCCGAAACCATCAATCCAATAGACTTTGGTGTTTTTAGTGTCAATGGCTAAGCCAACCGGGTATAGATCCCAATGTTCGAACTCGCCTTTGACTATTTTTTCGGTTTTCGGTTCACCACTTATATCGATTCGCTCGATGAACTTAGGAGTAGCAAGTTGAACTTCTGGATCGACAGGAATATTCATCCAAAAGATGCACTGTTTCTTCACATCGATAGTGATTGCTCCAGGTTTTTCATAAGAAGGATCCAAAGTACGCAGAAGTTTAGGTTGCTGTTCAATTGGCTTGAGAAAATAATCAAATTAAATTTCTTAAAGAATCAAATTAATTGCTCTTTTTAATAATTAAAACTTACTTGTGTCTTACGGAACATTTTAAGCAAATTTTGTGATCTGATTCCATAGTCATCAATCCAGAATATAACTTTGTTCAACGAATCATAAACAAATACATGAATTTTATGTGTCCCATTAACAGCTACTTGACGCTCATGGATTTTCATCTCATTTAATCCTTTAAAAAGGTAACAATCTTAATTTAACTGGAAATTCAACCTGAATTCAATTTTCTTGTATCAAGTTAAATGTTTCTTACCTGAAAAAACGTTAAATCGTGCCACAAATATCTTATTTTCACTCTTATCTAACCAAATTACAGCATTGTTGAAACTATCGTAATCAAAAGCACTTATTCCACTCAAATTCAATTGACGCATCTTGTTTACATGTATTTTTGAACGATCTTCTGGTAAAATAGTCTGATGCAAGGTATTCAGTGTTGAAAAGACGATCAAAGGTACATTTGTCCAGTGATTTCTACATTCTGGATAAATTATGAGATTTTGCAAGACGTATCTGTATGGGTTAAAGTCCCATAATTTATTCACACAGGTTATATTAATATAATATTCACAGGTAATATTGTTAACAACAGCACATAGAGGTGGGATTGGGTATCGTTTGTATGATCGAGGGCATTCGCCTTTGTTACAACCTAAATGGTCAGGAAAAATACCTGCTATTGCACATGGAAGCTCATCTGATTTGTCATCACAATCATCGACTCCATCACAAAGCGAATCCGTTTTAATACACAACCTTTTCGAGTTGCAACTAAACTCATCGGCATCACAAATCACAGTTGGCCGAGCATCCTCTTCTGATGACCAGAAAGGCACCCAATCCCAAAAACCATGGGAATAATTGACACATGAAATAACGATCAAAAATGTTAATAAACAATGGTTAAAGTTGACACATAATGAATAACTTTTCCATGATTTGTTTTGTCCTTTCATGGTGATTGATGTTATTAGACACTTTTAAATATTGATCTGTCGTTGAAAAGCTACAGATTTTGTTTTAAGCTCAATTCAGCTTTTTTATCACCAAATGAATAAGATTGTATTGAAAGAGTTTTCAAGACAAAATCTGCAACAATTTGGAATAAACTCTTCAATGTGAGTGTTTATCAACTTTGATTGGTAAGCAAAATTACTTTAATCACGCCATTTCGTTTGTTCGGAGCCGTCAATAATCTTATGACAGTAATAAGTATACGAATGTCAGCATTTTTCAGTCTTTTATCAGATATTGACTCGTTTAAGAAATCTATTTTTCCATCAAACTGAAGGCTCACATGATATTTCATTCTCATTTTTTTATATCAAAATAATGATGTTATTACAGTTTTCATGTCAAAATTTGTATCATTTGGTCAACAATCATTGATTTAACTTACACTTTACTGTATTACCTAGTCTAATTGAAGAAAATTCTGCTATTCAAAGCAAAATTAATCGTTTAATCAAGCTGATATTCAGCAATACAATAATTCTCAGACAATTTCGTCTTCTAATCATGATGAACCCATCAGCTAATCAACCCTAATAAATAAATGATCAAAAAAGTGTCAAACATTGATATACACAATGATTAAAAAACCTTGTGTCTCTGTTCATAGATGACACTAGCTCTTCATACAAAATCTTGACTCTCGGTTTTTTCAGTTCAATCAAATATAAACGAGTCGTTAATTAATAACCTTAAACTTTGATTCAATTTTTGAGTCAAAATCATTTATCTTTACTTATGTTTTAAATTTCAATCCTGTCAAGTCAACGACTCCTTTCTAGCTGTTAATGTACAGTAAAAGTAAATTCAAATTGTGATTTATTAAAATATGTTTTGTGTAAAATTTCAAAAAAAACATTCATCAAAAAACATGACAAAAGTTAGTCAAAAAAGAGGTAAATTTCTTATTCTAAGGGTTTGTAAGGTTAAAGGATTACAGTGAAAATAACATCGGTTAACTGGTTTTACGATTTTGATCCAATCTCATCACTTTTATCTTTACAGTCAATATCTTCATCACAACGGAATGACTTATCAATGCAAGTACCATCGTCACACCTAAACTCCTTTTCTGAACATTCATGACCACATTCTTTTTCGTCTGATCCATCAGGACAATCTGTAATACCATTACATTTTAATGATTTATCGATGAAACTTGGAAGGTGGATCCGAGACTTTACAGTTTCGTCCGATTTGTCACCGCAATCATCTTCTGAATCACAAAGCCAATTTTTGGGAATACATTTACCATTTGTACATTTAAATAACTTTTCATCACATCCATGATGCAAACATTTTTTATCGGAACCATCTTTACAATCAGGTGTTCCATCACATTTCTTCGAAACTGAAAACGAAGAATTCCCCCCAGAACATTGACATAGGGTTAACTATTTTAATCCATGTAGGTGGCCCATTAGGTACAGATATCAATGTATCAACTTTTTTGACTGCACTGTTTATATTGATACGTTGGATTGTACTGTTTATCTTATCAGTGAAGTACAAATAATTTGAAAATATGTCCATTGATATAAGTTCATTTATGTAAGGCAAATATTCACGCAAAATGATACGATTGGTTCCATCATATCCGATCGAATTCAACGTACTATGGAAATTTAAACCATCCATCCAATAGACTTTTTTCTGTCTAGTGTCGATGGCTAAGCCAACTGGACGAACGATGTTCGTTTCAACTATTTTCTTGGTTTTAGGTTCACCCCTTATATCTATTCGCTCGATGTACGGTAAATTAATAGATCTTTCTAAACCGTCACCAGTATTCATCCAAAAGATTAAACGTTTCTTGACATCGATAGTGATGGCTTCAGGATAATCTTTATCAAGATCCAAAGTACGGTAAAGTTTAGGTTGCTGTTCAGTTGGAGTAAGAAAATAGTAAAATTAGATTTCTTAAAAAATCAAATTACCTGCTCGTTACAATAATCAAAACATACCTCCATCTCATAATACAATCTTTTTGAGCTGATTCCATAGTCATCAATCCAGATTATAGCTTGGTTCTTCCAATCATAAGCGAATCCATGAATCATATTATATGTGTTAATATGTGTCACATTAACAGCCACTCGACGCTCATGGATTTCAACTTTATCAGCTGAAAGGCATTTAAAAAGGTAATGGTCTTAACTTAATTCAAAATTCAGGCTAAATTCAATTTTCATTTACCAAGTTAAAGGTTACTTACTCTGAACGAATTTCCCCCAAAATATATTGTATCCACTCTCATCTAGCCAAATAAAAAGATCGTCGCAATTATCGTAATCAAAAGCACTTATTTCAGTCAAATTTATTTGTTGAAGTGTCTCGTTTACTTGTATTTTTGAACGATCTACTGGTAACCTAGTCTCATACAATCCATCCAATGTGGAAAAGGCGATCAAAGGTTTTTTTATGTTATGTCTACATGCATATTTTCTAACCAGATGGGAAAAATTATGTTACAAAATGTTCATTCTTTGTTTAATTGACTAATAATTGATCAATATTTTCAAAGTTGACCTTTATTGATAGCCAGGAATCAGAGGATCTTGCGTATGTAAAATAATCCTTTCTAATCCGCCTCGTTCGTTTTAAATTGGAGATTAGCCATGAGACTTTCAAAATAACTAGCATTGAATTTTTTGAGCTTACTTTTGATTCTTTTGATTAATTTCTCGGAATTCTGAGCGACAAATCGACCTAGATTAACTTAATTATTTAATTGACTCTTAAAGTTGAAATTTGTGTTAGTTCAGGAACTTCATACCTTTAGAACGCCCTGCAGTTAGAGTTAAGAAAATTATTGGAAATTCTTGTTGAATAATTTCAGCATTTGCGATCAGTTCAAAAAATCGTAAATTTTGAATAACTTTTGAATTATATTACGGTTTAACCTCACAAGAGATGCATGGTTGGTGCTACGACAATCTTGATTTTTTTTGGGCTTAAAATATTCTAATGGGTCAGATATGACCCTTTGTAAAGCCTTTCGTTTCGGAAATTCTCCAATTCATAGTTACAGGGTGTCAAAGTTGTTTTTACGTAGGTTAATATGCTTAATGCCAGTAATGTCGATCTATGATAAAATGGTGAAATATGTTTTTTAACAAATCCATATTGCTTTCAATAGCTTCAACTATGCAAAATGGATACTTTGACACCCTGTAACTTTGAAACGGAGAATTTCCGAAACGAAAGGCTTTACAAAGGGTCATATCTGACCCATTAGAATATTTTAAGCCCAAAAAAGTTCAAGATTGTCGTAGGACCAACCATGCATCCCTTGTCAGATTTAAATCAAGTATTGACTTGATTTTGATCATTATTTCCTGAAAATTTCAGTCTTCTAGCTACAAAACTTAATAGAAGTTTAAATCAAAATATTTGTAACATAATTTTTCCTCACAGCTTAGAATCAGAATCCACAATTTGAGCACAGCGACTTGCCAATGCTTTATTTTTGTATGACAGAGGACATTCGCTATTCATACAATCTGGAGCTGATTCATTCATTGAAGCAGTTGTTACTTTTGGTGTTGTTGTTACATTTGGACATGGACGCTCATTTGATGCATCACAATTATTGATTCTACAAATGTACGATGTCGATGTATCACAAATCAAGTTCGGTCTAAAGCACAACCTTTTAAAGTCTGCTGACCAAAGCAAAAAACCATGGGAATAATTGACACATGAAATAACGATCAAAAATGTTAGTAAACAATGATTTATGGTGACACATGATGAATAACGTTTCCATGATTTGCTTTCTTCTTTCATGGTGATTGATGTTATTAGACACTGTTAAATATTGATTTGTCGTTGAAAAGCTACAGATTTTTCATTTTAAGTTCATTTTTATAACCAAATGAATAAGATTGCATTGAAAGAGTTTTCGAGACATAATCTACAACCAATTGGAATAAACTCTTCAATGTGAGTGTTTATCAACGTTGATTGGTAAGCAAAATTACTTTAATCACTGCATTCCCTTTGTTCGGAGCCGTCAATTATTCAATGACAGTAATATGTATACGAATGTCAGCATTTTTCAGTCTTCTATCAGATATTGACGCGTTTAAGAAATCTATCTTAGGCTCTACATGAGATTTCATTTTCATTTTGTGTATCAAATCAATGTTAAGGTTTATTTCTACAAGAATCGGGGGGAAGAAATATAAGATTACCTTAAGATTAAGATGAAAATGATGATAACGTTTTCCTCAGTTTTGGTAGAAATGAACCTTAATACCCTTTATTTTAGTTTTTATGTCGAGATTAAAATCATTCGGTCAACAATTATTGATTTAACTTATTCACTGATCTAATTGACGAAAATTTAATCATCTATACATTTATACAATATATAAAGTGTTTGCGTCAAGATTGTGGTCGAACTGAGCGGGTTCTAAGAAAAAAAATTACACAGCGTGAAAGCCCTCATTCAACCACAACGACGAAAAATAGGAAACCTGTCCTCAGAATTTCATGACCTCTGAGAAATTCATGAAAATAGAGACTGGGGGAAAAAAGTAGGATCCGTATTCAATAACGGATGAGAGAGGGGGAAAAACTTTTTTGTTATTTAGGTTGATGGTTGATTGTTGATTTTATATAAAAATTTGTCATCTGACAAGGGAACCACGCGAAGTGGTACTCACCGATTTTTATGTTCTATAGCTCATTCGAAAGAGCTCGTCGAGTAGATAAAAAGTGTTAATTATTAGCTGCCCATACGCACTTTTGAAAAAGTTACAGGGCTTCCTATCGAAAATTTAAGGCCGCGAATGATTAAATAAAACGCTGAAAAAATATTCGATTTTGATTTTTTCAATCAAATTTTTTTTCTTAAATGAAAATTTAATCTTTTATCTTTCATTTGGTACTACGAACGTAGTTTTGCGACGCATAGATCGCGTGCAAATCAATTTCGAAAAAACATCTATTAAAAAAATTGTTGAAAAATTGAGATTTTAACCATTTTTGTCTATGAAAAAATTGAGAAATTTGGATTTCTCAATGTTAATTTTCTCGTAGGATTCACAATTTTTTTAATAGATGTTTTTTCGAAATTGATTTGCACGCGATCTATGCGTCGCAAAACTACGTTCGTAGTACCAAATGAAAGATAAAAGATTAAATTTTCATTTAAGAAAAAAAATTTGATTGAAAAAATCAAAATCGAATATTTTTTCAGCGTTTTATTTAATCATTCGCGGCCTTAAATTTTCGATAGGAAGCCCTGTAACTTTTTCAAAAGTGCGTATGGGCAGCTAATAATTAACACTTTTTATCTATTCGACGAGCTCTTTCGAATGAGCTATAGAACATAAAAATCGGTGAGTACCACTTCGCGTGGTTCCCTTGTGAGTAAAGAGTTAAGAGGGGACCAGCTTTTTGCCACCACTTTTTTAGCTGTCGATACTTTGGTTTATCACTTTAAGATCAGTCAACTCTCAATGATTTTCATTTCTCTAATGATTTAACTCGACATCCAAGTGACCATTTTATATCAATCTTGGAAAACTTTACTATCGCTGATTAATTAACCAGAAAGCAGCCTTTATTAAAATTAGTCTTGGATTGGCTGATTTGGTTGGAAACACAAAACCACTTTCACTTAATTTAAGCTCATTTGAATGTCCAAAAAAGAAGAGGATCAACCTCGATGTCCAACGTTAATGATGAGTCTTCTAATTCATTCCATCATAACCATTGATTGAGACCAGAATCACTCCCAATGATTTCCTCTGGGATAAGTTTATCTCATTTAATTTCCTTTTCTCCAAATGCGATATCTCCATGCATCTTGCAACTTGTTAATCATGTCTCTTGCAAAGATCAATTTATTTGAACAAAAAATTTTATTTTTAATTAGTCTTTTGCATACATCGATCAAATCCCTTTGAACTGGACAGAGAAAGGTCATTATATAGAGTAAATTAGGGTCCATTAGCTGAACTTATATCATCTAAATCTTAAATCGCCGATCGTCGATACTTTTAGATCGGAAAATAAGTCGAAAATTGTACACTCGGATCAATTATTTTAACCCATGTAGGTGGCCCATTAGGTACAGATATCAATGTATCAACTTTTTTGACTGCATTGTTTATATTGATACGTTGGATTGTACTGTTTGCCTTATCAGTGAAGTACAAATAATTTGAAAATATGTCCATTGATATAAGTTCATCTATGAAGGGCAAAGATTCATACAAAGTGATACGATTGGTTCCATCATATCCGACCGATTCCAATGTACCATATAAACCATCAATCCAATAGACTTTGGTGTTTTTAGCATCAATGGCTAAACCAACTGGACGCAAGATGTTCGTTTCAACTATTTTTTGGGCTCTAGGTTCACCACTTATATCGATTCGCTCGATGTACACAGGAAAATCAAAAGGTCTGTTTGGATCGGCACCAATATTTGTCCAAAAGATGAAACGTTTCTTGACATCGATAGTGATAGATCCAGGTCTATCAAAAGAAGGATCCAAAGTACGGTAAAGTTTAGTTTTCTGTTCAATTGGAATAAGAAAAATAGTTGAATTAAATGTCTTAAAGAACCAAATTAACTGCTCGTTTTAATGAATAAAACATACATCCATCACAACGAAAAATTTCCGAATTTTTTTTGATCTGATTCCATAGTCATCAATCCAGATTGAAGCGACGTTCATCCAATCATAAACAAATCCATGAATTTTATGTGTCCCATTAACAGCCACTCGACGCTCATGGATTTCAATATTACCAATTTTGCTTGAGTCTTTAAATAAGTAGTCTTAGCTCAACTCAAAATTCAACTTTAATTCAATTTTCTTATATCAAGTTAAAGGTTACTTACTTTGCCAAAATTTTGCGATAAATATCTTGTTTTCACTCGTATCTAACCAAATCACAGCATCGTCAACATTTTCGTAATCAAAAGCTTTTATTCCAGTCTGATTTAGTTGAAGTGTCTTGTTTAAATGTATTTTTGAACGATCCTCTGGTAAACTAGTCTCATACAAGGCATTCAATGTGGAAAAGACGACCAAAGGTACATTTCCTTTGTGATGTCTACATGCTACATTTCTAGGATCCCATTCAGTACATTGAGGTGGACTTGGGTTACGTTTGTATGACCTAGGACATTCATCATTCACGCAAATTAAATCTGGACTAATAGTTTGAGTTGCACTTTCACATTCAAACTCATCTGATCCATCATCACAATCATTGATTCCATCACAAACCAAATGCGGTTTAATACACAACCTTTTCGAGTGGCAACTAAACTCATCGGCATCACAGTTTACAGTTGGCCAAACATTCTGTACTGATGACCAACCGGAGGCATAGTTTGGAGCAATTCCATCATCTACAGTTCTCAGACAATTATCCTCTGGTGTCTTGAGAGCGTCGTTATAGACTGGAAAAGTATCAAATTCAGTAAGCCGTGAAGATCTTTCATGAGGATACTGGACAGCTTTTTGTGAGCTTTTAGCTGACGTCTCACGAAGCAAAGTTGACTGGAACTTCTCTCGTGACGGCTTATTGGTAACATCTCGAGGAAGAAACTCTCTAGCAGCATCTTCAAATATCTCTTCTGGTGGCTCTTGGTGGTCTTTAGAAACTCTAGCCCTGAAACTAGGCTCCCAATGGCCGAAACCATGAGAATAATTGACACATGAAATAACGATCAAAAATGTTAGTAAACAATGATTTATGGTGACACATGATGAATAACGTTTCCATGATTTGTTTTGTCCTTTCATGGTGATTGATGTTATTAGACACTTTTAAATATTGATTTGTCGTTGAAAAGCTACAGATTTTGTATTTTAAGCTCGATTCATCTTTTTTTTATCACGAAATGAATAAGATTGTATTGAAAGAGTTTTCAAGACAAAATCTATAACTAATTGGAATAAATGCTTCAATGTGAGTGTTTATCAACTTTGATTGGTAAGCAAAATTACTTTAATCACTTCATTCCCTTTGTTCGACGGCGTAAATTATCTAATGACAGTAAAATGACAACGAATGTCAGCATTTTTCATATCTCCTTCAGGTAGTCCTTCGTTTAAGAAATCTATTTTTTGCCCTCAAACTACAGGATTTAGATGAGATTTCATCTTCATTTTGAATATCAAATCAATTATTTTATTTCAGATTCTCAAGATTTAAATCATTTGATCAACAATTATTGATTTAACTTATTCAACTGTATTATCTAATCTAATTGAAGAAAATTTTGTACTAGCTCTTCACACAAAATTTTGACTCTCGATTTTTTCTGTTCAATCAAAAGTAAACCAGTCAGTAGTTATTAAATGTCCTCTTCTGGACAAGTTGTCCACTCTGGACCACTTGTCCTCTTCTGGACCAACTAATCTCCTCTTTTGGACCAGATTTTTTATCAATTTTTATAATTAAGGGGTAAGGGAGCGTGGGAAACATTTTTTTCAACAAATTAAACCTTTATTTTCTGATAATTGAACTCAAATTTTTACGGAAAAGATAACAATTTTAATGGAGCTTTTCAGATACATTTTTTAAACAAATTAAAGCCCACGGCATCTTTCTTCCAACATGTCCGTTGGAACTTTTGAGAGACGTTTAAGCTCTTTGTGAGCATAAATAGCAAAAGAAAGGTCTGATTTATCCTTAATATCTAACATTTCTTTTAAGGCTGAATTTTCTTTGAAAAGTTTTTCTTTTTCCTTTGCCTCCTTATTCAAAGCTCGATCGAGGTCTTTTAACTCTTTTTTATACTTCTTTATTTCTTGGTAACCATTCTGGTCGATGCCGTTTTTTAGCATATTGTAGAGGACAGCTTTTAACACTGTTTTAATCTTATCTTTTTCACTTTCGTCATATGACGAATAAGTCTCCATCAATTCGAACATATCTTTAACTTTACCACCTAACGGGTAAAGACATTGAGTAGCAGCCCATTGTTTTTTCAACATGTGATCTTTGCCCATGAAGAAAGAAAGCACGTAAATATCAATAAATTGATGGACTGCAATTTCTTAAGAAACCAAGTATAGAGCCAGTGGAATGTAAGGGGTTATTTTTTCCCAAAAGGGAAGTTGAGTGACAACTTTTTTACCATTTTTCATGATTTCAAAAGAAGTCTTTGAATATTTCCTTATTGAAATATCATAGTGATGAACCTCTAATGGTCCCTCTTTGAAACTCTTGTAATAACCATAAATGTATTTAAATTCAGACGGCGTGAGTGATAAACCGAATGTTGATAATAAATTGTGAATCATCGCACGAATATCAAGTCGTTTGACTGTTTCACCATAACAAACTTTGAAGCAAATTGCTTCGTCTAGGATTTTAAAACTTTTCCAATTAGACATGTTTACTTTGTGATTGTTGTAAATAGAATGAATGGAATTGATAATTTACGGCCCCTTATATACTCATCGGCAGAACACGTTTCGTAAACTCGACAAGGGCGCCATCTATCTGTGAAAGCTCTTTAGCTCCTGTTAATATGATTGATCCTGTTTAATAATATATCAAGGTCAATCCATTCAATCTAATATATACAGCAGGGTAAATTTCAGGCTCATAATTTGCATCTTTTGATGATTCAACAAATTCATGAATGTTGAATGCAAATGGATAAAAGCTATGAGCTGTAATGTTAACTGTTTTAATAAAGTTAACATTGTTTGCAGGATAGAGCTCTTGAAGAATCGAACCGGCTGAAGTCACTTCTTTAAATCCAGTAGCAATTACTTTTCCTGATCCAAAAATTAGAAATACACCTTTTTTTTATGATTTGAGCATTGAATCTCTTTCTTCTTTTAGTATTGTCAATCTCTAATTTGAAAGGCCCGTTTATCTTCCATAAACATACAATATTAGCTATTGAATAATTAAGCGAGTTTGATGACATATTCACTTGTAGGTCGGTAGAAAGTACGTAAAAAAAGAACAATAATGATTATCAAGACTAGTAAAATCTTGATTATATTCTTATAAGTCTCAGGGTTCATCTTTAGAATGCCATGTTCAACTTAGTCTTATATACTCTATGTTGGTCCAGAAGAGGACATATAGTTGGTCCAGAAGCGGACAATTAGTTGGTCCAGAAGCGGACAATTAGTTGGTCCAGAAGAGGACATGAGTTGGTCCAGAAGCGGACAATTAGTTGGTCCAGAAGAGGACATGAGTTGGTTCAGAGTGGACAACTTGTCCAGAAGAGGACATTTAATAATTTACATCAGTCATTAATTAACAACCTTAAACTTTGATTCAATTTTTGAGTCAAACTCATTTATTTTTATAAAGTGTTTTGAATTTAAACCTTGTCAAGTCAACGACTCCTTTCTAGCTGTTAATGTACAGTAAAAGTAAATTCAAATTGTTTTTAGTTTGAATATAACAAGTGGAACCCCGATCGTATTTTTTCACTGATTACAATAAATTCAATCCATATTTAAAGACTCCAAACCATCGCCGATTTGAAAACTAGAAAATAAAATAAAATCTGGTTATACAGCTGGACAAATGAAATCTACGTTCGAACTTGGACGTTCGAATTCTTAATAAAAACCATTGTCAGAATAAGAAATCCAAAAGTTAAAATCTTTAGGTTTTGTCGATAAAATTCATTTTGGAATTTAAAAAGCCTTTCTTTGAGCACAACTGAAAATTTTCGTTCGGTTGAGAGTTGAATCCATTTGTCCAATCCTTTGTTGATTCCATTGTTGAAAATTTTGTCTGATGAACAACCATAGAAACTTTGATCTCTTTTGCACAGTTGAGGTGCCATATTGTCATTTAACTCTTTACTCGAAAGACAGTTTTACATATCCTTCAAACTCAACAATAAAACATCAACCTGAATACCCAAAAGTTTTTCCCCCAAAGTCAATAGTAAGAGATACGGATGCTGCATTTTTCCCCTACCCTGATTAAACGCTAATTCCTAAGCAACCTCAATTCTGAGAAAGCTCTGACTATTTTTTGCGATTATACAGGGTATTTACTATGTTCATGCACAAATTAGAATAAGCGCCTAACGAAGGGGTTAATTTTTTCGATGCAACAAGGTCGGCATATCTATTGTTCATGCTTTAGGCTATCTTTTGATGTAAATTAAAAATCAAAATTGTGAATCATGCCTAAATTAATTAGTGAAATCGTTGCAAGTAAGATTTTAGTTATTTTAGCCAAAAATTATTCATATTCAGTCAGAAAAAAACGTTTAATGTTCTAAAATATCAGTTTTTTCTCTGGATTTATATTGAATGTGGTCAATCGTAACGGAAAAACTCGAAAGTGCAAAGATAATCAAAAAAATTCGAGTAAAAACTAAATCAACTAAAAAGGAGGAAACGATAGATTTCAAAGTTGAGCAAAATTTTGATGTGCCGACTCGGTCAAAAATCGACTCAGAAATGGTCTTGTGAGTGTTTGATTCATGGAATTTTAGGTTCAAATAAATTCTCAAGAATACTGGAAGGGATATTGAAAAGGAAAAAGATATTCATTAAAGAGTATTATCTGAAAAAACTGATTAAATTTGTTCATAAACATAGTAAATGCCCTGTAGTTCAATCAAGGCTTTCATTCTAAGTAAAATTTTCGCTAGAACCCGTTTAATTTGGCCACAATCTTCCTGCAAAAATTTCATAGTTTGACTTTATATATTGTGTGTACAGAAAAATTCTTCCACTTCCACATTCTATTGCGTCTGATCCATCAGGACAATCTGTAATACAATAACACTGTAACATTTTATCGATACACTTATTACCAATGGAACAAGTAAACTGGGAAGGTGGACATGTGATTTTACGGCAATCATTTTTTGAATCACAAAGCCAATTTTGGGAATGCATTTACCATTTGCACATTCAAATGCATCAGTATCATAATCTTTACATCCTGTTTCATCGGAACCATCTTTACAATCAGGTGTTCAATCACATTTCCATGCAAGTGCAATACAAGAATCGTCACAAGTCAATTGTGAGTACCGATGCTTTGCAAACACATTTACGGATATTTCTGGAGGCTCAGTTGCATGTGGATGTAAAAAGTTTACAACTTCAATGTGAGGAAACGAGTGAATATTCATGAAGTTGTTGAATATAACAATTATAGTTATTAAATAATAAAATTTAAAACTAAAGATTTTTCGCTTTTAATTTTCAAATCAATAGAAATTTTAGGTTAACTTTAATGAAAGTACCGCAATGTTGAATGGAAACAAATTATCATTCAGTTCAGTCAAATTAGTTGAAATGAAATGAAAGATTTGAAGAGCTTCTAAGGTTTGTTACATTAATAGTTTGTTTAATCAATCTTCAGTTTAGCTGAACTTAGAAAGTTTAGAAAAGTTTAGAAACTTAGCTGAATAAGCAAGATTGTTAACTTTATTCAAATTACATTTAATATTTCGCACATCTATATTATTAATATTTTACTGAAAACAATTTATGAGACCGACCAATGAAAGGAGTTCATCGTGTGATGAGCATCGATTATATCGTTATTGACGAATCTTCTGATTCATTCCATCATAACTGTACATGATTTGTTTGCATCGAGACCAGAATCACTTCCAATGCTTTCTTCTGAGATAAGTTTAACTTATTTAATTTCCTTTTTCTTTAAATATTATATGATTCCTCTATGCCTCTTGCAATGATCAGTTCGTTGAACGAAAAATGTATTTTTAATTAGTTATCGTATAGTATACATGAATCCCCATGAGTCCCAAATCCCTTTGAACAGACAAGAGAAAGGCCACAAAATAGAAGAAATTAGGCTGCATTAGAGGTCGTCGATACTTTTAGATCGGGATAAAAGATCGAAAATTGTACTCTCGGATCAATTATTTTAACGCATGTAGGTGGCCCATCTGGTACAGATACCAATGTATCAACTTTACTGACTGCATTGTTTATATTGATGCGTTGGATTTTTCTTCGTGCCCAATCAGTGAGGTACAAATAATTTGAAAATATGTCCATTGATATAACTTGATAACTTATAGACAAAGATCTATACAAAGTGATACGATTGGTTCCATCATATCCGACCGAGTTCAACGTACCTCCATAACCATCAATCCAATAGACTTTGGTGTTTTTAGTGTCAATGGCTAAGCCAACTGGATACCAAATGTTTCCAGCTATTTTTTCGGTTCTAGGTTCACCACTTATATCGATTCGCTCGATGTACCTATCACCAAATGAAAACCATCTTCTTGACTTGGCACGAATATTCATCCAAAAGATGCAACGTTTGTTCACATCGATAGTCATAGGTCCAGGCGCATCATAATCAAGATCAAAAGTACGGTAAAGTTTAGGTTGCTGTTCAATCGGAATAAGAAAATAATCAAATTAACTCCTCATTACAATAATTAAAACATACATCCATCTCATAATACAATCTTTTTGATCTGATTTCAAAGTCATCGCTCCAGATTGCAGCTTGGTTCACCCAATCATAAACAAATCCACGAATTTTATGTGTCCCATTAATATAATCTTTATGGCCAAGGATTCTAATATTACCAGTTAAAACACCTTAAAAAAATAGTGGTCTTAACTCAACAGTAAATTCAATTTTCTTTTATCAAGTTAAAGGTTGCTTACTTTGAACAAATGTTCCCCAAAATATCTTGTTTTCACTCTCATCTAGCCAAATAAAAAGATCGTCGAAATTATCGTAATCAAAAGCACTTATTCCACTCAAATCAAATTGAAGTGACTTGTTTAAATGTATTTTTGAACGATCCTCTGGTAAACTAGTCTCATACAAGGCATTCAATGTGGAAAATACGATCAAAGGTACTTTTCCTTCTTGATGTCTACATACTTTATTCATAACATGCCATTCAGCACACCGAGGTAGACTTGGGTCATGTTCGTATGACCGAGGACATTCGCCTTTCTCACAATACAACGGACGATCCATTATTGAAACGATATTTGGACAGGGAAGCTCATCTGATCCGTCACCACAATCATTGATTCCATCACAAACGAAATCGTTTTTCAAGATATTTACACACAACCTTTTCGAGGGGCACTTAAACTCATTGGGATGACAAGTCAAAGTTTGCCATTCATCCGTTTCTGATGGCCAGAAAGGTACCCAATCCCAAAAAGCATGGGAATAATTGACACATGAAATAACGATCAAAAATGTTAATAAAAAATGATTTAAGGTGACACATGATGAATAACGTTTCCATGATGTGTTTTGTCCTTTCATGGTGATTGATGACATTAGACACTAAATTAAATATCGATTTGTCGTTGACAAGCTTCAGATTTTACATTTTAAGCTCATTTTTATCACCAAATGAATAAGATTGTATTAAAAGAGTTTTCAAGACATAATCTGCAACTATTCGGGATAAATGCTTCGATGTGAGTGTTTATCAACTTTGATTGGCAAGCAAAATTACTTTAATCAGTTTGTTCGGATCCCTCAATTATCTAATGACTATAATATGGAAACTAATGTCAGCATTTTGTATTCCTCCTTCAGATAGTCCTTCGTTTATCTATCGTCTATCTTATCGTCGATCTATGTTTTTTTTTCATTCAACGGAAGGTTCTACATGTGATTTCATTTTTATTTTGTGTATAAAATCAATGATATACACAATGATTAAAAAACTTTGTTCCTCTGTTCATAGATGACACTAGCTCTTCATACAAAACCTTGACTCTCGGTTTTTTCAGTTCAATCAAAAACAAACCAGTCATTAATTAATAACCTTAAACTTTGATTCAATTTTTGAGTTAAACTCATTTATTTTTAAATATGTTTTAAATTTCAACGTTGTCAAGTCAACGACTCCTTTCTAGCTGTTAATGTACAGTAAAAGTAAATTTAAATTGTGGTTTAGTTTAAATATAATAATACTTTATTGCTTATTAAAATATGTTTTGTGTAAAATTTCAAAAAACATGACAAAAGTTAGTCAAAAAGAGGTAAATTTCTTATTCTAATGGTTAAAGGATTACAGTGAAAATAACATCGGTTAACTGGTTTTACGATTTTGGTCCAATGTGTTCCTTGAGAAGGTGGGAGATGAATAAAGTTGATTATTCATAATGAAAAAAGTCCGGTTAATGGTGACCACTGAGGAGGAATCAAAATATAAATGAAGTTAAAAACAAAGCTCGAGATCTAACATTAGCTAAGAAATTTGGATTAACTGTTTACATAACTTACCAAGTTTGGGTTACTTCTGGTTGATATTCATAAGCTACAATTTCTTGATGGTGGTGATGATGAGGTGGTGGTGGAACCTGAACTGGAACTGGAACTTGGACAGGCACAGGCATAGGAACAGGCACACGAATTGGAATAGGAATTGGAACTGGAGACTGAACTGCAACCCGAAATTGATGAGCAACAAAAGGTTGAGGCTGCATTGGGACAGTGTTGACTGCATGATCATGGTGACCCTGATGGTGCATCATTTCATCCTCTTTACCAAGCATCATCATTATCTTTTCTTTGGAGATTCTGTCCGGTGAAGAGTCGAGAAACAGCAGCATAAGTACTTGGCACAATAGGAATCAAGAAATTTACTCACGGAATTGGAATTGGAACTGGAATTGGAAGCATCTTCTTCCTTGGTTTCAAGATTAAAGCCAAAGCTGCTAGTTTTTGCATTTTCATCATCTTACGACGAGAAAGTGACTCCGATGGTGATGGAAGGGTCAGAAGAATGACCACAATGGCTGATAAACAGATGAAAATTGTTGCCTTCATCTAAAATGGGAAAAAGGCCAAACAAAAACACAATTAGTATCACAATTAAAATGAATCAGTATTGGAAATTACATTGAAAATCCGAATCTCTAATGGACAAGTTGAAGTTGAACACAAAAACTAGAGGTAATTGGACGTTAATCACAGCTGTCGATACTTTGGTTTATCACTTTAAGATCAGTCAACTCTCAATGATTTTCATTTCTCTAATGATTTAACTCGACAGCCAAGTGACCATTTTATATCAATCTTGGACAACTTTACTATCGCTGATTAATTAACCAGAAAGCAGCCTTTATTAAAATTAGTCTTGGATTGACTGATTTGGTTGGAAACACAAAACCACTTTCACTTAATTTAAACTCATTTGAATGTCCAAAAAAGAAGAAGATTTTGCTATAGTTTTTTCCGGATTCTGATGGCATTAAAGTTCCATTAAGTGTGAATCAATAAAATCAATTAGACATTCTAATCAATTGGATGGATTTGATTTGAAACATCTTTCTACTGATATATTGAGCCTTATATTAGAAGCTGATGAGTAAATGAAACCATTTTAACCAGATTCAATGATTCAGGTCATTCTGCCAACTCAACTAACTTCATGCTAATTAAATGGTATTACCTGATTATCAATGACTGTGAGTTTAATTGATTACCAGTTTAATTGTGAAATGTCAATACAAGTCATTTATGTTTTCCTTGTTTCACATTATTTTAGACTCACAATTTGCATAATACGTCGCCATTTCAACAGTTAATCGATCCTGATCAGCTCAACTCAACTGTGGTCGATCCAGTCGTACATTACTTCTGGTTTTAAGGATATTATCGCAAATGCAGCACATTGTTCATCTAAATCTAACCATCTAACAGAGCATTCCCCATCATATGGGAATCTTATGGAAAATCTTGTGAAAAAAATGATTGAAAATATGGCAGATAATTTTATTGAGAAAAGTCTCTTAGCAAAGTGATGATGAATGATTTGATTGATGTGGATGTGTTACATTTGGTGGGCAATATGGTGAAAAAAGCTGGTCCCCTTGACTATTAACATGGCTGGTTGTAAGTAATCTGTTGCCTTTACTAAAATAACATTCAAACCAGAAGTAATGTACAATTTGATCGACAATTAAGTTGAGCGGACCATGATCGATTAACTGTTGAAATGGCAAAGTATTATGCAAATTGTGAATCTAAAATAATGTGAAACAAGGAAAAAAGCTGGTCAAGCTTGAACATTATGACATAAAAGGTTTATTTGATAAAACATAATCTTATAATATTTACAACATGAAAACAGAGATCAATAATCAATCGATTGAGAGTCAACATTAAACTGCCAGAATGGACGAGTTGATTGGTGAAAAAATGCAAGTAAAATGGGTGAAAATCATTCCCTAAATGAATTGGAATCCACAATTATCTTGGTAATAATCTAAATTATGGCTGACTCGCTAATTGTAAGACAAAGAAATGGGGTAAAAATGGTTGAAAAAAACAGTGAAAATAAAGGAGCGTTTGGTTCTGATGTGTAATGAATCTGTCCTTGATTGAAAATATTGTTAAAACGAGTTAATTGGTTTATTGATTACTTGTTTTACGTTTACAGTCATTATTGTTTAAAGTAATGGTTACAATGGGACGTTTAGCTGGCTAACACTGGTTAACACGTACCATGAATGTTCAAGGTAATATAAATGTATCAGGTCAGATAAACAGAGTATCTATTCAGATATTGATTGTGTGCCCTTGAATTATCAACAAAAACAACACTTGGTAAACAGGGTGAGCTAAAAATCTGGTTGAACAGCGATTATTATATTAAGTCGGTGAAAAAAAATATATATTTATAAAAGTGTATAAAGATAAAGGAGCTTCAAAGAGATTTAACCCAATGAGTAAGAAACAGATAGGAGGAGAAAGAAATTACGAGACCATTTTTAAAGACCTTTTTTACCAACCAACAATCATCATCATCTTTGCTATCATCATCATGCTTTTACGTAATGTCTGATTCATGTTTGAACTGAACAAAGTAGATGGAATATGCTCAAACTCTGTTCCCTCTGTCTTCTTTCCTCTCTTGGTGATTGATACTATTAACTTAAGGCTCCTAATCTACTTCTTGCTGCTTCAACGTTCTGTTCAATCCTTTCTCCCTTTTTTTTCATTTCATTTTTCTTCTTCCCTTTTCTTTTGCCTCAATTTAATTTATCTGATTATACCATAACTGACGTCAGAACATCAATCAGATTCCACCAGCTAATAATAATGATGATAACTACCGAGTAACTTTTGGTATCTTCACAAAGGTAAGAAAGTATTTTCATCTCCTTTGTGTATATTTACTCTTTCTTTTTTTCCCTCCTTTCATTGAAAACATTTCTTTTGTTTGCTTGTCTACGACTGTCTTTTTCTCAGTTCAATATCAAGTGTATACCAGTTACTATCTTTATAATTGTCAACTCAATTGATAATCATTGTCATGCTTGTTAATTTTGATAATGTTTTCTGTTTCATTGTCAATTATTTGCTTATATGTTCAATTTTGATCTAAAATTATCCAGTTTCTGCTTTTTAAGTGATGTGATCATGTTTATTGCTTGCTCTTCCCTTGAGGTCAATTCTGCGACTTTTTTACTTCGTAGTGTCACCATACTATTAGTATTTCCTTAATTTACTTGCTGTCACCGCAACTAGATTGCTATTAAGCGTTATTATAATTTCAACCGTTCTAATGAAGATTCCTTTTTCTTTCCAATTTGATCTTTTGTGCCATCAATCTATCCATTGGATTAACAAAGATGCAAATTGAAACAGAGCCGTGCCACCAGCAAACCAAATCTTCAGTCATGATGGACAATGCTGTACCTAGCTCATCGAATGGTGAACAAATCTTGCCAGACTTTGGTGGCTTCTTGGACACTGGGAGAACAGGCCGACGAAATGCAATCCCTGACATTCATGTGGACTCGTCTGCAAATGTTTCCACAGCTGATCTACCTTTAGACTTCGAGAAGCTGACTTGTTCAAATAGTTAATTGTTATCAAGTGGATTTCATCATCTTAATTTAAGACATAACTCGCATTTTCAAAGTCAAACTCATTACTGAACCTTTTATACTTGTTCACATGCATAGAGAGAGAGGTAATGGTTTAATTTGACTCACTCTTGGTAAAGGACTATTCTCTTGGATAATCTCCAACTAACATGTTCCGATTTTAATTCAGATTGGATGTTTCAATGAATTTCATTGCTTATCTTCACTTTTGCACTCTCATGGGAATGTCTACTAAATGTCAACTAGAGGAAACAAGCAACGACGATGCAAAATACTCCGGAAAATCATGTCATTTTTAACCGTTCCTCTTTAGTTGAAGCACAGGATCTGATCCAATCATTTTGTAATCATCATTCGATGGCTATAGTTATTGTTTTTATCACCTTCCATCAAACCCATAAAATCACCAAAACATTGTCTGTTTATTTTTGATGGCAGGAAATCCTGCTTTTGTTTTCTTCGCTTTTTTGTGTTGTTAATTTACAAAATTGTAGAGAAAGCTTTTTGCTACATGAAACGGAATTTTTTGGACAAAATGAATTTAATGGATACAAAAATTTTTAATAAAACAAGAAAAGTTTTGACAAAATACGTTGATATAAACATTGTTATTAAAAAATATACAGTAGTCCCTCCATTTTTTGCCAAAGCTGGTCGAGAAAAATGTGTCTTT
Source organism: Tetranychus urticae (assembly GCF_039701765.1). NCBI lineage: Eukaryota > Metazoa > Arthropoda > Arachnida > Trombidiformes > Tetranychidae > Tetranychus > Tetranychus urticae. Next base: position 1,277,981 of record NC_142958.1, on the reverse strand, counting down.
ACTACCTGGATTCTTTGGAATTGAGCATTTTAATTTTTCTATTGTTAATTTAATCTTTATAACCACTCTAGTGTTTTATTAACAAATTTTGACTGTTTATGTTAAAATATCAGCTATTCCAACTTTTTTCAAAAAAATCGAGTGACAACTATTCTTAAAAAATTCAATCTGTGATAGGATGCCATTGGCATTGATCAGAATCAAAAATGTAACTCAGATCGGAAGGTTGGCGATTTTTCAAAATAAGCTCATTTTTATCGTTTAAAATTAACTGGTGAGTGGAATTTTCTTCCTCCTCGCTTATCTCAGCTCCACCAAATGTTAATGAAGCACGAGCAAATGCTATGTTAGGATAATTGTCGCTATCGCTAGGCATTGAATCAATGAAAACTTCACAACCATTCAAACTCGAGATGTTGGCTTCTGAATAAAAGTTTTCACTTTCTTCGGCATCTTCATCGTCATTATCGATTTGATAATCATATCCAATTGATTCAACAGCTCGCAATAAATCGTCCCTAGACATATCAACAAAATACGAATCACCAAATTGATCGAAGTACCTTGAAAGGCTTTCACGAGTTTCAGAAGTCATGACGATGTAATCATGATAAGATGGGCTGATAAATAATTGATGTTCCAGCACATTCATCAACCAATCTAGCCTCAAGATATCATAGTTTCCAAATTTAATCAAATTTTTGACTCGCAAGTCTTCAACGGAATGAGCTATTAAACAATAACATTCTTTGGTTGGGTTTGCAGATATTTTACCTCCATATTGGACAATTAGCTTTTCAGCTGAGATTTTCGGTAATTCACTTGATCCATTCAGAACACACATTTCTCTTCCCTGTAAGATATCTTTGCACATTTCAACTGAATCTAAATTGGCCAAGATAAAATGAGAGGCAAATTTTCTGTCACTAACAGGTTTTCGCCTTTTTTTAACAGGTTCATCATCATCATCTGATAGATCGCCAATTTGACGAGTAAATAAATTGCCTTGTTCTTGTAGTTGAGACAGCTCTTCGGTTGTCATGCAGTCACTGTATTTTTTATCATACCGTATGCAAACAACCCTTGGAAATCTTAGAGTGGTTCCAACAGCAAAATCATCGCTTTCCATGAATTCTGATGCTTTTACTTGAAGAATGAAAGAGTTTTTGGGTTCAACATAAAATTCTGGTTTGGCTTTTCCAAGTTCTAGGAATGAAGGAGGGTCTGAAGGGTTAAATTTAACCCAGTGTGGTTCCAACTTTTCTAAGAGAGTTTTGAGTTCGCTATCGGAGTAACCACTGCCAACTTTACCAAATGAACGAAATCGGCGACCATCGATACAATCATCTTCTTTAACAGCAACAGCCAACATAAAACGTGATATTATTCCAGCTCTGCGTCCATCACCATAATAACCACCTACAATCAAGAGATCTAAATCATCCATCAAACCCTCAATGTAATCCGGCTTCAATTTGAACCATCCACTATTCCTTCGGATGTTGGGCTTATAAATGGAATCCCAGAATTTGACAATAATTCCTTCATCTCGTTTGTCAATAGCATCATTCAAACAGCGGATAGTATCATATTTATCATTCCCATCTTGTTTATCAGCATGCATCAACCAATTTTCTTTCGTCTGCAGGTATTCGGAAAGAATTTGAGATCGTTCTTTTAAAGGTTTTGACGTTAGCTGCTGTCCATTGCAAACAAGTATGTCAAACACAAAATAGACTGGGTGGAAAGCTTCTAAATCACCATCGGTTAACTTTTTTATGTCAAATTTGAGTTGGCTTTTGGTAATCAGACTGTTACTCGACACATTAAATCCTAGCATCTCTCCATCAATTATACAGTCAGATATCTTGTTGAAACAGGGATCTATGAATGGAGTAAACGACTTGTTGAAAGATTCAGAGAAATCGAACCCGTTGCGAGAAAAATATTTAAAAACATCGCCTTGTTTATGTAACACGATTCGCTCTCCATCATATTTCTTTTCAATGCAAAATGGTTTCCCAGAGGTGATAGAGTTGATCTTTTTGATTTCTATTCTTTCAGACAACATCGGGACAAATGGCTTGAAGACAGTTAAAGAGACTACAAATCCACGAATACGATCATCAGCCAGTTTCACGCAAACTTCAGCTAAATCTTGATTACAATCATAAAAAGAGCGGGCATCTGGGTGGAATGTGTTTAAAATGACAGTCTCAGATAGACGGAAATTAAGAGATTTTAAAATGATTCGAATCAGCCACTTGTTTTCCAGGGGACCAAGATTAAGAATCAAATGCTCCAAGTTTGAATTTATCCCAGATTGGTTTCCATCTTGATAGGAAAGAGCAATGCGAGTTAGGCAGTCATTGACATCTTTGATTGATAGATCACTGTTCTGAGATCGGCCTTTGCTAGCTAAGATTTTCATGATTATGCTTGATAAGTCAGATTGAACTTTTGCATGTTTTGGAAGCTTGTAATACGAGATCATTTCTCCTTCTTTACTTTTCTTGTTGATGCCAAGAATCCTGAGATATTGGTTGACCAAACTGAATTCCTTTAACCCAAAAGCAGGACGTGATCGATCCAGAGCCGGACATAGCAACTGGAGACAAGGGAAAAAACTGGTTTCCGGATTAGTCGCATTATATCCTGGGTGCGATTTCCAACTCAAAATATAATCGGCAAGCAAACAGACTTTGTCTTTCCTCTTGGCCTTTAAAATGGACTCACACAGATCAGAAAATTCAGCGAAAGACTTATTTCTATCGACAGACATGACTAAAAACACATATAAACAAATGATGCAACTAAAGATGATGAAACTAAAACAAAGCTTACATGATCAAAGAGTGAAGAGTAAAACTGTTTGGCTTTATGTACAAAAGTAGACAAACAGAGTTCTAACTCTTCTGTGGTTTCTAATAGCTATTGAACTATACGCTGGACTTTGAGCTATTAAACGCAACTAATATTAGCTTCAAGTTAACATCTTCATCTGGCAGTCCATTCTAAATTTAGATAATTATTAATTAACAAGTTGCCACTTAATTGATTTGTTTTTGTTTTTCAATCTCTGTATAGGATTCAAATAACCGTAGCAAAATTGATACTTGTGCCATCTTGTAACAGAATCATGTTGTTCTCTCAAATTCTTCTCAATGATGTTTTTGTTTTAATTTATCTTTTGCTTCGTTAATTTATTGTCTTGTTTTGCATCCTTACATCATTATTGCCCTCTAATTGTTATTAGTTGATTATTTCCTCGTTGTGATCTCTAGCGGGCATTTAGGGTAAGTAAAATGAATCTAGTATTTGTTTATTTTGGCAACAACGTTCTGACAACCAGTTCAACATAGCTGCTCATTTTCAATGTTACTCTCTCCATTAAAGCCTTTTATTTTAAATTTTTGATTTTCTTTTAACGTAAATCCTGCCACACTACCAACAATTTAAATAATTTTTTCCATTTCCATTCCTCCCTTAGATTTTTACTGGTTATTACTATGTCGACTTCTCCTACTACAAATATCTCTGAAGAGGAAGAAGAGTGGATTGTGGAAAAGATTTTAGACAAAAGATCCTGCAAAGGACAATTTGAATATCTGTTGCAATGGAAGGATAACGTGACCTCATGGGAACTGGCTGATAGCTTATCATGCCAGGATCTAATTGATGAATTTGAGGAGCAACAACGTCAATTAGCTGTAAAACGTCAAGAAAGTGTTGAGACCAAATCTAGTTCCAAGAAAAAGAAACGGCGAAACTCTACTTCTGAGCCCTTGAATGGATTTGATAGAGGATTGGAACCCAAAAAGATTCTCGGTGCTACTCATAAAAATGGAGAAATCATGTTTCTCATGAAATGGTAAGTCACTGTTATACATTTTAAGAGCATATTGTATGAAAGATGCACATTACCTCAAGAGGAAATGGTCGAGATAAAAATGAAGATAAAGATATAAATCACAAATATCTTCAGTTAAATTATCTGAATCTTGGCCATTTTCATCTTTATCAAGTTGTTCGATTATTATTTAGGTAAGGTAAATGCTGCATCACCCTTTATTTAATATTTTTGCCATTAGTACTTTTCTCCATACTATCGCTCATGTTTTGTGTTCCTTTTTTTCATAAACTTACGTTAATTATCTCCAAAACATCAATTACTTAGGCGGAACACTGATGAATACGAATTGGTGCCCTCAAGTATCGCTAATATTAAGTGTCCACAACTCGTGATCCAGTTTTACCAGGATCATTCAGTCTGGAGTGATGCTAAAAATCCTGATAGTCCAACTGCATCATAAAATAAGATAATTTACATGCAATCGTCAACCCATTCCCAAATGTTATCTCATGTTCATCTTTTAATATTTTCGCAATAAACTAAGTTTCAGAGTTCATTGTATCGATCTTTTTTATTGAATCAAAACCAAGTCAAAACATTTGATCCATCAATGGCATAAAAGCAATTTCCGCTGACTTTAAGAGATTTTGAAAAATTTTAGTTTTTTTTGCGAATATTCTGGACTAAGCTTTGTCTTCTTTCTCAAAAGAATTATTACAACCACTTGGCTGAACTAGTTTTCTTCTGGAAGGCCATGATTTCCAATAAGCGGGAAATGTTACTTGTTAGAAAATTGCTTACTTTTGGAGTTTATCCTGTTAGCAACGGGGTGTTAAAGTAGCATTGCTTGCTTATTTGAAAGCATAGTCTTGCTGGTTCAAAAAATGACTGGTAGTCAAGACAATTTCAGGCACCTTCTCGAGAAAAATAGGCAAAGACTCAGAAAATCTTCATTTGTTTCAATTTCAAACAGTAAAGGAATAATCTTCACTATTTTACATCAACTAAATATTTGTAATAACCGCCATGACTTTTTATTTACTTCTTCCCACTTTTATCCCAAATGTTTACAAGTTTACAATGTTGAAGTAAACACACTTTTCCTTATTTGCAAAATACTATTAATAGTTTGTTTCCAAAATCAAGTTACAAAGTTAATTAATTGTTAATTGTTAATTTCTAATGAAAATGTCTGAAAATCAAAAACCAGGAATAGGACAAGTGCCAACTACGAATTTATTTCGTATCACAAACTTTGAGCTTTTCGCCAAACCGGTATGTATTTAATCAATCTCGCACATTTTTATAAATAACATGAAACAAATTTTTATTTCGATTGCAGAATAAATACGTGATGATAGCTGGATCATTAGCCATGGCAACATCTGTAGGTTACTTAATTTATATGAATTCAAAAGGAAGCAAAACAGAGCCTCAGCCGGAAGAAATAATACAAGAGCCAGTGCCCGTGAAATCTAAATGGGATTAATCATGTCTGCGACTTCATTCACCATTCAGGAATACTTTTTAAATGCTTCAATAAGCCATTAGTCACTCAATATTTGCGATCACAACTGTTTAAATTAACGATATTAAAGATTAAAACGAAGCGTTCTTGGAAATGTTTGATTACTTCAACACGTTGCTCACAAATCCAAATAGTAATTCAAGTAGCAAATTTGGATAGAATACAAATCTAACTGAAATGGTAGATAAGATCATATTTTAATCAGAAAGTTTTCTTTTTCCAAATGAATCCTAATATTTTAATAAGTTATTTGTGTTTGAAAATACTATTAGCAATCATATCCGCCATTGAAATGAGAGAACTGTATAAGAGATGTAGCAAATCCAAATGCTATTTAATACCAGATTGAAAGGAATAATAAATTGCCCAGTTGAACCTTCGGTGGTCCGAGGTGCGGGCTTCAAACCCGTAGCTGATTAGCGTCAGAGTGGTTCAATTCCACCTACTGGGCGATCTCTTTACACACTCACAATAATTAAATGTTTGTCTCTAAGACTTTTTAAAATTCTGTTTTCAGTTTTTTTTCAATAAGCCGAAGCCGTCTAGATCCATCTCGGTTGAAACTCATCAATTCACTGTTTACATGTTTAGCTACAAACTGTATCAGTTCATGTAGACTTTTCCCTCCTCTGTATTTAATCCTCTCTTTGGTTTTACTCGGAATCAGATAGACGGTTGGAAATTGTTTAACTTCAAACTGTGAAGGTATCGTATTAACAGAGCCGTCTAATGTAACCAATTCAAGAGTGGATTCACCAGATAGCTCATGAGCCAGTTCGTTCCAATACAATTCAAATTCCGATGAATATCTACATTTAGGATCAGTGAATCGTATCAAAACATCTTTTGAGTTACCAGATACAAATTTATGAAATGTGTTGCCAGTTATTTCTCTGGTTAATGGTGAGATTTCAAGTCCTTGTTTTATCGATGCATCAAAACTGTCAACAATAGGAGCTATCAAATTAGATGTAAAGTGTTGAATGAATTGAGCTAAAGCTTTTTCACTGAATTCATCTCTCATAACAAACATGGATCCAAACTCATCGTAAGCCATGAAAACAGGTGGATCCTTTCCTCTGGGTACTTTGATCCCATACTTTTTCAGCTTGTTTTTGAAAACGATTGAATTTGCAATTCCAAAATAGATATTGGAATGCCTTCGAGAGGCCAAAACTATCTGATTACGCCAGGCATGAGAAAACGATGGTTGCTGTATAAAGTTATGGTCATAGTATACGATTATTTTTGGTGGTCTAACATCTTCCAATGTGTTATCCTTTGTAGCCCAACCAATGGTACCAAAAGCCTTTCTGTGTATCCATTGACCAATATCTTCGTTGCTATTTATTGGATACAACACGATTGGCTCTTCTAGTGGTGTCATTAACCATGATGGTCGTTTAAGAATGATCAATGGATATTTCCAATGGCGTCCTGATTTTCCTCCTAGTTCAGTCAGTTCCCAGTCATTGCCTTCAGCTGTGTCTTTGATGATATGAAAAAATTTTACACCAGAAAGAAATGGTTTCTTGGTAACTTTTAAAGATGCTTCATGATATAACTCGACCAATTCATCTTTATTATCAGCAAAAATGGCCACAACTGTAACCTCATCGATCATTTTAACAGCATTATTGAGGTCACTGTAAGACCAAAATCTAGTTGATATCAATCGACTATGTTTTCTTATCCATTGTGTTATTGTTTCAGCGTCTCGCGATTGATGGAAGATAGCATCTATTGCTCCGTATCTGGAATATTGGCGTTAAAAAGCATCAGAATTAGTTATTAACCTAAAATTTTCTGGTTCGATTTAATTATTCAATTACTTTGAGCAATGATTGTAAATATTTACCTGATGAGGACTAAAGTAGGATCAAAGGCAACATTAAAATCTAAACAGACTTCATTAATAGATTCAGACGAGCAATCAAATCTGACAATCGGTAACGGAGGGTCCTTATAGTCGTCCAAATTATCAACAACCTGGATTAATTCATATTTAATCAATCTCCAGGATTCAAAAGAAGCCGTGAAGGCGACAAAAACAACATCAAAATGGTTTAAAATATCTTTGAAGCTTGATAAAGAGGAATTGGATAGATCAAGCAATCGGTTGGCTGATATTGCTTTATTACCATATGTAAGCTGACCAGCTTTAGTTGGATAATTAAAGCCAAAAATTATGAAAATTTCCAACAAAAACAAGTTGCCTTTCATTGACTTATAACCTGCTTGGGCAAAAAACAACAGAAAAAAATGCAGAGTAAAACCTAGCAGCTAAACAACATTATTGCTCTGAGGATACTTCAAGTTTTATAATTTGTTATAAGATTTTATAATAAATTATTTACAAGTTACCAGCTACAATAGCTAAATAGTAGATTTATTTTAATGTTTCTATTACTTTGATAGTTTCGCTGATCTCAACTGATCTCACATGATTAACAATAGGCGGTGAGGGAGTTTATGTTTGATAAAGATTGCAGTTCCTATGCAATAAAACACAAAAAGCCTTTTGATATTTAAGATATCACCTTTCAAGATAACAAATCTGTGAAACAGATTGAAACACTGAATATTTGTTAATGTTATTATTGTGAATATCAATGCATGAAGCTCAAATGTTTGTATCCTTCTTTAATTACCATCAGTTCATTTGACCATCTTTGTTTACTAGACAAACTTTACTGTTTAAGTAATTATGAATTTTGATCCATTTCCATCGAATCAATCATCTGTTGATTTCATTGAACAACAAGTTTCATCAAGTGAAAATAATGATTTGTTGAGGACACTTGTTCCTAGTGCAGATACCATAAAACATTACTTATGTGATTCTGATGAACAAACGGTTTACCAAAGTGCAAACACTAATTATCCAATTACACTAACAGAGCTTGTTAATTTATCAACCACAATTGGGCCTACATATTATAGTTCAAATTATGATGATTCCAGTTTCCAGGCAAACAGTTTCAACTTAAATCAAGATTCGCCTGAATATAATAACGTTTCCTCAACAAAATCATATTCACAAAATGTTCAACCTTACTATCAATCAAACATCAATGATATAAGCAACAATTCATTAACTACTTACTCTAATAACCAATACAGGTCTACATTAACACTAAATACAGATAACTCGTCTGTCTTTGAACCTTGGAACCCGAATGTTGCTCAGCAAATATTGACTGTTTATTTTTCTTCATTAAGTTTAAAGTCAGAGTTTCTATCCAATCAAGTGAATTTAGATTGTTTTGAACACTTATTCATGAACGAAGCAACTTCTGCTTTTCAGGGACATAAAAGATTCAGATTAACGTTGGATTTATCGTTTACTAATTTCAATATTGATCCAAATCAACTACTTTCAATATGCAATAGAATCAAAGGTTTCAGAAAACTTGAAACATGTGATAAAATAATCCTTTTATCCAGCACATACTTTGATGTTTTCATGATGAAAGGAATAATTAATTATGATCAAACAATTGATGGTTGGCAAGTAAGTAACAAGTCTTTCATTGCTTCAACCATTTCTAACATTTTTTATCAATTTTGTTCCACTTTCATTCAGTATCCAGAATATGGGTTCAGATATAGTCGACGAGATATGTTTGCACTCAATCAAACTGCACATGATAGTATGGCACAAATAATTGAAACCTTTCCAGATCAATGGAGAAATGATCTCAAAGTGATAGCACTAATTTATTTAATAATCATTTTCAATCCTGATTTACCTGATTTGAGGCATCCTGAGATTGTCAAGTAACCTTTTTTCAATGCATTCAAGTCTATTTTGTTAAATTCAACTTTCATTTTATCTTTTACAGACACGAGCAATTTACTTATATTTATTTACTTGGACGGTATTTAAGGACTGTATGTAGATCCGACTGTGAAGCTGCCAACAACCAGTTCAGATTGCTGGCTAAAATTGAACAGGTGAAATCGGCGAGAAAAGAGTTGATGAATAATTATGAACCACAAATTAAACCCTTTTTAATGCACAGCATTTCAAATGTCATTGCTTTGCATGGATGATGTTTACAACGATAAATAGCAATATTGTATCTTCCTTTTGTATTTAATTGTTTACTATAATAAATTTATTTTGACTACAAACCTTGAACCAAAAGTCGCAAATATTGAACATTTTAACATAATCTCTGCCTGTGAAAGTCTCAATTAGCGTCTAATTTCAATTCTAATATCAATTCATCAGTGAATCACCAAGAAAATAAACAACAACGAATCTCAACTTGAGATATTTTTGAAACTGTTGTGATTATTGTCTGAATTTCAGACGATAGATGACAGTAATATGAGTTGAATTGATTGGTTATTTGTTAGGAGCAGAGTCTCCCTCTTGAGTTTGTTTTTGCTCAGCTGTTGGATTTTTAAATTGTTTTGTTTTCATTCATCCGTTTTCACCCGTTTTCATCCTTTCACCTTGTCCTCCATTTTTATTTACCATTGTGACCATTGTTCACCTTCAATTTTATAAATGTCAAATAATCCACCAATGGACCAATTTGCTTACAACAATCAAGGCAACTTTGTGCCAGCTGAGTTGAATCAAAACCTGGCTGCACAATATCAACAAAACTTTTTAACCGGAGGACCTCCAACTCTTGTTGTTACACCAAGTAACATTCCTCTCTATCCTGGATATCAGAATATTGGAAACAATCAAACCAATGGGAATGGAGCCCAGACTTCGAAATACAATCAGTTGCTCGCTGTAATCGAGGAGATGAGCAAAGATGTTCGACCAATTTACGCTGGATCTAAAACATCAACTGACCATTTTAAACGAGGCATTATGCATGCTCGAGTTTTAATTAGAGAATGTATTCTAGAACTCGAAAGGAGTCATAGTAAAAATTAATTGACGATCTTTTTTCGTATTTTATACTTTGACGACATCTTTTAATGTGAAAAAATAGGTAACTTTGGTTACGAAAAAAAACAATCGTCAATTAACAATCATTCAATCATGGAAATTCTCAGTACCAATCAATTTACTGACTTATTGTCATCAAATTTTTTTTTGAAAAATGTACGATTCTCAAAATAAATTAAAATTGATGTAATTTTTCTCACAATATCTATGGAAATCTTATTTCTCGATTTTTAGCCAATCGGTCTTTTGTTTAAAAAAATATGCTTTGTTTATGCATTGTAAATGCAAGTGTTAATATATTTAAATTAGTAATACAAATTATGGATATTTGTAGATATTTAACATTCAATCAATCAGATTCTGATTCTTCTTCGGCTGTTTTTAACCATTCAATGAATTTTAACATGATTGCATGAGATCGCAGGCTTTTCTGTTCGATCACGTATTGATCTATCTCGGAAACTGGAGAATAAAGAATTTCCATTCTTTGATGCCAACGAATTATGGTGTCTTCGTCCAGCACACTATCGTCATAAAGGTAACTTATAAAATGTACTAGAATAGGTATGGATGAAGATTGATTCATGACAGATACAGTAAACTCTTCCATGGCTTTAAGACAGTCTATTTTGCCCTGATCATCTCTTATGTAATTGACGTACAAGGGTGATAGATGTTTGACCATCTCCTTAATTTTTCCAGCTGTAGCTTTACCTTCTTGATTAGCTAATTTGGAAACAGCATCAATTATAGCTCGGCTCACCAAAAAAGCAACATCCTTGTATTGAATATTGTATGCATGTCTGAATCAAAAAAGAAACAATTTAGAAAAGTCGCCAAATTTTCAATGTGGAATAGCACTTACTTTGAAGCATTAATCTCTACAATTAAATTTTCGCACGCGATTTTGCATTCAATTCCTCGTATTAAACTATCAACCACTTCGGCATAGTACCCTGAAAAAAGAAAGAATTGAGACACTTCTTCAAAATTTTTTATGGAAAACTAACTTTTTTGATCATCTCCATCATCTCCATCGCCAAACTTATAATCGTACTCGTATTCATCGTCACTTTGCTCATTTTCAGAGCTTGAAGCTGATGATATTCCTTGCTCTGATTCATCTGGAGGTAAACCCCAAATTTCAGGTGAAAATGAGCCACCATCAGACTCCTCTTGACCATCTTCCCTTCCATCATCGATCCATACAAAACCTTTTGCACTTTCTCCAAGATTTTTAGCATCAATCTGCTGAAGGACTTCAAGAATGCCTGGGTCGTCTTCATCCCGATGTTTTGAATCGATATAAGAGATTTCTTTAATATTTACGTTGGGTCCTAGGATTACATTATCAGCAATCAAACAGCCATTATTTATATTTGTCGACGCTTTAATAATAACGTTTTTCCCAATTATTGAAGTTTTTATGGTACAATTATCCTCGATTATAACATTGTCCCAAATATACGCTCCTTCTATTCTGACATTATTTCCGATTTTTACATTGGATCCTAAGACAGAGTAATGAATTTCGACATTTGCTCCAATTTCGGTTTTGTCTCCAATGGCAATATTTCTTGAAAGTATTGAACCTCTAAAAATGAAATAACTCGTTAGCTTAGGAACGTAAACGGTCTGTCTTCTTAAAGAAACTTAATTAAGTACGAATACATACGCTGTGATATTTGAGATTCCTTCTTTATAAATATGATTTCTTAAATACGCATAATTCATTAAAAGATCAGGAACATTTGGATAAGTCCATCGCTGAAGGATATCTCGAGATATAGCATCATATGCTATTGGACTTACAGCTCTGGCTGCATAATAAGGCGAATCCAATATTTTGGCATAAATTGTATTTCCTAAAATCTAGATTAATAGAAGCAAGTATTAGCAAAATTAGATAGTTTTAAAAATAGATGCTTGTGCAGCACTTACTTCTTCTTGACCCATGATTCCCTTGATAAAATCATCTCTTGTTTGGTAATCAAAATTATCAGCAAACAGGGATAAAACAGAAAGAGAGCAAATCGAAATATGAGTGTCCTGGAGATCGAAATGCACTTCCACATCCTTGTTATTTTGAAAAAGTAGCTACGGGATTCAAAATTTGAACAAAAACATTATAGAAACCAGACAATAACTACTTAAAACTCATTGATGAACACTGAGAGGACAATCAAGAGCTAACAGGAGTCAATCCCTTGATACTTACTAAGTCTAAATCTATTTTCTTGAGATGAATTTTTTCATAACAAAGTAATCTCTTGTCTGAAGCTTGCAAAACAGCAATAGATTCATCATCCTTCCTTCTAGTTCGATGAAGAGGAGATGACAGTCGAAATAGATGAGCCATTACACATAATTTGTCTTTCAATCGTAATGCTCTGAAAAATAGACGATGAAATAACATTAGTCGTAAGCAACATACTCATTGGAATAAACTTACTTGAAATCATCAAGATATTGTTTGAATGGTAAATTACAGACGGTGTCACCATAAATGAGCACAAAATCATTTCTTATAACAGCTTTTGAAAAAAGATCTCTCAAAATTTCTCCCAGAGAAAAGTAATGATCTGAAGAGTAGACAAAAATGTTGAAATCTTCGTTACACTGAGGTGTCCAATGTTTATTGACATAAGACCGGATTAAATCAGCATGTGTGGAAGCGAAAATATAAACTTCCTGGATGCCTGAGACTCGAAGGCTATCAAGAGCATATTCAATAACAGGTCGGTTGATTAATGGGACCAAACAGGAAGGATAGTGTTCACCTATGGGACCGAAATAATTATGGAAGGAATCACAAATTAAGACACTTTGATAAACTGTATTCTCTTTTGAAACCATTCTGATAAATTAAATGAGATGATAAAGTTAAAATTTCGAGTAACAGGTAAATAACAATTAATAGGAAAATTATGTCCAGAATAAACAAGCCTAATTTAATTGGAGTAAGTTTAAGAAATTGTTGTGTTTCATAAATATTATCGATACGAGCAATAGTATTGATATTTCACTGAGCCATCGATACTTTGCCCGATAGTATTGATATTATTCTTGACGCTCGAAAAACACAAGTTTTTCTCGTTTTATGATCTTAGGCCGTGTGAAGAACTTTTGTCCAAACCAATAAAGATCGCAGTATTTCAGGACAATTGCCTTCAAATTACATGTTGAGCTGATATGCACTGTGATTTGAAGCATTCACAGTCTGATGTCTTCGAGAAGAAAATCTTTTGAGAAATGAACAAAGTCAGTTTAAAATTTAGTAAGCGATCTTAAATAAAAATAGTCCAAGCTGCACCTATTCCGTTTCATCTCAAAAACGGTTCCAATTACAAATCTAATTTTAACTTTTCTGACAATTTGTGAGATGTTTTTGTTGTTTTGCCTTTTTGTATTTACCTAAAATTAAACAATACTATTCAATATTTTACCTTATTCGTTATTCAAGTCAATCGCCACTTGTGCGACTCATGTATTTTGTTTGTTTCCTTGTTTAGATTATGATCGCAATTTCAATTCATAGCTATAGCCATGAATTGATAAGCTAAAATTTATCAATTCATGGAAATCAATATCATTGATCAGTTTAGGTTTTTGTTTCTCCACATTCCCACTTAATCCACCAAATCCATCAAATTGTCTACCACTTTTCTGATATGGTCAATATTAACAGTCATTAAGAGTTCAGTTAGGGTAATTTGGTAGATTTAAATGGTTAACTAAATGATTAAATATTGGGTGAAAAGTCAGTGCCACAATTTTATGGGTTCACATGTTTTATTCAATAGTCGCCACCATGGGTTTTACTGGAAGCACACCATTCTCCGCCACCATCTCATTCACTTCAACTATTCACACTCTTGTGAAGAAAATAATTGATGATTGTTGAGAAAATCTACAATAGATGATCATTATTATCATAATTGGTACTCATGTGTGTTGCCTTTAATTAAAAAAAGAAAGACTAGAACAATTGAATCTAGACATCTTCATTCAATGGTTCAATGACAAATTAGATTACCTGAGAATTATGATGATTACTATTTGATGACTTTGACTGATTTGATTGATAGGATAGGAATTATTTGAAAAATGAACTGAATAGATACTTGAATTAATGAATTGCTTGACAAAACTGTATTTGCAAACATACAAGGTTGGATATTCAAATAATGATGTAAAAAAGTCAGTTGGCAAAAAATAAAGAAAAGGCTTTGGTAAAAACTCTTAAACAAAAGATAAGCAAAGAAATGACGAGAAGATAAAAATGGGTTGCTCGATTAGTCATAGTCACCTCATTTTGAGCATTTCTTATTAATCTTTCACAAGAAAATAAATTCTCTTACAATCTGATCATCGTAATAACACCAAAGGAATAAGCTTATCATCTCGAGTTTCCCGTAAATTTAATTCACAAAACATATTATCAATGTAAGTTACTACAGTCACAATAAACAATTGAAATACAGAGTGGACTTGGTGTAACCTCCTCGATGAAAATCATCATAAAATGTGTGTTGAGTTACGTTCATTAAAAATGCACTCATTTGGCGATAATTGCTACCAGATGATAGTCTTATTGTCAGTCTATTTAGACAATGAATAGACTTGATTGGAGAGTTTGAAGAAAATAATGAAAAGCTTTTTGGATCACCTGAAAGCAATTAAGGCCAAATGGTGAGGACAGTTTCAATAAATGTAACACCAACTTGACTATAAGCGAAAGCAATTTCACTTCTATTAATAAACACTATTTTGATCATTTTATCTCAGGTAATACCCTGAAGGACACCCTGTATAAATTGAGAAGCAAATGAATCTCAAGAGCTTTTCAAATCATCCATTTTCTTGGGTAAAGAGTAGTAACTATTACTCTTTGGTAGAAGGGAGATTGCATCACTTTGTTTATCATTATCTGATAGGATGACGTCATGCTATTTCCTATTGGCTTACGTTGTTAACGATGAAACTTGCACTAGCAACACCTAACTTGAGCGAGTGAAATTAGTGTTGTGTCTTTAGTGTTATTTTGTTAAATTGTTTTCTTTTTTTCTTTCGTTAAATTAATTTTAATCAACTATAATTCTTAGTTCACCACGTAATTAATTTGATTGTATTTTCTTTGGACTGTAAATGTAAAGTGAAAGCAATATTTTTCCCTTCTTCTTCTTCATAGTGCAACCATCAATAACAACTGTAGTAGCAACAATCAAGATTTACATCTTTTATTACTCTACTCAAGGCAATTAAAATTCAACTTTGTTTGCTCATACCCAAGGTAATAATTTAGGATTTTCTCTATTAATGGTTTCAAGTTTAAATTCAATTTGGGTGACATTCCTTCGCCTAAAATCTATTTTCATTTGTATAGATACATGTTTACCAGAATGTCAAGTGATCCATGTTTTTACTAATTTTCACTCTTTTGTTTCTCTTTTGTTTCTTAGAACCCTTAATTACACGGATGTTTGCTTCGCATGATCAACCATATTTTTGTGATATTTCACAATTTTCGCAAATTGCTTTATGCAATGTTGGTTCCTAAATATTCTAATTTATCTAGTATTTGTTCATCTTTCTATTGGGCCTTTCCAGTTGAACCTGTTGAGCCTTATCCCATATTGACAATCATCTGTTGCACATTTTGTTTTGGAACTGTTGCCATATTAAAAAAGATTTGCCATAAATCGTTAAGAATTTCTTATAAACAAAAATACGTACTTCTTGATAATCCTGAAATTTTGGATAAGCACAAATTTCCACAACCGGACGTAAACAAAACACGGATAAATCTTCCAAAAATATTGAACTACTTTAACGGCAAAAGTAACCTTATTTTCAACATAAAGTACTGTCGGATAATAACGTGTTATCTTCAAAAATTTAATAACTTCGCGAACAATTTTAGTCATCTATCTTACTATCATCTTTCAATATAATCATAACAATCCAACCTTAAGATGGACCACGATCGTAAGCCTCCTCGCTTTATACTTAATTGTGGAAAGAGGCCAACAGACAATAACGATTCTTTGACCACCCCTATCATCGACCCAAACGCACCCTTATCCACCACTGGACCTCATTTTCCATCTTTTGACCATCAAACAGATAATGCTTTTGGTCAATATCTTCAAGAATTATCTCAATCAGTTTCATCAGATGTTTATGAGAATAACAAACAAGAAAAACCAACCAATGCTTCGACAACTTTTCCGCCATTTCCCTCCTTAACTACCTCTTCTATTCCAACACCAGCTATAAAATATAATCATCGGCATCAGCAATCTCAGCAGTCACAATCACAGTCTCATTCACAGCCTCAACCTCAACCTCAAATTCAAATTCAAGCTCCCGCTCAATCTGCGACTCAATCTCAACAACATCAACCTCCATGTGCATCCCAAGTCCCATCTCCATCTCAACAACACTCTAACAACCATTCATTGACAAATGGACAGAACAATCATTCACAGCCAACTTCAAACTCAGCTTCATCCCCACCAAATGACGCAAAACCTAGCGTACCATCTTTTCATGTGTCATCTTCATCTGCACATGATTATGCCAGTTATATATCGCCAAAACATGGAGGAATAGATTATATTTCCATTAATTCTAGTCATCCCGTTCCGATACCGGTTACAGTAATAACTACAGGTTGTTTGTCATCAGCATCGTCAACTTCAACGATTACTCCACAATCAAGGATCGTGGAACATAATCAACAATTTATTTCTTCAACGCCACAATCTGTATCAAAATTGTCAATTAACAACACTAGCAGTACAAGTACAGTGGCAACATCTGACGAGGTTCCATGTTCATCATCACGTTCAAATCATTTATCTGTGAGTCGTCGTCTCGCACCATTTTCCCCTGTCTCGACTGTATCAACTTCATCTCAAGCCTCAACTGTTGGAAAAGAATCAATGCAATATATTTTACCATCAGGATCAGACGATGAACGATCTTCAAGAGCTACTCCAGGTCGCAAGAAAAAGATGGATCCATCTCGAAGATCTAAATTAACGAAAAAAGAAAAATTGGATAAAATAATCAGCGAAGAGAAGCGACTTCAAGCATCTAACACAGCTCTGAAACAGAGAATGAAAGTCATGGAAAATGATTGTAACCTATTACAAAATATTATAACAAATATTTTGATAGATGCTGCCAAACGAAAACAAAGTGAATCTTTGCAATCTTCTCAAGAAAACCAAGGAAATTTGAAGGAATCGTCAACATAACTGAAATTGCTTGGTTTACTTAGGATGCTCAAGTGTTCATGTCTATTGATCAGAACGTTGTCGATATTTGAGTTTCAACTCGTTCTTGATCATTTAGTTATGATCTAATAAGCAATATGCATTCTTAATTTTCCATACTCTTTTTTGACTCTCATTATCATCTTTCATCCATCTTTGCCATAAAAAATATGCAATATTTTTTGTTTTTCTATGTTCAATGTTATTACATAATAATCATTTGGTTTTAATATGTTTGATGTTTTTTGTTTATCAGAATATAACATTATTATAGATTTAAAAATCAATAGCAAATTCCTAGAAATGCCTTTCAACAGAAAAAAAACAAAATGTTTCAATATGTAAAGAAAAGGGTGTAAAATTAACATTGTTAGAGAAAAATTATTATCAAACATAGCCTTAAACCTTTAATTGTTAACTATTTGGTTATGTATGTTGCTAAACATACGTTTTTGTTGTAAATAATATATATTTTATTTATTCTTAATCCATTTTTTGTACAATGCCTTTGTATTCAACAAAGCTCAGCCATTTGAATTGTAATACTTTTTCCGTCCACCGTTCACATTATGTCAACCTTTCTTTTCCATGCCATTTCAATTTGTCCTGTTAAATGGTTGAAAATTTTATCAAAATATCGTTTTATGCTTTATTCATTCACAGTTAACCAAACAACAAGATAGATTCAACATAAATCCTGACAATATTAACATTTGTGAATTAAATACCTTCATAACGCAATTTCACTCTAATTTCTTATTAGTGATGCTCATATGAGTATTTACATCATAACGAGCCTCACCGGATACCGTATTCAAATGAATGCGAGCATTTTCACACTTAAAGTAATCTGAATGCTAAATAACAATCAATTTAATAGTCACACATAAATTAAAGAATTTAGTTTGTTTCCAAAAAAGCATAATCATCAAGGAATTTGGAGAATATTTTCATCATGATTAGATCTTTTTTTTTGAAGCTCCTTTGAACGGAAAACATTGTCATCTTATTAATACCATTTCATGTGTCGGTCTTTGAATTGGTTGTTGAAGGTTCGTCTTGGTTATGAACAGGCATTGCTATTGATTGAAAGCTTCTATCCTCATTGGGTGTCTTCCTCACAAAAATGAATGCCAAAACACTTACCACATAACTAAAACTGACCATTGAAACGATTGTTATGATAAAAATGTGAAATAAATTCATCAAAGCTTTATCAAGCTCGTTGATTGACCCACAATTTGGTCCAGTAAATCCAACTATACATGTACACGTATAATTTTTAAACAAATCAGTGCAGGTTCCATTGTTTAAACACGGATTTGAGTCACATTCGTTAACATCAATATCAGTAATGTTAGTGTTAGCCATTTGTTGTTATCCATGTAATTTACTCATACTGTTATTAGATATTTTGACCTCAATTGTTCTTTTTACCTTACTTTTCTTGATAACATCTGACTACATCTTAAATAATCTTTAATTCAATTGTTGTCTCTATCGTATCTGTCAGTCGGATATTTTCACTCCATCACAAGTAATTTCAAGCTAAAGTCATTGCATCAAAAAATTTGCACAATTTGTCCGTTTCGAAGCAAAAAGATCTTAAAAACTAGTTAATATGCAAATTGATAAATTGTTGAATATACAATGAAAAAATGTGTTTAGTAAATTGATTCATTTTTTCAAATCATTTCAATAAGTTTTTCACTAACAATTGTAAATCTGGTTCTCGTTAGATGGAGCAAGATCTTTTAATATGAAGCTTTGAAACAATCAAATTTTAACGTTTGATTTAAGATCGATTTTATTTGAATATTCAAATTGTCAATAAATTAAAATAGCAAATCAACAAATAATCTTGGCTTTACGACTTTAAGATAACGATATGGACACGAAATTATGACTTTTTGTTTCAATTGTGAATCGATCTTTTATCACAAATATCGATACTGATGTCGAGTATTTGTCGATATATCGGACATTTGTTGATACAAATTGATATATAAACTCAACTCACTACATTTACTCAAATTATCATAAATTTTGTTTAATTTCAAAAAACATTTTTAATTTTTACTTCAAATTTAACCCAAAAATTCACCTGATTTTTGTTCAATCTTCTCCTTCCTCTTTCCCTCTATTTGCTCTCTGCTGTTTGTTTCTCATTTTACCTTAGTGTTTCACATAAAATTACATTTATAACCTGATTTACTATCAAATGTGTAAACTGTTTTATTCTTATAATTTGTATTGATCGGTAATGGCCATAAAGCTCTCCTCTAAGGAAGCAAATAAAAGAGTTTTCCTCAATATTTTTAATTTAACAACCTACCCGGTTGATTTGATATGGATTGATTATCAAGGGAATGAACAAATATATGCAACATTGGTGGGAGGAACACGTATAGACGTCGACACATTTGAAACGCATCCTTGGATATTCCGAGAATCTCGTACCAAGAGACAGTTAGCTGTTTTTGAAGGAACACCAGGTTATCCGAAGAAAGTCTTACTACCTAAAACATACAAGCCAACCACTAGAAAACCTGTATTTATCACCAATCCAATCGAAAATCTTCGTGACATTTGTTTTCTGGCATTGAAAAGAACGCTTGCATTGAAGAGGAAAACGGAAAACTTAGAACCATTCGATTTACCTTTGGAATTGAAAACAGGCTATGAAATATTCTTGAAACGCTGCGTTGCTTTATAACACCAATAGTGTTTTTAGCTTGATATTTATACTTTAAATTATTTTTTACCCAATATTTTGAATTTGCATTTTCCTAGTTTTGGATTTTTGGCCTTCTTTTTTACCTATTATTTGTTATAATGTTTGACCCTCTAGAATACCAGGAAGGATCAGTTCCCTCCTTATTTAAATCCTTTTCTGCTTCAGCTTTACTGAATTTACTTGAGCAAGTAAGTTTTTTTGCGTCAATTCTGTTTCATCTCATTAATATCATTTTTATTTTGTCATCTACAGGTATCTGGTGAACAGAAAGATCTTGTTATTAGTCCTAGCCTTATACAACCGTTTGATATGATCATAAATTTTTCCAAGTTAAAGGTATTTTCCATTCAAAATCATTTATCACTTGAAATTTTAGCTTCAATTAACAATAGCTAAAGATTCACAATTCTTTATTCAATTTTCTTTGCAGGAAAAAGGTGTCCGAAAAATATTCAAATTGGAAGATGGTCCCACTGATGGTGTCTTGGAAAGGTGCAAATTAAATTCTAACCATGCAAATGAATTACTCTTTGAGGACCACTCTTTAAAAACTATACCTTAAAATTTATCCTTGAATAAGTCAGTTTTACAAAAAGAAATCAATTTCCTTGAGTAACTGCAGAGTAATTCTGAGCCTTAACTATCAATTTTACTAATTCATTTATTTTATTTTCAGGCGTCTATTTATTGCTAATAATGATGCAGCATCTACTCGTATTATTTGCAATCAGATTAATGCTGAGAAAAATCAAAGACCAACAGCCAAATATTGGATTGCTTTTGTTCCAAAAATTGTAAGTCGCCATTCTTTATAATCGTCTATTGCAACTTTCTGAAAAAAATCTTAATTTACTCTTATTGGTATTCTCATTTATAGACTAAAGTATGCGATCTCTTACTCGAAGAGCAAGGAGTTTATGGTTACGTTCATATTTTGGAACTTCCATTGAGTTTTATTCCACTCGATACTGACCTTTTTTCATTAGAACAAGAAAGTATACATGATATGCTCTATCTTGTAAGTTTATTTTAGTTCATCCATTACTATTGTGCTAATATATTTGAACCTAACTGTATTTTGATATTTTTCGCAGAGAAAAAACCAAACTGCAATATCAAATATTTCAAGAGCTATTCAGCAGCTCTTTTCTATTCTTGGTGGATGTGCAAAGTTTACTGGAGTCGGTAAATCAACTCATATGGCATTTAAATTGTCCGACGTTAATGGCTTGGCTAATGGAGTTGCACGTCCGAAAATTGATCATCTCATTGCAATCGATCGAGAAGTCGACTATTATTCTCTCCTTCTATCATCTTTAAATTATCAAGGATTATTAGATGAGACTTTTCAAATTAAATGTGGTAATTTATCAACTTGACCAATCAAATAGCACAAAAACTTAACGTGATTCTCTATTTCAAACATTTCAACAGCTAAAATTGAAATACCAAGTGATATTGCTGCCAAAGAAGGTGTTCAATTGCGCAAATATTTAGCTCAAAGCTCAGATCCAATATTTAAACATATTAGGGACAGCCATCTGTCCATTGCATCGGCTGATCTCAAACGAATTGCTGCAGAATTGAAAGATAACATGCCGAAAAGTCAAGAGATGAGCATTCAAGAGATGAAAGATTTTATCCAAAAAGAGCTGAAGAACAAAAAAGCCTCACAAAGAGCTCTTAAGCTTCGTAAGTAACCTTTGACCATTCTAATCTTACATGTTTTACTCATATTTATAACCTAATTTTGGTGTAATCCTTCTTTGGTAGATATTTCATTGTGTGAAATCATAATGGAAAAAAAGAAAGAGAATGAATTTGGACGGCTATTGACTCTTGAACGTAACATCATGGAAGGAGCTGAATATCGTGATTGTGTAAATCAGTTGGAAGAGTTGATTATCTGTCAAAAATCTCCTCTCATTGCTTTGAGATTATTGTGCCTTCTTTCCCTGAGCAACGATGGAATAGCTTATAAAGATTACCATCAACTAATGAAACTGTTTCTTCACAGTTATGGCCATCAACACTTGATTACTATTTGCAATCTGAACAGACTTAAATTACTATATAGACAAGGAAATAAAAGCCTTCTGTCAAGTCCCAACACATCAATGACCAATGTAATTAACCAGAGTAAGGCTGCTGCAATGTCTGCTCTTCCTAAGCGATCTCAACTTCGTAATTTGGTAAGAAAATTTAATCTCACTCCTGAACCATCAGCTGAATCCAACTCAAAAGACGCTAGTTTTGTTTTCGGTGGTAATTTTGTTCCAATCGTTTACCGTATCACCGAAAGTGTTTTAAATGGTTCCTGGGTATCCTTGAAAGAGCAGCTTTCTCCTTTATCCAAATTTATAACTACTTCATCGTTTACCGAGAAAACAACCGGCGGAGCTAAACCTGTTATCGCTGTTCTAATGATTGGTGGAATAACTTATGCCGAAGTTTCTGCTCTTAGATTTTTAAGTCAACAGAAAAATTTTGATCTTATCATTCTAACCACTAACATGGTTAATGGGGATAAATTTCTAACCAACCTAATGGCTCCATAATCAAATCGAAAAGATTTCTCATCAAATGCGAATCTAATGTGAATTTTTTTTATTCCAATCTTTACTTTTAAAAAGCAAAGAAAAAACAACCTGGACTTATCATGATGATTTTTTATGCGATTTATCCTTTATAAAATCTGTTTACTGCCATAAATTGTGTAAAAGTTAACTTTTTTGCCATAAATTATGGATTGATTGTTTTAACACAAACAAATAAAATCGATAAACCTATTTAGTTAAATATGCGAAAGTAAATTGAGTTGACATGCGAGTTTTGAAAAGATACTCGTTTCTACCTTTCGATTGTTTTTTAGTTTAAGAAAATAAATTGTAATGATTTTCTCCTTTTATTATATATGATGATTGTATTGTTTTTCATTAAAATTTGATTGCTAAATTGATTTTTGAATTATTGGGTCAACATGAATCAACTATTGCGATTTTTACGAATGTGATTCCAGTGTACAGCAATAGTTTTGCAGACGTTTTATTTCAATATTTAATTGTTTGAAAATTAGAATAGTTGATATATTTTACAATAAATCAATTATTAGCTGTGTTCATGGAAACCAAGAGCTTAATCAATTTATTGCAAGAAAAATCTGTAACAATTCAAAATGTTGAATATTGTCGTGTGAGGAAGAAGATTATGATAAGTTTATTTGCCTAACTTGTTTTGAATTTTTGGTAAAATCAATGATGAAGTAAACGATTAGTAAATAAGTAAATTGACCCAATTACCATGTAATGAAATTTGGAAGATCTCGTTTGAATGCTTTTGGATGGCTTGTGAATTACATTAATCGTAATCTTAAACTTTAGCAATCGGAAATTTCAAAAAAATTAGTTTTATTATTATAATTTTAGGAAACTCAGAATTTTCATTCAACTCAATTATACAGAAGCTTTGATTAGCGCTCCTTACATTTGCGGAGTGTTTGAATTTTTCATGGGCCAGACTACTGCAAGTCAGATCCATTTTAGTATTTTTTTAATAAAATTTGTCCACTCACAAGAAGTCTGTCCATCAGATAATCATGAATTTGGATAACCAGTTTATTAAATAAGATTGCTTGGATGAACAGCGACACCTTATTGAGAAAAGATTAAGTTTTTGTGTTTGTGTTTGTATTTTATACATTTTCATTTCGTTTCAGCATATTTATAGGTTACACTGTCACTTAATTATTTAGGTGAGTTTATCTGAATTTTGATTTTAATTTTGTATTTTTTCATTTGTCAACCCTAATTGATCTCTTTTGTATCATCCTCTTGTCAAATTTCAGTTTCATTTTGTCTTGTTTCAGCCACCGTATAACCCGGAAATCAATCTGTCTAAACGTAAGTCTTTATTTCTCTTACTCATTCGCCTAATATTATTGCTCTCTAAACTTGCATTAATTTGTTTTTTATTTGTATTTAGATATATTGTTATTGATAAATATTAACTTAAGTTTTAATAACAGATATGTTATTTGGATCAAGATCAAGAATAGTGTTCCATTCTCGTCATGAATTTTATGACATGTCATTAACCCAATATGAAATCCAATTTTAGATTTTTTGACCAAAATCGGCAACAGTTAAAGGGAATACGTCAGCTCACAAAGTCTCAATTGCCTCAAGTAAAAGTCCCATCTCTAGCGGTTAACATATTCCATGCCAACCCAATCAAATCTGATTAAACTTAAACTCATTTAACCTAGCCTAGTATGAAATAACCTAAGCAAATGCATGTATGATCCTAATTGCTCTAACTAAACCCAAAATTTTCAGCAGCTTGCATGTAGGCTTAGCAAGCGTTGACTTTGCAATTGAGAAAGCGAATTGACGTATTGCCGCTAACTGTCACCGATTGGGGTGGATTTAATATCAATTTAATGAATTTTTTTTATTATTTCTGGTTCCGAGATTATCTTGACATGCGTTATCTATGCTTAAACTCTTTCATCACTTGTCAACTCATTGATTTTCACCACCAATATTATCTTTATTCTGATTACCTGTGTTTTCTTCTTATTTATTGTCTAGGTTAACCCATAAAACACTCTGAGATGTATGCTAATTATAATGACTCCATGGAAGCTGGTATTCAGCAACCAAACATGGATCAATTTGATGCTTTCTCCAACAAATCAGTTCGACTTGCTTTCATTCGCAAGGTTTACGGAATATTAAGTTTACAATTAGCTATTACCATGGGCTTTGTTCTTGCGTTCACATTATCTGATGAAGTTAAAGGCTTTGCTGTGAGGAATTCATGGATGCTCTTTGTGGCCCTTGGCTTTTCTCTCGTCTCATTGATTACATTGGCCTGCTGTGGAGTTCATCGAACATATCCGTCTAATTTAGTATGCCTTGGCATATTTACATTAGCTGAATCGGTTATGATTGGTTTCACCACGGTTTTCAGAGGAACAGAAATTGTATTATATGCCGTTGCAATAACTGCTGTGATTGTTATATCGCTAACGCTATTTGCTTTCCAAACGAAAGTCGATTTCACAGCGTTTAATGGTATCCTATTCGTCTGTCTCATGGTATTCATGTTATTCGGTATTCTCATGATATTCATCAAGGGTAAAACTATGATGCTTATTTACTCGGCACTCGGAGCTCTTCTATTCTCAGCATATTTGGTTGTTGATACGCAAATGATTGTCGGAGGAAATCACAAGCTTCAATTCTCTCCAGAAGACTATATTCTTGGAGCAATCACATTATATGTCGATATCATCAATATTTTCATCCACATTCTGCAACTCCTTGACATAGCAACTAGAAGTTAATCTCATTATCTAATTGTTGAATTCAAAATCAGCAGATCAAATTGAAAACAACGTGAAACCACCAAAAAATCCAAAGTTTAATTAAAAAGGGCTATTTATCGATCAAGCTTTGCGTACAAATATTAAACATGAACAAAAAATTAAGTCGTTAAATCAATTGATTAAAGGCAAAGCCTCAAATTCATCCTAAAATTCATTTATAATTATCCCAATTTTCAATGACCAAAACAGTCTGAAAGTTTGCGTTATTTTACATCAATCATTAAAACTTTATTATTCCATTTCAATTCATACTGTATATTTATTTTCGGTAGCTTGATTAGTTCATTATTCAAGCTGAAAACATGCATGTAAATGAAGCTTTTCATTTGAGTAATTAAAGGTGATTTTTAAGCTCAATTGCAGACCCTAGATGACGCTTAATTGTTAAAATGTTTTCATTTGTGATTCACTCAATGCCATCTAGCGTACAAAATAAAGAACGCATTTTAATTAATCACAAATAGTGATCGAGTTATTGGCCCAAGATTAAATTTTAATCCATCTAATAAACTAACTAAACTTGATCTAGACTTGTGATTAGCAAGCTTACTCTTGACAGATTGAAGGCTTGCAATCCTTTTCATGATAGCAAATGAAATAGCAAGAGATGCTAACCAAAACGGTATCAGTTGCTATTATTTACAGTTTGATGCTACTCAATGTTGTGATCAATTTTTTACTGACTCTTCATTTGGTGGATCACAAATGAAAAATGATTAGCATCAACATCTCAACAATTTATATTATGAATTGTACTCCTCACCTTTACCAATCATGGTTTCGCTTAGGCAAAGAGTATTCAGGATAATCGGAGCAAATTTCTGATCGTTAAAATTGAAAAAGAAAGAGGAAAAAGGTGAAACAAAAAGTGGAAGAGTTTAAGGAATCCTTTCCAAGCTACTGACAACACACTGAACAAGATAAAGGAACTCAATTTCGGTTAGTATCTCTGTTATTTCATTTTACTCTTTACTTTTTTCCTTTCTACCTATTCTTTCCTCTCTTCCCTGCCTTTCTATCTAACATCAGTTCTCTTCTTTACTCCTTCTTCATCTTTAGAGTATGTGTATTGTAAGCCAGTAATACCAGCTGATTATGGAAGAGAGTGTGAGAGAAGTATAAGAGAGATTGAGTGAAGACAAAAGTTAGAAGTATATTATACTCTGTGCTGTGAAAGAGAGAATGAAAATATTCACTGAGTTTTTTTTCAAAAAAAAGTTGATTGCTCCTTCCGGCGTGTGATTGATTGTTAATGGTGATGTAGCTGTTGTGTTGTTGTTGTTGTTTTGGTTGATGTGTTGATGTGTATACATGTACACACACACACAAACACACACACAGATACACTCACACATTGTTTATGTCTTTTTGTCTCTCCACTGTTTTTACCATTATTATAAAATCTCCTTCTCATCTTTATTATTAATTTTATTGAATATCGACACCAGGAACACCAACAAGATCAACTTTACCATTATCACCATCATCGTCATCATTTTCGTCAACAACTAACCCATCAACATTGTTCATAAAGCAGCAAACAAAAGGCGCTTTTTTGTCCAACCTTTACCTGGTTTTTGTTTTTGTTTTTGTTTTTGCGGATATTGCACATTACATATTCCAGATTTACCTTACCAGTGGAAACTCTGAGGAAATTGAGGACAAAATCCAAGCAAACATGATGAAGCAAATGGTTTACCTGCTGATTGGTTTCTGTGATGATTGTAGGATAATCAGCGATAATGTTTATTGTGTTTCCAGTGATTTTCAAAATCTAACTCTTCGGTGATGATGCTGTTTCTGTGATAATCAACTAATCTTTTTATTTCCACACCACAACTATCATCAACCAAAAGAAAAAAATTCATCAACAAATCATCTTTGCCTCGGTAATTTACTTTCTCATATGCAATTTTACACAAAACCTTAAAATTGATGATGCAAACTAAAACTTTGTTTCTCTTCCTCTCTACAGTTATCTTCATCTTCATTATTGATTATCTTGATCTCCTCGCCAAACATTTGATATACATTAACACACTACCTCACTATAAAAATTTATCAACATGATACCTTTTACAACATGCATGAAATTCAACCGGAAACGTATGAACCGTGGATCGATAAGTAAACAACAGCAACAGCAACACCAGTTTAGTCAACAGCAACACAGCCAACAACAGCAACCCCAATTAGTTATAATCCCAGCCGATCAGTCAACTTTGGCCCCACCAAATATCAATCTGGTTACAGATATCCAAAGTGTTCCACCCTTCCTTCAATGTCCAGAGAATCGTTTATTGTTAACATTACGGAGATCCAAGGCTGTCCAACGATCCATTCACATTGACCCAATTGCCCTACTTGATTACAGTTATCATGGAGTTACCGATCGTTTTCTTGAAAATGCTTCCAATTGGAGCTTCAATTCATTTACATTGGACACTTTGACCGGAGGTCATTCCCTATCAAGTCTCCTTTTCTACCTTTTCAACAAATATAATTTCATTTCTGAATTTAAATTAGAGATCATCAATGTATGGAAATGCTTCCGTAAGTTTACATTATTGCCAATAATGTCCAACCCTACCCACAACCTGACCTGGGCTAACCTGAGTAAACCTTTACAACCACCTTTTCCTTTAACATTTACATTTACCATTCAAATTATTCAAGTAACCAACCTATTGTTGAACAATAAACGTAACATCACCGCCATCATCATTGCCATCACCATTATGGCTATTATTATCATATTTTTCAATATTATTCATTATTCTTTTCTTTTCTACCATTTCTTGGTTAATTTTTGCGTGACAAATCGAGAAAACAAAGCTGATTGTTTAGTTATGATGTTAACTTAAGTTGACATTGATGATATTTCACTGAACAATAATTTGACATATACACAGTCAATGGTATAAACAGGGAATAGATATTCACATTTTTATTATATATTGAAGAATGGTTGAACAGCAAGAAGATGGAGAAGAAGAAGCAAAAAAATCTAAAAACAGGTCAGGCATAATAAATTGAACTAAATGGTGAAGATTGTCAGATGATGATGTTGATGAGATTTGCGTCAACACAACATATATAATACATTGGATTCAACCTCAACCTTTATTTTTCACTCATTTTTTACTCTCTCTATTTGATCATCATGTTTAACTGTTTAAATTATTATATATTATTGTCTTGTCTAATCAATTTAACTCACTGATATCAAGTCTGAAAGACCTGTTAATTTGTGGTCTTTAATTGATTTTCCCATTCATTATCAACATATAAACATCTCATGATGATCATCATGATTAACCCAATATGTTGTAAACTAGACTCTTTTAATTGAGAGCTAAACTGTCAATATTGATGGATTCAATTAGGTAAAGGTAAGGAGATGAGCAACAGTAATAATAATAATATCTATCAGATTATCGTCAGATTTATTGCCATTATTATTGCCATTTTAATGGTGAACAATCAATAAGTCTTAAGACCGAGAAAACTGAGTAAAAATAAATTGTTGTTTGGTAACAAATCAGTTGTAATAATTTAACCATTTTCCTTGTTCCATGCAATTTAAACTGACATTGTATTAAATGGAGTAAATTTGAAAAAAAAATTAACTACAAAATTATACAAATTTAAAGTCAACCAGAATTGGTAAAAATATCATCAGTAATTTGATAGCAACAATAAGAAACATGTTTTGACTTGATAATATTGAAACAGCCAATTTAACCGAATTTGAGAAATTAAACCAACAATTGAAAATAAACCATCAAAATGAATTGTTGAAGCTATCGTAAATCATCAACAACAATTTACAATCAATCAAAATGAATCGATACCATTAATTGACTTGCAATACAAAACGTGTTTCATAGACATTTGATTTGTAATTTTAATTCACGTTCCTCATCACTTCCCTATTGGATTCACCAAATGATTGATATTTAATCATTTTCTGGTCAGCTTTACATGAAGAAGACACTTAACAGTCTTTTCACACTTACCAATTGATAGTCAATAGTTGACCAGTCAATGAGAGAGAACCCAATCAAACCCATTTCCCATCAACTCTTAAAACCAATTTTAAAACATTTAACATGTAAACCTTCATTATCCTTTAACCAGAAAGCTTCCCGCTTCTTTTCCATGAAGTTATCAAAAGATTCAGAGGTCACCTTCACTAGTCCCAAATGATATAAGCTTCAATCTTTATCAAAATTAATGTCGAATTAGTGAGAAAATCCTTTTTTTGCCTCAAAAAATGTAAGATCAGTGTCCAGCCATTAAACCAATTGATGGTAATTTTTCACCGATACAAAATCAATGTTGATAAAAGTTGGGTTATTGCCAGTAAAATATAAGCTATCGATTAACGCTATTATCTGTGTCAACAATCTTTACCATTTACCTCAATAACATTCCTAATCCAGGGAATTTTCAAATCACCAAACATTGAAGTTGAACCAAAAATTGATTACATCCATCAAATGATGATTTGATTGCCAAGGTTGATTGGAGTTGCTAATTTGTATGCAAACCCAATGACCAAAATTTTGAAAATGCCTCTTAATTTAACTCTTAAATGACACTCAAAATTGCTTATCGAGTAAACCGAGTTGCTATCAATGAACTCAGTCTTTGTTTCTGGTTAACAACTCTGAACAATTGTGAATTTTCATGAGCCGGATTAGCAATAGTTACTTGATTGTGTTTTAGATGTGTTTCCCTTGTAAGCTTAAAAATAAACAATGAAAATAAACTGGAAAAAAGCTACAATTTTTAGGTCTTTTCTTCTCAGTACTTTATTGGTTACATTAGGCGAAACATGATAAAACAGAGAAACAGACAGAATTTCATGATAATCTTTTATCCCAATTTTACAACCTTCAGTACAAGTGATTAAACAATGATTAATAATAGTCGAAGAAAAGGATTATCGATTTTTAAGTGACATTAAAAACACTATTCCATTGAAGCCTTGTTCAACTTTCCAACCTAATTAGCTGATTCATTTTACCAGATTATCATGAAATTGTTGAAAAGTTAATTTTCACCTCAATCCATTGATTAATCAAATTTTCTCCTCTCTATTCAACTATCAAAATAATCACTTTCTAAACCTGAACAAAGCGTTCAACATGAAAATTGAATCATTTCTTATCTCATTTAGTGTTTACCTTTTCGTGTAAATCCATTTAAATAACAATCTTATATACTTTATAAATGCCTATTTTATATGGATTTATATATTTATTTATTAATATCATTATTCAATCCAATGATAGTAACCAAACAATAATGGTTTTAATGATAACAGATATTATCTACTCTGGTTAATGGTACAATTAATCGGGTAAAAGTAAAAAA
Source organism: Tetranychus urticae (assembly GCF_039701765.1). Taxonomy (NCBI): domain Eukaryota; kingdom Metazoa; phylum Arthropoda; class Arachnida; order Trombidiformes; family Tetranychidae; genus Tetranychus; species Tetranychus urticae. The sequence continues at coordinate 1,246,891 of NC_142958.1, read as the reverse complement.
AAGGGAAAATATAAAAACACAAAAGTGGATCCAATTTTCTGGTTATTTCTTGCTCTCAACCCAAACCTTTGGGTTTACACTTATCAGCTAATAATTATAATACGCTATTTACCTAAAGGTGTCTTGATTCACTTTCAATTCTGTTTACACAATCAATTAATTGTCAAATTAATTGTAAACACAGCAAAAGTTACCAGTAATTCACATTAACCCACTTTAATTACATTGGAAACAAAATTGTTTTTCATCATCTTCTTTCATTGTTGTCTATTCCCAAATAAACCAGAATCAATTTTGATGCTTAATTGTGATGAACATTTGCTTATTGTTTAATGATCATCAAACCCAATAAGAATCAAAATTGTTCGACTTCTGACATTCTGGCGATATTTAAATCGCTATTTCAAGTTTATGAATATTTGATGAAATTTCCAGTTTCAAGATTGCTAAGGATTTGTACAGGAAAATTCATTATTCATTATCTAAGCTTTTCTAATGTCGCCAGAAATTCTTGTTTCATGTTATTTGTAGTCAACTATTTACATGTCATCATAGTTGAACAATCATCTGAGCCAATTGTAATTAATTGAAAGAATTTTTCAATGAAATTCTTTCCCAATCAACAACAATTTTACATTAATTAACAGTTTCTTGTGATTGTTAACCAAACACAAGTTTGTTGTTTTGTTTGCTTCAGTTTTTAATGATCAATAAGAGTTGATAGTTGATTGAAAGGTAAAACTTGAGTTTGTCAGAGTGACTTTTTTTGAGCCACTGAATTGAACAAAATTGACTTGAATTAAAGCTCAGGTTGAATATTGATTAACAAAGGTTCTTATGATTCGTTTGAATGGGTTTATTAAAAAAACTTCAAGATTCATTACACATAAATAGGTTTACAATGGCTTTACAAATTCAACATGAAAGTGAAGGTGTATTAATAGCATACAATAATGCACTTCTAGTCTTTTACAGAAACTTATTCAGAATTAGTTATTGAAACTTTGCATTCTTTCATGATTAAAGTTGATTGCAAGCAAATTTTCATATCCAATATTGTGTATCCAGTTGAGCTGAAACTCAAGCAAACCGTGAATGATCCCAGATGACCTGAGTTGCTTGGTGTCAAGGCTGGAAACTGAAACTTTGATAACAAACGAACTCAATCTTCAAGTTGACCTTTTCATGAGAAGATGAATTGAAAATTTCCAATTAATCCATTTTCAATGGCAATTCTGAAACAAATTTCATCAAAACTTTTCTAGTTGAATTGTGAAAACGTTTGAAAAACTTTGAGATTATTGAGATTATTCAAAATTTCAACATTCAATTGAATACGAACCTTGAAGATTGTGCAAAGACTAAACTCACAGATGAAAAGGACGATCTTGATTACTGTGACATTCATGAGCATGATATCATGTAAAATTTGATGGAGTTGAAATGCTCTGAGCATAAAATATCAGGGTTTAACTTTTGTATCTGTTATGATATTTATAACTAATTAGAAAGCACAAGAAAGCAATTTACTTTTCTCGTTTCCTAATCCATTATCCAATTTAACCAAGTTAACGGTTGATCTAGAAATAATTAATTTCCAGTAATTATTATCATTTATTATTGCATTGATTTAATTAAACAAACCCTTTCCTTTTTGTCTTGATTGTTGTTGCTCGTCCTTTTATTATTATTATCAGTTTACCAATCGTTAGCATTTTCCTTTTCATCTGCAACTTTCTGTTGAAATTAGATTTCCTTTTTTCATCCATAATTGAATTTATTATTAAATTAACACACACAACAAACTCATGATAACAGAAACAAAATAATGTTGAAGAAAACATTTGCTACAATTAATATTATTTAATAATAATGATAATGTTAATGATAAACGAAGCTCATTTTCGTTGAGCTTTTCATTCCAATTGATGCCATTAGTTGACAATATAATTTACCTTTTTTTACTTGGTTTTACATTCAATTCAATAAACTGTAACAATTATTGAAGGAAAGAAAAGTAGAGAGAAAAATTTAATTTAATTGTCAACATTTTTCATTATTTTACGTTCCTTTTATCATCATATCCAAAGGCTAAAAAATGTATTTCATTTTTGGGGAAAAAGTTTCATATTGAAATAGATTAAATTATTATTATGATAAATATTGAACTCAACATGAACGCAATTTGCTCATATTTTATCCAAACTAATCAAAGGTATTGTTGAAACGATAAAATCATATTCATCATTTTCAACATTCAAGATTGACTGATAACAAATGTTCAAGAGTTAATGTTGACTCGATCATTACTTTCAATATTAACTGGGAATTGAAAACGCTATTTTCAAGCTTTCATCTTTCATATCTTGAAATCAAACATTCTTATAATGTTTGCTTCAAGTTGATTTTGTAATTTTTGAAGTTTCAAATCAGAGCAACTCAGTATTTTGTAATCATTCCTGGTCATGATAAAGATCATCAGACGATTGCATAAATTCATCATCGTCAAGATGAAGTTGAATGTTGAAACTGCAAGTTTTTGGTGCAATGAAATGATGAATTTCGACATGAAACCTTGACACCCAACATGAACTCTGACATGGAGATATCTCGATATTGTGACTTCAATCTTTTTGGCCAAATGAAGAATCGGCTGAGAGGTCGTTAACATGCAAATTTGATCGAAAAATTTATAAGGAAAAAACTGATTCGCTGTTTGCTTCGGACTCCGAAAATTTTGATCATTCACTTGCTTGAAACGTTTAATGTTTCTCGTCAAAATAACAATGAAAATATTCAGATAATCCCTGTTTCATTTCAAAGCACCTCTTGAACCAATGTTAGTTAACTGCTCAAAAGAAGTGAAAGCAAAGCAAAATAATTATTTGAATCACAAAAGTAATTCCCGATTCCAGTTTACAAGTCAGTCAGCGATTTCAATGCAATATTTGAACTTACAATTTCTTAATCTTTCAAGATTAACCTTTGATTAGACCTTTATTTTGACCAAACTGTCGACTTGACATTATGCTAACTGTTGATGAAACTGGTGAAACCCATTGTATTCAATTGAACAAAGTAATCTTTCCATCTTTTCACAGACACAACCTAAGCTCACCTGATTATTTTTAAAATGAAGGCAAAAAATTACAGAGTTGACATTTTTTACCTTATCTTCAATGTTTTCAAAGTTGAATTGACAAAATATTTTCATCTTATATTTGTTCATTTTTGTTCATTTACCAAAAGTCAAACTGACAACACAGCAAAATAACAACACAAGTTTAACCTCATTTTTACATTGAGTTTACTAATGAAACCAGCAAAACTACATTGAAGTATAAAGTTGTTGGAGAAACAAAAAGATGAGAAAAGAAATGAACAAAAAAAGAAATTTAAAATGAAGGTAAAAATTGAAATATTATTTACCTTTTCCCTGTTATTTCAAGTATCTTTAACCAGACACTGAAAAATTGAGTCCGAATTGTTGCTCTTTGCTCTTTGATAATATATTTAAAGATATATTTGTACACATTGTTTGACATAATATTGTATTTATATCAATGTTGTTTAGTTGCGCACAATCAACTTATTATTTATTATATATTTATATCAAATTTAGGCTTTGCAACCTTTAATAATTGGTTTCATATTATGACAGAATGTTGATCCTCTCACATAATAATAGTGATAATAATATTATTATTAAATGTAATAATGATATTTGGATAGACTGTTTCACTCCCTTCATGCTCTTTATAATGATATTTTTGTGCCTCTTCATTGAGTTGAATTATAAAACCAACATTCACTTTATGTACAGTGTATTTATATGTAGATGAATAACTGTGCATAAATAACGTAAGCAACTCTTGAATGTTGATCTTTTGAAATTTGAGCTCATGGGAGTCATGAGATTGACTTGAACATTGAAAAGAGAAGAGAAATGGAATAGAATAGAACAAGAATTAAAGAGAAGAAGAAAATGAATGCAAAGTAAAGCGACTAACATGATCCATGACAGGATCAACATGACAACAAATAGCAAATTGTTATCCAAACTTTAAATCATTGGTTTGGGTTAAAAGATGAACCCAAAAATCTCAACCTTTACCTTTGCAAGTGAATGACAAATTTCAAGCCATTTCCAAGTCCATTTCTCATTCCATCTTTTCATTGAAAAATCTTTCATTCCCTTCAATCCTTCTGATTAACATTTGTAACGATAACAGTTAACATCAAATGGATTGATTAAAAATTAATCTTCCATTGTTATCTTTGGGTCAATTTACGCTTAGCTGTTAGCTGTTAATTATTGATATCAGATATGATGGTTGATCTGATGTATATTTTTATGGAAACATTTTTTTCCTGGTTTCGTCTGGTTTTGTCTCGGTTTGAGGTTTGTTTTTAGGGCAAGATTGAAAGTTGATTAATGATAACAATTTAATAAATTTGTTCTGAAAAAGGGTTTTCTTTGGTCAAGAATATTGTCTAAATGTCACTTTGACCAGTTGCAACTTTAATCTGTTAAGTAAACTGACAGATTAACCAGAAAAGGGAAACCCGATGAAATTTTCACATCTAATCAAACAATTGAACAGTTAATTAAGTTTGAAAATTTTTCCTGCAATTCTTTTCTTCTCTCGGTGTTCCAAGTGTTTACCAATTTATCTGAATGAAACAATTAGGTCAATGAAGGAAAGTAAGGCAGAACAAAAAAAGAAGCACAAAAAGAACCCAAAATTTGCATATTTTACCATTGAATTTGCTTCCAACCCAATAGATATAATTGTTAACTCTGTTACATCAAACATTAGCTTTTATCTGGATTCATATGTTTGATAAGTCACAATTGTAATAAGTTAAAGAAGAGGAAAAAATTGTAAAGAAAGTTCCTAATTTTACAGAATTTTATTGAGAAAACTTGAAAAAGGCCGATTCTCATGATTTACCTCATCAGCATCATGTAAATTACCTCTTTCATCCTTTATCATGATTAACATAATTTTTCATCATCTTTTCCTTACTTCTCCAGACTAACAATTTGATACTTTGAACAATTCATTTTTCCTCTTGAATTAACCTCAACCAGTAAAACCTCTTTCATGTTGAAGCAAACTTCTTACATTTTACTCATCTTCATCCTCATCCTCAGTATATATTGAAAAGTAAAAGTAAAAAGTAAAACAAGACGTTTCCATGTTTAACACGTTGTACCCTTAATAACTCAACCTTTTCAATTCGAGAGTTATCATTGTTTCTGTTCCTATTTCACATCAAACATTCAACTCTTTCCATCTCATTATATTCAAAGTTCAGTTTAACCTCGAAGTTCACTGACAAATTTTCTGTTCTGAATCAAGTCCAGAATAACCAGAAAATATCAATAGTAACTTCATCAGATGAAAATATAAATTAAGATCCAATAATCTTGTCAGTCGATTTCAAGAAATCTCAAAATCTTTTAATCGATCAAGTCATTTAGTTAATTTTGCATCTCAAGATTAACTGATCAAAAGAATTAAATTTTTCACCAATTCTGCTTTAAATTTATTCTGAACTTTTGACACAGAATTAAGAGTTTCATTCATTAAGAGTTGAATTTTTCTCTCTGAAAAGTTCTTAATTTATACTTGTTCAGCCACTAAATCTATTCATTGAATTTGTGTTCAAACTTTGATTAGTCGTACATCATGATATGAATGTTAAATTGAGAATCAATTGATAATTTCTTTGATCCATTCCAAGCAATTCTTGAATTTCATTCCAATTTTCATTGCTCTTTCCTTGAACATGAACAGAGAGAAAAACAAAACCTGAACATCCTTTGAATCTTCATTTTCCGGTTTAGATCATTGATCTTTCCTCATGATAATCAGGATAATCACCATGTTCATCATGACATGTTTACTTTCCATGCCAATGTAAACTTTTCAATTTTCCCTTTTCCTTCTGTTTACATCTTCAACATTAGGCGAACATTTTGGTTGTTAAAAAATGGAAAACTGAAATTCATTGATTCCAATGAAAAGAATAACTTTCCCATGATATTTAATAACAATAATGAAACTTGAAGTATCTTCATAATAATGGCAACATTTGTATTTTAATCTTGAAATGTTATCTTTGCACTTACACTTCAACTGTTCATGAAAGGAAAGCAATGTTAACAGTGAAAAAAGCATAATTCACAGTTAATATTGAAGTTGTTGAAAATGATCAACATGATCATGAATTATCCTTTTTTGCTCATCTATTTTTTTTCTGTTGAAAATCATTTTGAGTTTATCTTATTTCATGCCTATTCAACTACTCAAAAGGCCTTTTCAATCAACAAACTAATTTGTTGATTGACTTGAAAAAGTAACAATGATTAAATGCTTTTTTCCAAGTCATCATCATCTAAAGGTTTCCAGTTTTCACTTTTTCACAAACTACTTTTTTCTCATCACTTTTACCTAGACAACTGAATGAACAATTGTTGATGGAAGAGTTGAATTGAATGAAGAAGAAGAAGAAGATAAAAAATGTTCAAGATGAAGATGCTGTGGGTGACAAGATGAAGAGGAAAAGATGCAAAAATAGACTTAAAATGTGTACTTGATGAGAAGATGAAAAAAAAGAGAAAAGCAAAAGGCTGATTTGAGCATCAATTTGCATCTTTTTCAGCATTTCATTTGATGAACCTTTTCATCTAAACAAGTCTCAGATGTTGTAAAGTATTTCAATGTTTAACCTTTTCCAATCATTGTTATTGAAATTATTTACTCTAGAAATGATTGTTTCTGTTAATCAAGTTCAAGAATAAGCTGAGCCTTAAGCAAGTTGAAATATTGAATCATTTTGTTCAAATATAATCTAATAATGTTGAACCTTTTCAATAATTAAATATGTTAAAGTTGCTTCAAGCTTTTCATTATTGATATCATTGAAAACTGGTCAAAATGTTGATTAAACCAGAAAAGAGTGGAAAAAATGAAGAGATGAAAATTTACTAATTTCTGGTTGAAAAGCAATTCTTTCAATGTAATTCACTGTAAATTTGCCATGTAATCTCAACTATTTTTTCATGAAAAGGTTTTGTTCATCATCAAGGTACATTGAATCTCAATGATCCATATTTTGCCAGATTTAACATTGTAAATTGAATGCAAAGGAAAATTAAATTAATGTAAAAAAAAGAGATTGAAAGCCTTTAGGACTTATAGGTGAGTCCAAAGCTGGTTCAGTATGTTTTTACATATCAATGGACTCACCAAATTGAATCTCATCACAATCCCATTTCAATCCTTTCACTCTCAATAATGCAAATCAGTAAATGATGTAAACTCACCATTTTAATAGGAAACACACACACATGAAGATATATTATCGTTGATTGCCTCTTTATGCAAATCTAATATGTCCCTTTGAAATGTTCAAGTTCCCATGGAGACGTTCAGTTAACTGATAAAGTTATTCTCATCATTCTCATCTTCTTCTTTCTCATCTTTTCCTTACACCATTATATTATTTACAAGACTTTTTCATCTTCTTTTTCTTCTCCACTTTTCTGATCAACAAAAAAGAGCAATTCAGTTGATTCTCAATGTTTCTCATTTTATCCTATTTTATCAACTTTCTCATCCTTTTCATCTTCACTCTCTTTATCCTCTCTTCACTTGCATCTTCCCAGTTAAAGATGAGTAAAAAGGCAAAAAAAGGTTTACATTTGCAATCACTAGATTGACTTTCATGTAAACTGTTTTTTTTTGTATAACTTCAACTGTTAACCATTTCATCTGCATTTGACTTTTCCATCTTTCTTCCAATTCTTTGTGTATTCACATTTTTGTTCATTTACTACTGTAATCATTATCATGTAACCAATATCTAGATTGAGGTAAACAATTTGATGATCAGCTTTTCAACAATAATGAACATCCAACAAGGGAAACCCATGAAAAGAGGTCAACTTTTTGTTGATTTAGCACAATGTTGTTTCAACTTCTCAACCTTTTTCCTTCTCTCAATTTCTCACTGAAATTATTTCATCGACAATTAATTCAGAGTAATGATTGGGTGAAAAAAAGGAAAACCTTTTTTGCCTGGATTACGTTGAAATTAATGTCACATTTGATTCATAGGTTTGACGTTTAACTGCTTAACTTGACCAAAAGCTTAAAGTTTAACCAGAAAATGATCATTAATAATTTGACGAGAAAACTGATTAAACTCCAAGAGTCTTTGAAAAATTATCATTAATTTGGTGGTTAAAGTTGATTTGGTTTGACTATTGAGTTACAGGAAGAAAAAAAAAGGTCAACTTATAGATTGATTTTTGACTCAAATGATCGGTTTGTACGCTTATTGTACCTAGAAATTGATACGTCTCTATTGATAATGATATTTACTTTGGTGACTAAAGTTGATTTGATCATGATGAACTTAATTTGCTTCAATTGAGTAAAATGAATGTTTACCTAAACAAGTCCCTTGACTGTAACCTTTTCAATTGACCAACTCAAACTTCTTCCTTAATCATTGATTTGCATTTGGGTAAAGTTGAATATTGAAAAGACAGTTTAGACAAAAGGTTTAAAAAATCATTGAAAATGAATTTAGATCAATGAGAATCTTGATTGTTATTGAGAAAGATTTATTAATCAAAAGAAAAGGCAATCCATCAAATTGTTTGTTTGGTGTCTTTTGATTAACATTATTCCAGAATCTCATGGTTAATCAACTTTTGTTGCCTTTTCATAATCTCAATAATGACACAGTTTGGGTAAAATATGTTTATATATTAAGATATGATTTACTTTTTTGCTTCTTTTTTTAATACATTTAACTGTCAACTTTTAGATGAGTTTACATAGGGAATGACAGAAATAAAAAGTAAAATATCTTGCAAAGTTTAACATTCAACGAGCTGTGAAAACATCTTATACTTGAAGCCAAATTTGGCCTGAATTCCTTGCTCTAATGATGTTCATTTCATCCTGATGATGATGACTTAAGAGGCAAAAAAAGTGAACCATTTTTTTGTCATCTTCATCTTCACTCCAAAATACAGTGGAAAAGGAATGGATGAAGAAGACTGGAAATTCTGGTAAAGACAAAATCCTTTCTCATTTACCAGCAGCAAATTATGATTTACTCAAAGTGACATTTGACACTTAATTTCACTTGCAATCTTTTTCATATCAAATCATTTCTGATTATAATGGTTTGCAATTTAAATTGTGAACTATTATCAACACAATTATGATCAACAAATGAATTGGCAATTTTGCGCTTCAATCAAATTTGATTATGTTTAAATGACAAACCTTCATTCAATTTACAGTTTCCATTGTAAAAGTGAATTCATGTTAAAACTTGATTACAACTAAATTGCTATTTAATTTATCATTTCAATTTCAACTTTAAAGCTTATTGTAAGGTAAAAGAGTAAATTTAATTTTAATAATTATTCCTCTTCTCTTGACTAATTAACATTTGAATTGTTGCCAGAAATTGACTTCTTTTTCTGGTTAACCCAATTGGACAATATTAATTTCATTTTGGTTATAAATTGTAATTCAGTTTGCTCAATGAAACTGGTTAACCTTTAATTTATAATTGTCTTTACCTGTGAACTCTATTGATCAACTTGACTAACTCTGTCGCTAATGTATTTGCTGTTAATTGTCTACTATTATACAATTAAATGAAGCAAAAGAAGGTTAAAATGGGCAAACATGTTAATGAAGAAAATTAATTGAAATAAGATCTATTTAATTGTGCTTAACCAAGATGATAGTTTGACTTTTCTGGTTCATCATCATTTCATCGTCTCTTTAAACATCCAATTAACAGTTTAAATGAGCTGGTTGAATGGTTAATGTTGCTCATTTTGATTGTTACCTTGACCGGTAAACTTTCAAATTAATATTCAATCAATAGTCTTTTGTTTTTCAATCCAACAATCAACCTTATTGAATCAAGCTGATTGTAGATACAATTAGACAATGAGTTTAATGGCAAATGAAATATGTATTACAAGTAGATGTAATTTTTAATGTTATTTTACTCATTCCCTTTTTGTTTCATTCATTTTCAAATAAGGTCAACAAATGGGTGATATTTTTACACAGTAAAACAATAAGTCAACAGGTTACAGCTGCATCATTCCCATGATCGTCATCATAACCGTTAATAAAGAGTATTAAATGAGTTAAAAGTGTGAAATTGTGTTGCGTGATGAAATGAAAATTTGATGAAAACTGGGAAAACATTTTTCATATTCAGTTGTAACAAGCAGTGAAAAAAAAGGATTCCTGGATGAAAATGAGAATCATTGAAAGTAAATGTGTAAACAGGTTGAACAATTACATATGAAATATATTACAATTTGCTTTACCTATAAATATTGCACTCAGAATGGGTGATGATGATGAAGAAGATGGTGAAATGGAACAAAATACTTTCAACAGATTTGGTTAAACTGAAACTGGGCCAAATATATTGAAATAAACATATTTTAATTTAAAATTTATATTAATATGAAATACGTTTAGTGATGATATTAAATTGGCCACAGAATGACGAAAAAATGAATTTTACAAAATCATTTTACACACCAATAAGGTATTTCAATGATTCACTTTTTTCAAAAGGAATTTTTGCTTCTCCTTTTCACCATATTTCCCTTCATTTACATCTTTTTTTCCCACCTTACACATCAAAATGCCTGATCAAAAACCAATGTGCATGTTGATGAGAAACTATCAATTTCCTCCTGTGATGCTTTATTCCAATTGTTCCATCCTTCTTGGTTAAGACATTTACCTTTTCCACTTTTTATCAGATTATATTTCCATGAATTTTAGGCTTTGTCTTGTAATCATTGTTAAACCGTTGCTGATTGCTGTTCTGATGAACCAGATTATGTCACCTGGCTTCCATTCAAAGATTGAGATGCATTTTGTCCAAATTAGATATAAACTGTTTTACCATCATTTATTTACCATTCCAGACAAACTTTTCTCTTTTTGTAACAAATGAGCACTTTTGCAATATTTTTCAATGATTAACAATCCTTGGATATTTTTAGTCTCGTTTGAAACGGACATCTCAAGCAATTTGTATCTTTTCACTGGTTTGATCCACGTCCAAGTACCCCAAGTCTTATAATAGTATCACATCTAGCCAGTACCAAAATGTCACAGGTTCATGTTTAAAATAATCTCTTGAGAAAGAAGACAAAACTATGAATTAATAAATATTCTGAAGCAAAGTTAATGTTTACTCACCAATTTAAGAAGACGAATGTTTAATATTTCGAAATAGTCACCCAAATGAATTATATTTCCTTTCATTACCTTTACGAATGAAGAGACTATTCATTTAAAGTTGGTTAAACACTTTAATAATTTTTACATTTACCTAGAAATTAAATTTAGACTCATTTAGCAATCAATTAAGCAATTTTACTTTCACAAAATCAGATGTTTCAGTAACCCGTAGTAACCCATCGAGATTAGCGCCTAAATTATATAAGCGCGCTTTACAAAACACATTGATCATAATTAAAAAATTAATTAAACAATTATCTTTATCTTTATGATTTTGAGATAAAATGACAAATTAATTTTAAATTCAGATTCAATTCAGGCAAAAAAATGTAATTTCCTAACAAAATTATCCATTCTGATTGAATTATCACAACTCTCATTGCTATTCACTTTTAAAAACTGGACCAGAAAAAGGAGATTAAAAGATTGACTAGATTCCGATTTCAACAAATCTTTTCAGTCTCTGAATGAACATTTTTTTGTAGAATTGAGAAAAGGAAGAAAAAATATTTTTCCATATTTCCATCGATTCAACATTTCAGTCAACATTTGGTTAAAACATATTCGTTGTTATCAAAATTGTTATTGATTTCTCTATTTGTTTACCAACCTTCGTTGTTATCATATTTATTATTATTTTAGTTTAGTTTATTTTTTCTTACTTTACCCTGTAAAAAACCATTCATATTGTTCAATACCTTGACTATTGGACCAGATTTTTCATCTGTTTTCCTTCCTTCCAAGGCATATAAATATATATCATGACGATGATAAAACAAGCAATGAAAATGTTTATATTTGTTATTAAATGTTAAGTGCGTGATTCTGAAAAAAACAACAAACTATTCATAATTCAGATGATTTCAAGTTGAACAAAGAAACAATTCTTGAAATTTTCAAAAAGTTACAACAAAAATGCCTTCCAGTCTCTCTGATTATCCAAATACAATCTCAACATCATCTTGATATCATCTTATCAAATAATAGCAAGTGAATGAAAAAAAGTTGTGAATAATAAAAGATGAAATTGTTAGGTTGTAATGAAGAAAGGAAATAAATATCATTATTTTACTGGAAACAGACGAACCAGAATTATCCATTTTTTGTAACAATTTTATCAATAATAATTGTAACCATATTTTACTTTGCATTTTATTCATGGTGGGAGTGAATTTGAGATTCAACAATAAAATGTTGAGCATGATGATGATGGTGAAAGTGGCAACTGGAAAATCAGGTCAAGCAATAAACAACAAAAGATTCTGTATTTTCTTGCAACTCTTTTCCTCTTCTCAACTGGTAACTCGGTAGTGTTTGTTATTGTATTTTACACACAAAAAGGTCACAAGTTGAACGGGTTAATGTATATTAAAAGTGTTACCTTAGAGACATTCAAAGTAACTATGGATGATGGTTGAAGATAAGGAAGATACTCAATTTAATCTTTTCACTCCCTTTGGGATGTTTAACTCTTTTCCTGGTTAAACCTCGACTTAACCATATTTTTGTTTCTGGTTCAACATTGGGTAAACATGTTAAAAAACGGGTCAATTGGTCAATGGTTTTGCTCAGACCAATGAAAAAGTGTTGAGAAAATGAATTTTTAAATGTTGCTCTTGCTTTTAATTTTCATCACTTGATAAGGCAATTTATTTGATTGTTTCCCTGTAATGATAATGTTGAACCTCATAAGATATCATGGTTAATAACGTCTAAACAAGTGAAGAGGAAATAAAATGTGAAATTAAAATCGCTACATTTAACTCTTTTTCGGTCATTTAACGTAAATGTAATTATAATTGTCACAAGAAATTATCATTGAGTTTCATTTTTCGCTGTGTTTTCAGTGCGTTTTTGCGCTATAAATTACACCTTTAGTCTTATCACAACACTTTTCATGTCCTTTTACCTTTTGGTTTGTCCCAATTATCAGCTTCATTTCATGTTGTTCATCATTTAATCACATTGAGAATCAGTGATTTGGCGTCTAACCTGAATCACCATTTCATTTTTTGTCTTGCTTCATGTTTCCTCTGATTACTTTTATATCTATAAGTTGAATATGTATCTTGTAATCAGGGTAAATTGAATTTCTAATGAAGAGCTTAACTAAGGGAGGTAAAGTGTATTCATGATAATAATAACATGAATTATGAGAGAGAGAGAGAGAGAACAAATTTGCTAACAGAAAGTCCGACTTGGTTACCTAAGTGTATCAATTTATACCCAACCCAGCCTATCCATATAATCAATTATTATCCTCATCTTTGGTTGAAAATAATTCATTTTTTTTTTGTTCTTCTTCTCTTCTTTTCAGGACTCTTTGAAAATGGTTACCATGATACCAATCCTTACCATAATTCAGTTCATGCAGCTGATGTGACACAAGCTATGCACTGTTTCATTGAAGAGGAAAAAATTGGTCAACATTTAACTCCAATGGAAAAGATGTGTTCCTTGTTGGCTGCTGTAGCCCATGATCTTGACCATCCAGGAGTTAACCAACACTTTCTCATTGCAACCAAAAGTCATCTTGCATCGCTTTACAATGTAAGCCTGACTTTACACCTTTTCTGGTTTTAGGAAAACATCAAAATTGATTGTAAAATTGTCCATCAATTGATCATTTATAATGATTTACTTTTAACTAACATTTCCAATTATCCAAAAGATTAATCTTGATTATCTTGCAATGCTCTTATTTGTTTTGACTGGGTAAATGTTTTGTCTAACCAGTTTCTTGACACGATGAAATAATGCAAAATATCCAGATAATCCCTTGTTCAACTTGAAAGCTCCTCTTGAGTCAAACTCGTTAAACTTAGCTGTTCAAGTGAAGGTGAAAGTTATCAGAATTGAATCAACTTGAGTTATCAAAGTTATCATCACTGGCTGAAGCCATTCTGTTGCAATAATAATGCAAAATAACCTGATGACTGCGAGTCTGGCAACACAATTTTCAGCTCCAATTACAATTGAACTAGAAAGTGAATCAACAATGATGCCAATAGCTTTTGATTTCATTCAAAACCAACGTGAATAACATTAATTTCATTTCAAATTAGAAACAATTTTTTCGTCAAAAGCGACATTATTTTACAATTGCTAGTCACTTATCGAGAAAACCAAATTAAGCAAATTTAACCTGCGATTCAATAGTTAAATTTATTTCCTCCAAATGTTTAAGAGTCAAGTAATAGTCTTAAACCAACATTCAATTCATTTTTAATGAACATTGACTTTTCATTTAAAATGAACTCCAACTTGATCTAGTAATTTATCGGTAGATTAACAATTAATAGCTGAAAATTGAGGAACATCTGAAGGAGGAGAACTTGAATTTTTTGGTGAAAGTGACTTATGATTTGCATCTTATTTTCACCTGGCAATCGATCGATTCCGATGAATTTGATATTTACGAAAATAATCTGCCTAAATTTTGGACAATCTATTTTATTCGTATTCCATTCATGTTCATCATTTTCCCATCTTTTCCATCTTTCTTTTTTTATTTGATAGTTCAAAGTTTATACATCATTTTGTTTCTTCTTGATCATAAACTCAGTCTATAATCGGATTACCTGAAAACAGCAAGAAATAAAGAAAAAATTTTTCTTCTCTTCTTTTTTTTCCTCTGGAAAAGTTTCAAAATGGTTGAAAGTTGCGGCCACTCAGAGAAGAAAGAATGACGATAATGATGAAGATTGGATGAATAGGAATAGTTTGATGAAAATGATGGATAAAGTGTTATGCATTAGGGATTAAACAAGATTGATCCGGACAATTCCGTGATCGGTTCACTGAAACAACTTACATCAGTTTCCTTAGCAATTTGTTTTCTGATTACAGTTTAAAACTTTCACTTTGAACAAAATGAACACACAAACGAGGTAAACTTGAAACAGCAACAAAGTGATCATGAAGCTTGTTGACAATATGATGATAAAATGATTATGATATTTGAGTTACTAGATAGAAACTAATCCTTGAATCCCATGAAAAACTGGTTAAACCAACGTGAAATGTTAACCCAGATATTTAATATCGCAAACTTGTAATTTTTATGCTGTATTAGGAGCTTTCAGATTCATCATGTTCCCATCAGAATCCACGATAATCTCACCGATGATTGAAAAATGATTACAAAAACCTGACTTGAAGCAAAAAATGTCTCAACTTTTCCTTATTCACCAATCGCTCAACTCATTTCAAAATTGAACAAAATTCTTATTCAATTTTCAATCTAATCTTTCTGGTCTTTTGGTTCATCTTTTCATGATAGTAAAAGTCCGCTCGGCAAAACTGTCCATTCTGTCGGAAACAGTGTCTGTCAGTTCGAAATGAAAAGAAACAATTTTTCTGATTTTTTTGTAGATCAAATGTTTCGAGTGATTTCTTTTTCCTCAATAAATTTTGTTCGAGACTCAGTCCGTGTTTAACGATCAATGAACTCGCTCATCGCTCACAGCATAAATCAATATTCCCATAATTCAGTCTATCAGAACTTATGTCTACATGCAATTCTTGAGAAAGTCAAAAATCTTTTAGAGATTTTCAAAATGAACAAATTTCTTCAGTTCTTCAAACAAACCATTTTGATTTTTATGCACAACTAAATCAAAATTGATTATAAGCCAAACTTTTTTGCCTCGACAAGACTCGAAGAGTAACTTACAAGTGTCTTCATCCGCCTCAAGTCAAGTTAATTATGTAAGCGTAACCATCGCCCGAGCACCTAATACTTGATACGATGCTTCATTCAAATGTTGATCAGCCAACTTCGATTTTCGTCATCTTTTCGCTGATCAAGAAAACTAAAGCACATCGAGTGTTGGTGTGAGTTGTGAATATGTTACTCCTGATGAAGGAAGTTGACCTGAAAAGCTAACCCAAAATTGTCTTAACAAGGTAACCATTTGAAGTCAGGGTCAATTGTTAACATTTGATTGTCTTGAAAGTCTTAAGGTCTTTGCCTTTGTCAAACCGTTTAAGTGAAACATCGTAATGATGGCGAGTAAAAATGAAGAATGATGAAAATGAAGAAAGCCAAATGATAACAAGGAAGGGAATAAAGTTTATCAGAGTTGCAAGAGATGTAATAATGTTTCTGACCATTTATATCGATTTTTGACTTTCATCTTTTCCTTCCCTTGAACCATCCATTGAACCATTCAATCATCATCATTATCATCATTATCATTGCTTCTCCATGATACTCATTTTCATGATTCTTCATGATAATCTAGATTCACTTTAACCCTTAAATTGGTTGTGACAATGTTTCTCTCATTGTTTCCATTGTTAATCAAATCTTGTTTCATCAGTTGAACAAATTTCACAATTCAATTTTCATTTTAATTTAAATCAATTTTCTCTTCTTGATCAGTTCAATTCATCTTATATTTTCATGTTTCTTTGTTGACAAATTGGTGAATCTTGCAACACTTATTTATCAGTTTTTTATCCATTTCTGAATCTGTTAACAAAGCTCATGGGAAATCACATGGATAATAAAATTCATCATTCATTTCTTATTTTCTCAGTTAATCAAGTTTAAAGGTTAACTCTTCATCTAAACCTTTTGTTTCCTTAATAACAAAGTCGATGGAAAGATTGTTTAATGAGCAACATTTTCAGTTATTTTCGAATCAAATTTTCGCCCAATTAATTGATAACAATTATAATGAACCCAAATTGGGTTCATCAATAATCCTCAAAAGGGTTCTAAGCTCAATATTTTATCATTTATAATCATTAACCTAAATGTCAAGTCTTTTCTAGTTTTTCATTCAAATGACAATATTGAAGCAAAAAAGTGTCAATTGTTTGTGTTGCGCTTCAAGTTGATTGTCTAACAGTTTCATTTGCGTTTCCAATTGAACTTTATTCAACCATTTCATCTCCATTCTTACCTGATTCACTTGCTTGGAGTGAAAGTGCATTAGCTTAATAAACTGTTGCCATTCATAACTTTTTTGTTCAATCCATTTGTTTTACTTTGACCTCTTTTCCTTTTTTTTGTATCGTTATTCAGGCAAACTTTCAACATTTCACTGTCTGCGTAAATCTGAACCCTTTTTACCATGCACAAATCATTCTCTCATTGAAAACATTTTGCTCCAATTTTCAACTTGAATTTTTCTTTTTCTTCTTCTCTGGCAAAATATCAAAAAATTCAATTTGCAGAAGATTGAATTTCGTTTTGCAAAGATAAACACTGGCAAATGTGTTTGCTAATTTAAACTCTTCATCTCGCGCTTTCTCCCCTAATTGGTTCATTAACCAATCAATTAAGCTATCAGATGAAACACGAGTAACTAGATCGCACCGAAGAAACGGTTAAAAGGCGAAACAATCAATCAATGGAAACTTTGACTACTTTAAACACTCAAAATGGATCGAGTGAAAAACATTGTAAACCAAAAATACTCTTCATCGACATCTAACAATCAGCTCAAACCTAACCCAGTAAGTCATCATCTTAGGTCAAACACTGACAAGCCTGTGAGCCTTAACCAAGCAACACAAAAAACTACTTTTTGTCCTTTCCTTTGATTCTGTTCGATGAATTTGAGACGAAAAAGATCGAACAGTTTTATACGTTTTTCTGGTTCACGATTCCACCTTAAAATTTTCTGAATTCTCGACTTTCGAAAAAGAACGACGAAAAAATCGAACGGAAGAATAGGAATAATACTGATAATAAAAGCATAAAGTTGATTGCTATCGATGACATTCTTGATCAGTTCTTGAAAAATATCATATTCTTGATGCTAATTGTAGGAACTTTTTCGATTTAAACAATTTTTCGAGAAATTTTCACCTAAAGATTGTTCAAGTTGCAAAAAAGAAGCTTTTAATTTTTGGATTTTACTTAAAAATTATGAAAAAGTCTTTCAGTGAATTCAACTTTTAAGCATGAAAATGTGACTAAACGATTGTCTGGAACATTTTCACTGTTCGTTAACCATTCCCAGTCCATCTGATCACTATTAGCCTGTAATTATTTTCAGTTGAAAGTTATTAGTTTGAGTGACAAACAGACAAAAAAGGAACCCCAAACAATGAAAATAAATAAACAATAGATAATAATATTATATAAAAAAAAGTGATTCCCTGTAAAGGTTTTTCATCTTGTCTTGTTACTTGCTTTTGTGTATATCACATGAAATAATCAACACATGACAAGTTGTTATGTCTTTTGTTGTTATCATTTACCTTGACATTATTATCATTTTGTGTGTGCATCACAATTAATTGCTACAATTCATTAAATTCAAAGCAATAATCATATGATTATTGCCTTTAATTTACAAGGCAATTAGTTTTGAATGGTTGCGTCAAAAACTGTTTAACTAACAATCCCAGATTGATTAATAAACAACATTGAAATGTATTCTAACAATCCTTTCCATTAGTGTTTCAACAATTTAAATTATACAAATTTATTCATTTAAAATATTGAAACAAAATAAATGACAAAATATTCATTGTTTGTTTAGTTTCCTTGTTTTAACCCAAAAACATGAAAACAAAGTATTTTTTGCCTTCACTTTTTTGCCAAACAATCAAATTAACACAAGTTTAATTGAACGATCAATTCAATTTGTATTCAAATTATCAATGTAAGTTATGAGAAAGCAGATTATTCCCATTGTCCTGATCTGATTAACCTGGATAAGAGAATATTTTCCTCGCCAGAATTGGTTTCGACTAAAGATAAAAAATGATTCTGCTTCTCGTATTATAAATGTAATACAATTTATAATAATAATCATAATAAAGTCTAATAACTTATCATTACTGGTTATTGTTTTGAGTGGTAAAAGTGAGAAAATAAGAAAAATTGGATCCAGAAAAGAGATGAAGATGAAGAGAAACATTTCTTTTCCCATCAATTTCAACCAATCATTTGATCCACTTTCATCCAATATTTCACCTTGCAACTGTTTAATTGTTGAGGTTTTACTTTCCAATCACAATAACCCAATTTTTGGAGGAAAAAAATCGAACAAGAAAAAGTGTAAAAAAGACAATTTTGCTCAAATGGAAATGAAGAGAAAAATAAATTTGAATCATTCAATGATTGGGTTTTCATGGTTTTTCTGCCTTTATTTTGACGACCTTTTCTGTCTCTTAACTCGGTTCTTGCAATTGTTTACGCTTCCATCAGTGTGTTTAGTTGCATGTTTTTTTGTGCTTCGTATCTATGATTTATAGTTGACCCAGTTTCTTGCTTTTTTTCATCATTGTGATCATGATGATGATGATGAGAAAAAGCACAGAGAGAATCAAGAAATCCTTGAGTCTCATGAATTGAGGCCATTGAACGCAGAATCTATGACGTAAATACACATTTGCTTTTTTTCCTCTTTTCTCCTTTTACCAATCAGTCTATTCTTCAACATTATTTTTACCTGAAAAATCTAATTCTAACCTTTTCGCCTTCCTCTTGCTCAACTTACCAATCTTGCTCATCATCACCGTCATAATGATCATCATTAGAACTCATTCCTCTGTCTTTAACAATTTTATAACTTCATACAATTCCTTGCCCTCAAGCCTTATTTATCATTCTTCATCTTTTTTCACCCATTTTCTTGCTCTTCTCATCTCTTCCCATTTTGCTTCCACTTCCTTCAACCTTCATGACATACTTATCGATTAAAAGGACACTCATCAAGGGCTCAATCCCTTGGGCAGTTGATGATGAAGATTGACTTTTCTTGTTCACACAATTTCATTGCGTCCATCATCATCTAATCAACCTCATCTTCATCTTATGTTACATTCCTAATTTCATTATCAACATATTCATATTTGTATCTTTATCTCGATTCTTTTTGTTCATTTTGTCCAAGAAAATCATTATTCAAAATAGAAACTCAACTTTTCATCATTTTCGTGTTCACCTTTGTTCATCTTCCAATGTTTCTGTACAAATCGTTTTTCACTTCATCTCGCCATCTCTGCCTTTGGCAGTAATTTTATTATCACATTTTTTACTCGTCAATCTTTCATCTTTTTTCCCTTCTTTTTTTTGCAGCAGCAACATTATTTCAATCCATTCATCATCTTCATCCTTATCCTCATTATTTTTTCACTCCCATTCCATTATTTCATTCCTTTGGATTTCTTTATCATATTTTACTTCTTACAGTTTTTTTGCAGGGTTCCAAGGAAAAAAAGAGTGAAATGTAACATTTTCATTTCAACTTTGAATCCATTGTTAGGTGAATCTTTTAATGCTCACTTTATTCTTGTATCTTTTACTTTCACTCCCTTCTGCATTCAATAATAACATTCATCCTCATCTTCATTATAAATTTAATGAAGACTTTCATTGTTTCCATCCATTAGATATGTCAACTCTTTCCACTTGAAAATCCTTTAACCCAAAGGCAAAGCTTATCAAAACCCAAACAAACATTTTTTTACCCAATATTTTGTTCACTTTTGTTTGAGCAAAAAATGGGAAAATGGGGAAAACATACTTTACCAAGTAAAGTATCAATGTTGAAAGAAACTAACCTCAATAGCATTTGGTCAAAATGTTCATTTGTCCATTAATTCGTCCAATCTTTTCCTTCTCTCCATTGCGAGTTTAATGTCAAGATTCTCAAAGGAAAACTCACATCTAAAGTCATCGAGTTATTTTGCATTATTGTGACAACATATCAATTGGACAAGTTGATTCTAGCTCAAAGACCAGAGCATCTTGAGGTTCAGGTTGGACTCGAGGATTGACTTCATATAAATTTTTCATTGGAATTCGTTTTATGACCAATCATCGTTTCTTGACCTTAATCTTATCTCAACTCTTCAAAAGCTATCTTTACTTTTCAAAAATCCATTTATTCGGTTCTGCACAGTTCTAGATCAATCCATGAGTTCAAAAAATGTGTTTATCATGATGGTTAGTTTGGTGATTAAAGTTGATTTGATTCAAATTGCATTTCTTTTCAGTTGAAGTTTCCTCACTTAACTCAAGAGGTTTGCAAAGCTTAACATTGATTTGTAGTAAAAAATAGGTGAAAAACATTTTACTTGAACAACCTTAAAATTACAAATTATCTCAACAATAGCTTTATGTAAATCAATATAAGTATCGTCTTCCTTTTCCTCATCTTTAATTAACCATTTTCATGTTAATCTCATCCATCAATCTAAACCAGGTTAATTCTGAATCTTGAAAATTCTTGACCCAAACTAAAGTGAAGTAGAAATGTGTTTAAAATGAAAAGAAAATTGAAAATTTGAGCAAAAATGTCAAAGTTTAACTTGAATCTTTGTTAACCTAAACATTTCCTCAATACATTGAACCAGTGGTAGTCTCATGAAGCTGAAACAAAAATTATTCCGTTGATTGAAACTTGTCTTTCAACCACAATCGTTACATGGAATTTTTCATTCCCTGTTATCCGCCTCCTTCCCTGAGTGAAACCTTTTTCCCCTTTTTTCTCACCTCTGAATTTTTCAGGCTAAAGGTAAAATCGTTTAATTGTCACAATTTGAACGTATAAATGAAAAGTGGATTCGTTTAATTTGCTCAATTATCAATGAAAAAAGAATGGAAAAGATGGAGAAAATGTTTCATGTCAACTGGATGAAAGGCTAAAGGCTAATAGACAAATCGAAAGCTTCAATGATCTTCATTTGTTGATCACTTGAATTTTATTGTTTCCTCTCATCATCATTATCATCATAATGTTAACCTTGATTATAACATGAGGCAAAAGAATCATTTGAGTGTTGAAAGAACTTTTTTTCCCTCTGAAAGACAAAAAAGTTGCCAGAATGTAATTCAATTGATTCTCAAATAGTTGAACTGAACAGACCAAATTCAACGATCAATCCTCTTCAAATTTTACCTCATCCTTCATCATCTTCATCTTATTCCACCATCTTTTACCACTTCTTAAACCAATCAACTTTTTTTCCTCCTCGCCATTTACTCCATCATTTGGTTCACTCTTGCAACTTTGATTATTTTGTTGAGGTTTTTTTTTCTCAACTTATTTCTATTACTTTTATCATTCAATTTCAAATCCATTAACCAATGTTACCTTTTCATTTTGTTACCTTTCAATGTGTCTGTTAGTTTAATCAGTGAAACACTCATCTGACGAGAAATCTCACTCTGATAATTCACTGTTGATTCAAGTCACAAGTAAAATCTAGGTGAAGGGTAAAGAAAAGTCACCCAAATTTTTCTGGTTTTCTGGGTTTAAAATCAAAAGTTATCCCAATAACAATTACAATAAAAAGCATTTTGTCCAGCTTAAAGCAATTCACAATTTGATAAAAAAATGATGAAAAATTAAAACCAAGTCGATCAATTTTGATGAAACCTTCTCATTGATTTTAATTCTAATTGAGTTAATTGTATTTTTCTTGTTTTTTAATAGAATCTATCAGTTCTTGAATCGCATCATTGGAGGTTTGCCATGTCGTGTTTAAAAGAGTCGGGAATTTTTAGTCATTTTGATGACAATCAATGGTCAATGGTTCAGTTTTTACTACGTAGTCTCATCTTGGCCACCGATGTGACCCAACAGGGAAACTATTTAAGGCGATTTCGCGATGCTCTACAGAAAGGAACCATTAGAATGACTTCTCCAGATGACAGGCTTTTCGTGATGCAAATTGCTCTCAAGTGTGCTGATCTAGGTAATCCAGGTCGACCCTGGGTTTTATCCCAAAGATGGACAACTCAAATTTGTAATGAATTTTATCGCCAAGGTGACTATGAAAGGCAGCTCAAAATGAAAGTGACTCCAATTTTTGATCGTCGCACTGCATCAGTAGCTCGTATACAGACAGGTAAGAAAAAAAAACACTAAAAACGATTCGAATGTTGAATATGTTTTGAATCCTAAATAGGAATAATGATAATACGTGATTCCATCTATTTGCTAAATAGTAATAAATTGCTTTCTCGATCCATGATGAGATTTATTGCTTTCACCATCAGTTTAACATTTTCATTCTTGCAATAATTTTGATTGAAAAGCCAGAAAAATAAGAAATTAGAGAAAAGAAGAAAAAATTTTCTTCTCATTTGCTTATTTAAGTAATGTTATGTTGATAAGTTTCATTAGTAACTACCATTAAAAGTGACATCTCAATAGATTCAATCATCTATTAAATGAGCAGCTATTAATAATGATAAACTGATTTATTGTAAACCAAAGAGATTCAGTTTGTAAAGATAAAGATTTCAATTGAAAGTCAACTTTTCAAAGTGCAAGATGGAAGCAAATAAATCTTAACTTTGAATGGATGATGATATTATGATGAAGATGAAAAAGTATCATCATTTCATCATGATTTATGGTTTATGATTTAACCATGAATATTGACCTTTTACATTGACCTTGTCCAATGTGAAATACGGCAAAAGGAATTGATGAGTTTGATTACATTTGATTGAATGAGAAAATTAAATGCAAAAATAAATTGCATTTCAAGAAATAAAATTAAATCTCATCAACTTGAAGTCATTTGGAGTATGATTTGTGTGTTTACAAGCTATTAATTGATGCTCTTTTTACCTTTCTTTTTACCAGATTTCTATCGTAATATTGTATCACCTTTATATCAATTGTGGGACCAGTTTTTAGGCTCAAAGCTTTCACGTCGAATCATATTTAACCTGAAATTCAATGATTCTCAATGGGTTAACCGTTTACAAAAGGTTAACGTGAAAAGGAGACATTCATATGAGACAATGAACGAGAAGAAGAGAAAAGCCAAAGATATTTCAAAAAGTCTGGATGATATCATGTCGATTGAGGAGATTTCATTAGATGAACTTAAAGATACGCCAAAGGTTGGTTCAATGGATGACAAAGGATTAACCTGTTGTTTACCAATTCTGGGATCACCTTGTTCATCTTCATCCTTAACATCGTCACCTAAAGTAACACTTGAACCTGGAAGGTTTAGAGGTTTCAGTGGACTGAGGAAAGAGCTGGCCATGGGTGGCGATGAAACGGAACACATTGATAGCCATGAAGACGATAATGAGGAAGATGAAGATGATGAAGGTGAAAGGATTCATATTGGTAAAAAGCAATGTATTGGACCCAATGGATGTGGAACTCCGAGTCCACCCAAAGAAAAGCGAAGTTCCCTTCCAATTATATCGATACAGACCAGTTTGGGTTCATCTTATGGTTCATCTCAATTAATCAATTTATCTTCCAATTGTCCAAATGTTTTTCAATCTCAATCTCATCATCAGCTAAGCAACATGTCAACCAGCCAAACAACGATGAAAAGTCAACCTAAAGCCCAACCATTAACCGTAACCTCAAGCCAACCAACAACCCAGTCAACATGTCAACCAACAAACAGCCAAACCAGTTGCTCATCTTCACCCTCATCTCATCATCATTCACGTCGTCATTCATATCATAATAATAATAACAATAGTAATAATAATAGTAATAATAATAATAGTAATAACCATCATTATCGTCACCATCATCATCGCCATTCAATTCAACATCAACCAACAATAACACAGCCTTGTTTGCCTTACATTTCCGTTTCACAGCCTATTTCAGGTTCAACGGATTGTACTTATGGAAGTGATTCCGGTGATACTGAATTGTTACCTGAAGGTTCAACTTATGGTACTTATACTGGTTTACCTCGGGTTGTTGAACAATTAATGAATTACGAACAATCAATTGACAAAGTTACCTGTTTACCTCACTCTTTCTCAACACTGCCAGGTTATCCAACATCAACATCATCAACAAATACACCTTCATATCCATCTCAATCAATTGTCGATACAGTAAGTTAATCACTAATTATCCACCCTCATCCTCACACTCAGACTGATCATTGTTGATATGCAAGTCCAATTAAACCAGAGACTAATCATGATAAACCAATAATGGGAGTAACTTGGCTTCAATTTTTGTTATGAATCAGAAATGGATTGTTGATAAAACCAGAAACACCAGAAACCCAATTTCATTGAAATGCCCATCAATGATAATTTAACTTTCCATTTTACATTGTTTTCACTGATTCAAGGTTCAATATAAGATAATTTAACTCTCTAATTGTTACAATTATCAAATGATTTCACCTATTATTAAGTCGCTTACTGTTTTAATCATTAGTTTAAAAGATTAGTGAAAACCTTTGAAAAGCTGATATCAACTATTGAAATTGAAATTGAAATTTTTACCTTTTACTTTTTGCTTCTAATTGAGTTTACCAGAAAAGCTGATTAACTGTCAATATTGTAAATTGAACCTTTAATTGTAGGACAATATAATTACAATTGATTAACCATCTTTGATCAGTTAATAGATGACAATAAGAAGTGTTTCACTTTCATCTGAAAAGTGACTTTAGACTTTTCACAGCTTTTCCTCATCTTAATCATCTTTCCATCACTTTCATCATTTTTTAATCACTACTTTGATCATCATCTTTCCATGTTAATCTTTTTTCATGATAATTATCTTCTCTATTTGTTGTTTCCATTTTCATATTTCATTCATTTTCATTTTGACATTAAGGTAACAAAATACTGCTGGTAAGTGGTGAGACTGTATAATAAACAATAATCTGGATTCAATTCTGACTCTTCTTAGTTTCTGTCTTCTTTTCTTGTTTGCCTCATCATGTCTATCATGTTACCATGATAATATGATGAGACTAGATTCAATATCAAGCCTCATCTAATCTGCCTTCAAATGTCATCATAAACAATCTAAAAAGCCTAATAACAAATGATGATTACTTTGTTTCCAACCATAACCAGCTTAACCAGCATCAATCTTCATCAGTCTCATCAATAATAATTAACAGCTGAACCCAAAATTGTCCAATTTAAGGTTTTAAAAGGTTCAAATGAATACATTTTCATCAATATTAACCTTTTCACAAAAGAAACCCAAAAATGAAACAAATCTGTAACAATAAATATTGGTAAATTTAGGTTTACCTAAATTGCCATTTACATCATTATTTAACCCAATTCTTGAAATTCATTGTTGATTCGCCACTCGATACACCATTGAGCTTTTGTTCAATATCCTGTTCACTTTAAACCTTTCATCAATTACAATTAACTTATCATTGAAATCATTAATATTGCAGTTACCCTTTTCAGGTAAACCTCATCTTCTCATAGTTTCATCCTTTCAAGTTTAACCAATTTAAATTTACATTCATTCATTTGCTATTCATTTGTTGAAAATATAAATTTAATTGTTCTGTTAATTAAATTCTTCTCCTTCAGTAAATTTGAAATAATTTTTACTCAACAATTGAATGTTAATCTTTCAATCCTTTACAACTAAGCTTATCCCATTGGAACCTTAAAGATGTTCAATTGCTACATTCAACTTGAATACATAAATTGAATTGAATAAATTTTATTGTTCAAATTAATTATTAAATTTTGCTAAATATTCAAAGTTAATCTTTAATTTTAATACATTTACAGGTTTTAAAAGCTTGGCAAGTTTAATGATGAGGTGAAATCAGCTTAATGTATTTACATTGAGAATGAAAAGAAATGCTGATCAATGTTAAATTGCTTGTCTTTTTAGGTTTAGTTGGTGAACAAATTTAATTATAATTACTTGGATGTAAAACGCAAGATGATTATGAAGATGAGCAGGAAAAGAGGCTGAAAATAAGGCTAAATAACAATTGTATTGTCCATTAAATTGATACAAATTTGGGTAAAGATTAAATAGCTTTATTTAACTTGGCAACATTGTTTGATTTTTTACCCAAAACTTAATTTCAATATGAAATATATTTTGAGTTTGTTGTGTTTTTTCATTGCTCAAGACTCACAACAAGATTAAAGTTGGATTAAATTGACTTATAAATGTTTCAACAATTGAATTAACCAGAGCATTTTACGTCAATCTGAAAGGCACCTTTTTACAGGAGCATTGAATTAATGAATTTAAAATTGAAAATCAATTAAATTAACCTGAATTTAGTCAATGAGTTAATTGATCTTGACAGGGAAACAAAAAGAAACCTTCTGAAGAGTCAAAACAAAAATCATATGGAACAACAATCAGCTAAATTAAACCTTTCATCTGTTAAATGGTTGAATCATGAAATCCATCTTAAAAGGTTAATTGACAATTTCATCTCATTGTATTGAATCAATCAATCGTGTCCATTAAGTTACTTTTTTATCAATTTAGACAGCATATCGGTGGTGATGAGGATTTTGCTTTTTAATCTGGTTTTGTTTTCCTTTTCCTTTTGCCAACAATTTATCAATTTTGTTTGTTTCTTTTGTCTTTTTAGGCACAATTTTGCCGAGGTCGTCGCGGTTCAGCTCCAGGTTGCATTGGCATTTATACTGGATGTGAACTGGCTGCAGCAGCATTGGTCTTCCTTCATGGGACAGTCTCGGAGAATGAAGATTCCAGTTTTCCTGAACCAGATGTATCATCTCATTCTGCTCATTTATCAAGCTCATTGATTCACCTGAAATGTCCGTCACTTTTAAAGCCATCAGTAACCTGTTCGTCGCAATCGTCACCTTCATCTTCTCCACCTCATATTTCATCGTACAACTTGAAACAGCAAGCGAGTTCATCTGTTCAACGGCCAACCCTGTTCTTAAAAACCAATAATAATAATATTAGTAATAGTAATAATGATCCTGATTTCACCAGTAATAATAATTGTAATAATAATAATACCGATAATAATAATGGTAATAATAAAGGACAGAAGAGACGGTCATCTTTTCCAGTTTGCGATAGTGGACATTATTTTGGTTATCTGGCGACTGAAGGTGGAAACAAGTTAAACAGTAGGAAAAGCCCATCATCGTATCTCCATGGTACTGCCAAATCATCTTCACCTAGGTTAAAAGGACGCTCATTGGAACTGCTAATGTCCTCATTAACTGCCAAAACTAAATTATTAACCAATCAATCATGTTCACTTGATTCTGCATCAGAATGCCGTTCATGGTTGGTTAAACGAGAGGAAAGACGAGGTTCAATTCCTCAAGATATTTTAATTCATTCACTGGCCAATTATTCAGCCAATGCTTTATGATCAAAGACACATTTTAATAGCCAAGTCAATGAACAATGGGTAAACTTCCCCAGGAAAAAAAGGAGGACACAAAAAAGTCAAGAACATCAAAAAACACATTCAAAAATGAAAAAAAAACTAAAAGCCATTGTTTTGAGTGTAACATATGGACAAGTTGATGTATGGGTTTTTTGTTTCAATTAAATAGTTAATTAAACTGTTTGCGTCTTGATAAAGATTCAGATCATTCATTGTTTTACTCTAAACATGTTTAGTCAAACTGATTTATAAACGAAAAACATTTGAAAACAATTTGAAAAATAATTTATTACAAAAACAATAAACAAAACACTTTTAATCCAAAGTGAATTGAAGATTAATTTATTAACAAAATTTGATTCAAATTCAGAATCCATTTTATACGCATGTGTACACCCAATTATTGGTTTGAGATGTTGACTTTAGAACCGATAGATGGCATAAGATGAACATGAATGATTCATGGTTTTTAAAGGGAATTGATATTTGTTGTGAAGTATCGATACTTTTACTCAAAAGGATCAGCAACAGAAAAACTGTTTTCCTCTTTTTGTGTCTTTGTATTTTAAGCCTAAATATTGTTTTGGTTTTATTTCTCTGTTGCTTTATTAATTTGGGCGTAATTATTTAATTGAAGCTTATTATGTCCTCTTCACGTAAAAAAGTTCTCCTCAAAGTAATTATCCTTGGTGATTCTGGTGTGGGTAAAACCTCTTTAATGAACCAATATGTGAACAAAAGATTCAGTAACCAATACAAGGCAACCATCGGAGCAGATTTTTTGACAAAAGAATTTGAGATTGATAATCGTCTTGTAACCATGCAAATATGGGACACTGCAGGCCAGGAAAGATTTCAATCCCTTGGTGTTGCCTTTTATCGTGGTGCAGATTGTTGTGTTCTTGTGTTTGACGTTACAGCGCCCAATACCTTCAAGTCTTTAGACGCTTGGAGAGATGAATTTTTAATTCAAGCATCACCCCGTGATCCTGAAAGTTTCCCCTTTGTTGTTATTGGGAACAAGATTGATTTAGAGAATCGCGCAGTTACATCTAAGAGAGCACTTAGCTGGTGCCAGAGTAAAAATCAAATTCCCTACTTTGAAACCTCAGCCAAGGAGGCCATCAATGTCGATAAAGCTTTCCAAACAGTTGCCCAAAATGGTTTAGCTCAAGAAACCGAGATCGACATCTTCAACTCAGAATTCCCGGAAATCAAGCTTGATCAATCAAGACCTCAAAATGATTCATGTAGTTGTTGAATATTTCAAAAATTGCAACTCTAATGTATTGTCCCTCTTTCAAAAATGACCATTAAAATCACTATTACTTTACGGCGTTGATTGGTTAAATTTCTTAAAATTCGCATCTTTTAACCCTGTGGAAATCAATGAAATAACGTTCTCAGCAAAATTAATTTTGTGTAATCAATATCACCAATATGTAGATTAAATAATTTTATAAAGTACGTAATTGTAGTCAAATTTTTTCACATGACTCAGATTAATCATTGATAACAGCTATGCACGCTTATTATCAATCAAAATCATTCAATAATTGGATTATCAGTGTTCATTACATACACTCATGTTATTATTAATTTAGGTACATTTTACATCATTTTTACCAAACAAAATGCGACGACAACGAGTCAACTTGATGTGTATGTCCTTAACCTCGACTGTGTTTACCAATGAAGAAGCCAATTTAAAAGAGGAAATTATTACGCTTCATCAACTGCTACTATCAAGATTTACTTATTCACAAATATTACATATTCAATATCAATTAGTAAGGTTGGTAAGGTGTTTGGCCTTGTTTGTGTTTATAAACACAAACATAAAAGGTGAACATTGGTCACTTGTTTATCAACCTGAAAGCATAAGAGGCGGATGGTGAAAGTGTAAAGATGGTGATGCTGATTACAAATACGATGTTGTTGATTATGATGATGACCTGAAGGACTTTTAGCCTTATTAACTATACTCACTTGATTCGGTTAATCTCACTTTTGGCCTTCTATTTGATCTCCTTTAATATCCAAGTAAACAACAAACTGACTCGATATAACCATCATTTCTGCCTTCACTTTCTTCAACCCAGTATCAGCTGTCTTCGCGTCAACTTGAGCTTCCATCCATATCTCTTATCACATATCTTCAATCTCTGTAAATTGTGTGTACATTTTTTTACCATTGTTTCACCATGAACTTTCTGGTTAATGCTGCCTTTCATGATGGTAATCCGGAACTCATCAGGTAAGATTATTCCTTTTAAACTCTCATTAGATTCCATAGTCATGTTACACCGTAGCTTGTATATCAAGTTAATAACTCATAACTTTAAACTGATTCAGGTTTCTTTCATTCATTTTTCAACATACATAATCTATATTAAGCTTATTAGTCTGTTCAATGTGTTTATCTATTCACCATGAAATCGTAACTAATTTAGCTTAAGGAATATCTCAGGCTTCAATAAGAAATACTTTATAACTTTTATGCATAGGTTTCTATGTACCTTTATATCCCACAAACAAATGGATCAGACTAAAATCTGATTTTCATTTAGCTTGATTTATAAATGTAATTTCAACCAAAAAGCCTCCCTTCAAATTTAGTCAACCTTTTCATGCAAAATCATTTCATTACCATAAAGTCTACCAAATTAGCAATATTGATAGCAAGGTACAATTTAATTAGTTCAACCGTAAAGCAAAGGTTATCGATTCATTAGCCATCTCATCAGTTTCATTTGTATTTCATTAGATAAAGCTTTTGATCTGAAATCTCGTCTAAAATTTAAAAGTTCCTGAACAAACCTACGAATTATGGGAATCTTTCAAGTAAACATGTCAATCTCAATTCAATTTATAATTAAATCCTTAAATTATTGCTCTTTGTTATGAAATTACTCATCTTTGAATTGCTCAACTCAATCTATTTACAGCTCATTGAATTTCTTAGCTTCACTCGGAAATTGTAACATTGTTAATAACAATAGTATGAGGACTGATAGATTAAACGCAATTTGTCTTATTGTTTTCATAAATTAAAATGAATAATAATTTTCTTCAAACTAATGAATATTTGCTTCGGTCAAACGGTCACTTCAAGTTCAACTTCCAAACAGATTGACCTTTCACAAATTAGTGTTCAAGCTGAAAAGCAATTATAACAAACAAGTTAATCCACCAAAAGAATCATCTTAACCTTCATTTAGTCTTTAAATTAATCAACCTTTTTTTTCATTTATCTATCATATTCTTGGTGGCCATTATTGGATACAAATCAGACCTGAAACGGAAGATGATCGCCATCGATTCAAAGTGGAAGAGTTAAAACAACATTTCAACCTGGACATTGCCAACCGTGGTAACATCTATGACTCTAGAGATATCAAATCACTGAGCAACAATGATTTAGGATTAACCCTGTTTTTGGAGTCAAACGAATGGAAGGTTGATTCGGCCATGGAATCGCTTAGACACCATTGTATATGGAGGAAGGAGAATGCGATTCTTGATTTATCCTTCAAAGATATTCCAAGGGAAATCCATTCAACTGGACTTTTCATGGCCAAAGGCTTAGACAAATCAGGGCATCCACTTTTTTTCATCCAACTATCCATCAATCCTGGACCCAAAGAGCTTCATCCACTTATAATTAAACAATTTCTCTGGCAATGTGAAACTATGCGTAATTGTGTCCTTAAATCAGGCAAACGGTTGGCTATTATATTTGACTGTCGCAACGCTCAAGTTGATATTGGTTTGCTTAAAGAGATATTGGATATCTATACTCGAAAATATCCTCCATCGGCTGAATACATTGCTTTCCTTGATATGTCTTTTGGCTTCAAGATGATCCTTCAAGTGATCAAATATTTCTTTCCCAAATACTTATGGAAAAAGATGCTTTTCATTGATCGCGACACTTTATACTCAATGGTTACTCCACAGAATCGACCTGAATATTTGGATGGTACAGCTACACAATTAACTGATGAACAGCTCAATTCCTGCCCAACGTTGGACAATTATGTTAAAGCTAATACTATTGATGAAAAGGTTTACGAAAAGATGAGAAATCATTTGAGTAAATACGTGTCCATCTGTTGATATCTCACACCAATTTCATTTTAATGGTCTTCTTTTATTGTTGATTTATATTGATTATTAATCGATTTGAAAGATGTTGTATTCATGTTTTATTTTTTTAACTGTCGTTATATTTTATACAAATAATTAAAGATTAATTTAAAAGAATGTTCATCTGTTCAGAAAGCTTATTTTGAATGATTGTATGAGATGTTTCAAAAAAATGTTTAGGGAACATTGTAAATCGTTTATTCATTTCACATTTAATATGAACCCATAAAATTGCTAACCGCAGTTGATTAACTTTTCTTATTGACGAAGTAGAGTAAGAAAATCATGAATTTTCAAGTCCAATCAGAGACAGATCAAGTACAATGTCAAGTAGCTCACCAAGGGTCAATTTACTCATAGATATGAAGATGGCCTTTATTAATCTAATAGCATTATTTTTGATCCGATGATTTAGATAAGAAGTTACAATAATTGATTGTTTCAGCAAATATTTGTAAGAAATAAAATACGAAAAATTGTAGTTAAACATTTGTTTATTTCGTTGTCATTTGAAATTTTCAAATTTCATTAAATTGAAAATAATTTTGTCAATAAATTTACTTTTGCATTCAATTTTTCATAAAGATTGTTTCATATCAATTGTTTACGTCGAGTTGAATTGTTGATTGAAATTAGTTGATGAGAAAAAATTTGGTATAACAACATATACATTCACATTCCCGATGTGACAATTTGCTGTCTATAGTTGTAAATACAGGACAATTCATTTTTGAGATATATATAAAAGGTGATAATAATAATTAAAATAAAAAATGTAGCAAATTATTTATCAAACTAGAATTTTTGCAAATTTGAATTGTCAATTGAAGTCGATTTTTCTTTTAAAATTTGTGGCTTTTTTTAGCATTCAATCCACTTTTGATCTTTACGTTGTCTGATTAAATATTTAAAGTTGGCCTTTTGGTCTGAAGTATTTAAATTATCAAGAAGAGTATTCATCACGGCGATTTCACTTTTCAAGTCACAATCACATCCATTGTATTGTAATTTTTAACTTGATTTGACTGACTTAATTTTGTATTTCAATATTGTATTTATACATTCTTCTTGTAGGCAAATTATCATCTCTTAAAGCCTTATAACCACTCCATTGTTGTTGATACCATTTGGTTGTGGTTGTGCTTGAGGTCCTGCTGGTGCCTGTGGTTGATCTTGTAATGAAATTTGCTCTTGATTTGACTGTTGATCATTTTTAGATTCTGTGTTTAATTGTGACTGTTGTTTATCTTGAGAGTTATCCTCTGTTGGCGATGATACTTCAATACGAACTTCGTTATTGCCTAATGTAGAGCCATCAACGGTACAAAGAGATTCTTCAATTGTAGTTTTCTTCTCTTCTCCAATTGAGTCGCCAATATTAGCGTCAGCTTCATTTTCATATTCACGAAGACGTGATTTAAGGTCACAACCAAATAAACATTTAACAAAACCAGCAGTTATTTGATGGAATGGAGCTTCAATGAACAAATACATTAGATAACCACAGAACAAACTGGCTAATATTATTCCAAAAGAATCTACAGTCTGTAAAATAGATAAAATTGATTTTAATTAATAATTTGAATAAGTATTCATTAGCATAGGTAGTAGTTGAGGAAAAATAATGATTAGGTGAACTTACCAGCTCAAAGTTACGATAATCAACTAAATCACGTTTTGTGAGGAAATAGTTCCAAATGATTATCAAATGGACCAAATAGACTTGAAGGCTAAGACCATTTAGTGTTTTGAACGCTTTCCACGACAAGAATCGGCCAACGATTCCTAAAATAAGAAGAATAGAGAACAATTTGAATAATTACAAATAAAAGAATAGACAGAGAAAAATACAGAGAAAAGGAAGACTGGAAAAAAACCTTAGAAAACCATAATTGGTAATTAAGTTGAAACGACATGACAACAGAATTGAGATAAATTAAAGGTAAACTTTCACAAAATGAATAAGATATCTCAAATTGATTGATCACTTGCAAGAAAACAAGTCAAAAAATGTACAATTGTCTCAGAAAATCTAACCTTTCTAGCTTCTAACATGAAAGAAAATGTTGACAGAGAAAAACTGAAAAGCAGTTAATCATTATAAACAATACAATGTATTCAAATTGATCTTAGGTGGTCAAAGAGCAAGCCTTTTTGGACACTATCTCTTGATCTGCGGCCCTTTGGTTCCACAAAAACAAGTTTGGAGCTGCAGTAACAAAAGGTGAACTAAAACAGTATCAACAAGACAACAAAAGCAATCGATATTGCTAGTAGTAGTTGAAGTGAACGTAAAAATTAGACATTCATAACAGCCATGTCACAATAACGATTAACTGAGAGTCAATATCATTATTATTCACTAGTTAATTTCATGTTTGATAAGTTATATAAAATGATACCCGCTAATTTGAATCATTTTCAACCCAACTTATAAAATGGTTACTATTATATCCTCAAGGTAAATATATGCCTACCATAGACGAAGAAACGTCTAAAAATTCCCTTTTCTCTACTCATTGAAAACAACTTGCTGTTGGTATCATTATTACAGGTTGCAGAAGTGAGCCAAGAAAGGGAACTTTTGTTAACAGAAAAAAATATCAGCAACAGAAGTAAATGTTGCCTCTCTGAAGCTCACAATTTTCAGAGTGAAAAATGTTTAAATGAGAATAAAACTGATAATTAACTCTAAATTTGTGTCTTCTGTATGAACCCAAACTGTAGAGAAGAACAGCGATTTAATAGAAAACTAATCAAATGTGCCGATTCAGAATTAATCATAACCATTATGGACAAGCAACAGGTTAACTCAAGTTTACCGAAGGCGCTGAATAATCAATTAAAATAAACTATCTTTTTCTTGTAGCTGCACTTCTAGATATGTCAATATCATGGTGTTAACAGATAACTGGCTTAATTAATGAGAATGTCTAACAGAAAAAAAGGAAAATTGATTTAATTAGTAAAGCTTGCAGTTGATTAGGCTTACCTCCTTGCTTGAAAGTAAATTGATGAGTTAGCCAGATAAAGAATGAAATGAACGCAATTCGGTGTAATGCTGAGTAAATGATAGATGAAGTTTGATTGGGAATGTCTTTGAATCCATTCCATTTACAGGTAATCAATATTGATGATAAACTTATGGCACCAAGAACAATCCAGATAGCAATGCGAAGACCCTATGAAAGTAACAATGAAATAGACGGTTAAATTATCAAGTAAATTTACTTTTCACAGTAACAATATAACAGACAATACTCAGTTTTTTCTCGTACCTTATTTATTATTGGTTTTGCAGGTTTCTTGTAAATTAAATAAGCCAACAGGATTCCAACAAAGTAAGATGATAGGTGGTTATAAGTTGCAAAATATTGTATTGAAAGGTCATCGCGAAGTTGCCTGTTATAAAGAAGAAGAAGAAAAGGATGAATAGGAAGAAATCAAACAATTATTATCATTGTTAAATTTCAAGAGGAATTAAGAAATGAAGTCCACTCAAATTTACTCTGTAAATGAAAAGTCTCACAATAAAAAAAGCTATTATTAATCAATAAGCGATATTCAGCAAACGAGAAAGTGAAAGAAAAATTGTTGATACAAAAAAAAGTACAGTCTATCATGTGAAAGTCTAAGAAAGCATGGAGAGAGTGAAAGTCAAATAATGATTGAACATCAATTGATTCAATTATATGTAAGTAATAAAATTATCGCCTACGAGAGAAAAGGTTAAATATTGTTTGACCTACCCAGTTAGTTCTGTAAACTAACTAGCCAGAAAATCAATATTAATCATTAGAAGTTCATTAAAATGTGATGTTCACTTCACTCTCCTTTTCTCATTTGTCTGACTCTAAATTTATTAATGTGTTTGCTTGAGATTCTGTTAATGTTGATGGTTAGTTCATTAGGTGAATGATTATTTGTTGCTTTTTTCTGAAGAACCAGATAATAATACTAACTGGATGTTAGGATTGTTGAGAAGCATGGTTGGTGGTAAATTATATTGATAGGTAAGTAAACCAGGTAAAATTATTCCAAGTAAAATGAGTAGGAGCGATAAAGTAACTCCAAGAGCGGGTTTTCGGTGGATAATCAAGATAACCATGAAGCCAATAAGTTGGAGCTGGAATAGAGCACTTAAGAACCATGTTTGAGGTAAACACTGTGAAAGAATGAGAGAAATAAAATTAGTTGAAATTATTAAAATGAGTTAACAGTTGATAGCAATTTGAACAAAATTGATAGACAATCGAAAGTGTTTTTTACTCAATTTAAAAGGTAAACATTAAAGCTGATTATTGATAGATGATTTAAAAATTAGCTTCAGTTTAAGCAATCAAATTAATTAGAGTCCATCCTTAGAAAAGGTTTCAAAAGGATGAAAATTGAGAAAAGGATAACTGGAAAATTGTTACCAGAGAAATATCATTGAATCTTTGATTTATAATGATTTTAATTAGTACTTTTGTGACAGGGTTGAAATTGTCTGAATAAAGCGAGAGATAATTTCACGATTTATTGACGTTGGGATATTGGCGATTCGCTAATGTCATTGCTATTTTTGCTATGAAATACAAGAGGAGATTAACCCACATTGAAGTAATCATTTAGATTACTAAGATTTATGATTTGTTTTTTAGCTTAGCACGATATTAAGCTTTCTATGGTATTATGACCTGACTCACTAAATCGCTCGAATCGTATACTTATATTGGTTCGATTCGCCCCATTCTTTACCTTGAATCTGGCCTCAGTCTTGGCCTTGTAAAATACCATAAAAATAAGGGCCAAGAGGCCATTAAAGATATTTCAATTGAAATTATTGTGAGAGTCTAAGGTAAGAGAGTTAACCTGACTATTTGTATAATTATAATCATTAATAGTCAAAGTACAATTAGGCCTCCGAATATATTGTCAACTCTTGCAGATACAACTGAAAAGGTTGAATTGTGAATCAATTTATTATAATAAATTGAGTTGGGAGTGCTTGGATTATGTTGTTGTTGCAATTTTTATTATCAATTGCTGAGAGTATAAATTGAATTAAATTATCACACAGTTTAACAGCTTAATTGGTCCAATGAATTATTATATTCTGTGCCCAATATAATCAATTTACTTGATAATAGAAAAGTTTGATTGTGATAACCAATTGAAATTGAATTCTTTCAATTGAATGGGTGTAAACAAAATTGCTTTTGAATTGCTAATTAAAGTAAATTAGATTTAAAGTAGATAGTCAAATTCAAATCGCCATTTAGATAAGTTGTAATTTAAATTCAACTGTAATTGATATAGTAAAGTGTAAATTGAATAAGTTGGTCACTGAGTTGAAAGATTTGATTCATGATGAAATGATTTAGATGTGAACGATAGAATCAAAATCTTGCCCGAAGATAATATTGATGGTTTTTGGGGCTAAATAGTGAAGATTACGAAGTGGTCATTGAATTGTCAAGTGAAACTTGAATCATTCATAGTTCATTATTTGATTTAAAATGCTATTATTTCAATACAATTATCGAGCCTGATTGAAATGTTTGGTAAAAATGGGAAAATTAGCAACAGAATGGGTAAAATATGGTTAAACCTGATGACGATTAACTACTGACCTTTAATAAGCGTTGAGCTAAACGTTTGCCTCGAGCATTAATAACAATTGAAACACGTTTCAAAGGGATTGATGATAACTGACCTTGCTGAATACATGCGTGATTAACTGATCATAATTAATATCATTTAATAAAGAGATGATTTGACTCACACCCTTTTTTGGTGTCAAAATTTGCCTGCAAATTCACTTTTACCTTTTCAGTTTCAGGTAATGAAAAGAGTCGTTAATGGTTAAAGAAAAGTAAAACAGTCCAAACAAAAGCGTCACTCAAGATGACTAATGGTAGTAATGTAGTCCATAATGTCCAGTCCATAAAGCTGATTGGGTTGAAGTAACAATAAGTGTTTAAAGCTGTTTTTGTAAATAATTCAATAAACATTCAATGGCTTTTTGGTTAAACCACCTTCACAATATTGACCTTGCTCATTGAGATTGGAAATGTTTCAAGATGAGTTTCGCTGAAAAGTGAAAGGCTCATAATGAGATGAATTAAGGTAAGACATGACTTGAAATTTTTAAATGTTGCTTATAAATAGAGTAATCTGGTCACTGATTTCATCCAGACAAATTGATAGGCTAATCAACTGCCAATTGAGAGGATATTGCAGGTCAATTTGGATGCTCTTTCATCAACTATCACTTTCAAGGTTAATAATTTGAATTAACAATATATAACCTGAGGCATTTGATTATTATGCATTTTACAGTCAACTTGAAAGCTTCTGCTTTGTTCAGCTTTATGTTTTTTTTTGGTGTAGTTATAGCACTATGTTACCTTGACAGATTTTAGGTAAATATTTTTGTTGATGGAATGACTCAGAAACGCTTATTTACAGCATATTGTTGTTGATTCTGATGATACAAAAATTGATACTGATTTTGGTTCTGTGGATATTTTACTTGCATTTCAAGGTTCAAAAATAATTACTAGTGTTATTAAATTAAACAAGTTATTTAATCGTAATTGCTACGATTTAATAACAACTTGTTTAATTGGAAAATGTTGCTTGATAAATTTATTAATTATAAAGGAAATTAATTTTTCTATTTGTCTAAGTTCAAGAGGTAAAAGGCAATACCTGTTAATAACAAGCTTGATCGACCATCCGATTAAACCGTTAGACTAATCACTTTTTGAGATTCAATGAAATTTCGATGTTATTTTTTTCATTAGAAATGTTTACCTTAAATTGAGGTTTAGTTATACCCTCGACAGACTAATCAGGATAGTAATTAAAAGCTGACTTGATAATTTGCTATAAAAAAATGAAAGCTTACCATATCTTTGACTGGAAGCCAATTGTTGAATAAAAATATACTAGCAACTCCATTTTGGTTACATGGTTCAACGATTAGTTTTTCAGCTCTACTAAAGGAAGGTCCATCTTGCCATGACCATTGGAAAACAATTAGAGTAATTAAGATGGCACCGATGATAGAAGGTGCAAAAGATAGCCATTGGCGGATAAAGAAACGACCAAAAGTTGGACAGCGTTTCCTTTCTCGAGCTCCCAATAAGCCGAGGCAAAACACGAATCCACTGTGAAGAGAATGAAGAAAAAGGAAATTAATATTTTACTTGAAATTACTAAATATCAGATAATAGCACATAATTGTTTAAAAAATCTTAGAATTTAATTAAAAATTCAAATATAAACCAATGAGATTAAGATTGAGTTAAACAAAAGATATTTTTCGGTTAAAGGATCACATGATGTGTCACATGTTACATAAAATGTCTTTTGTTAAAAATTAACCGCTTTTACTGTTTTAAATTAATCTAAAGTCCCTATTGTACGTTATAACGACTTTTTTAAAATTTGGATCCTTAATCTTTTAAATTTTCATTATTATTGTCATTTTAGGTGATCAAATTTGTATTAAACTTTCTACATTAGTGACAAAAAAGTGTTTGTTTCGCTAGTCAAAGTGTTCTTATTTTTCTATTCACCACGATTGACATTTAATGGAGTCAATGCAAGTGGATTTAGCTTTACCAGTTGGAAGATCATTCTTGTAAGTGTAGCAAACAATTTAAACTTAATCCGTTTTCATCCCTAACTGATTCTCAATTTATCTTTTTTTCAAGGTTGGACAATTGAACTCGTTCAAGCCTGCAAAGAAACTGTTAAAACGGACTTGAGAAAATGATGTATCTACGTGTTTATTTCATTGTACAAGTTTACTAGCCATAACTTTTGATCCAATTTTCATATGGAGCATCTTTTTTATTGCTGATTTATCTGTCTCGCCGGTTTTTCGTAAAATTGCAGATTTTATATCGTTACTCACCTTAAAAGGAAAAACAGTTCAGCCATGTAGTCCCATGAATTTAAAATGAATTGGAACATAAGGGATCCTCCTTGTGATCTGAAGTCCATATTCAGATTTTCTGTTGAATGAAATGAAATTTTCATTATTACGTGTTTGTTTTTTCGTTTTTTTAAATTTTCGTGCAAGGACATGATTAAGTCAATTTGTTTGCATCGAATAGTTACTTACTTAAAAGATACGCTATTGGTAATCCTCCAAGTTGATAGACATTTGCTATCACAATCCAACAGACTGAGAGAAACTGAAGACCGTGAATCCATGATAGAGATTGACCAGCCAACATTTGTCTCTCCTTGGCCAGCTTTTCCTTCTTTGTTTCACCCTTCTTATGACCCAACAAAACATGAGTATTTGAAATACTGGAAAAGGCAGCGAATAATCGTCCCAGACAATTTTCCTCCTTTTTCCTGATATAAAAGTCATATGCTGTTCCAAAGCCAACCATTAGTCCAAGAAGGCACAAAATGAAGCTGCACAGAATAATGAATAGAGAACAGAAAAAAAAGTTTGTTATTATCATTGACTTCGATACAATAAACATCATTATAAAAGCAAGAAGTTTGGTGAAAGAGATATTCGAGAGATTAGAGATTCCTAACTTGGTTAATGTTTTATATGAATATTGATGGCAATGTCCGGTAAAGTAGATCTCCGTGTGGTCTTGAGGAAATCAAAATAACACAATAGCATCATACCGTTAATAGCATTATCATTACCACTAAGCCTAACATTTACCGTTGCCATCAAAGATTAATGTATAAGATACTGCAGTAAAGAGGTACAGAGAACCTGAAGGGACAATGCCCACTGGAGGGCACCACAGACAAAATTTTGATCAAAATTGAATAGGAAAACTATTTTTAATTTTTTTTACAAAAAAATGAAAGATTAAAATTAAAGGTAAATCACAGTAAAAATGCGACAACTAGCGCTTGAGGTGGGCATTGTCCCTTACTAACATCAGTACCTCTCAATTGCTGTATCTTATGCTTTAATCTTTGGTTGCCATTCTTATGCGTGTTACCTTGCCAATTATGATCAACACTTTTTATTCAGTCATTCACTTTTCATCTTTTCATTTCATTATTTTCATCATTTCAAGTTCCTTTAGCTTATCATTATCATTATTAACATTGAATTAGATTCAAGCAACGCAAAACAAATAGAAACAATATTCTTTAACTGAAGATACAACAATTTAGTTTCCAGTTCCAAGAATCATAATTTATATCGTTTTGTCAATCTTATTTTACTTCATTATCTCAAGAATGAACTTAATTTCTAAGTAATTTCAAGAGCAACAATCTAGGAAAAGAACAATTTGGTAAATTTACTAAAGTGCTTCTTAAAAATTTATCCGTCTTCAGTGTTTCCACCTTTTCCAATACTTATGATTTCACCTTTTTGATTTCACTTTAATTTCAAGCCTTGTCTACCTTTTCAAACAGATATCCAAGTTAAATCAAATTATAAATTGAAGAGAAAGCTGATGGTAATTGCCTCTGCAAAACCAATAGACGGACCAGCAACAAGTTTCACCCTTCGAAGTATTAAAGCCTAATATAGCTGATTCTGCCGAATATTTTCAAAGAAAATTTGATTCTAATTTTGCACCAAACGGAGAAATATTTGGATGGCAAATCAACATTTATGAGATAATCAAATGATGGTGGTGATGGCATTAGATGAAAACTGCTTCAATAAAGTGCAAAAGAGTTAATAGGATGAAGATAAAAGAGATTCAACTTGAAAAATTGATTGGATAACAAGATCATGATGGTGCTGCGTGTATTTCACGATTCATGTTTTGTTTCTCTGTCAAGGTGTATTTTCAACTGTTAACTTGTTAACATATGAATGGTTCAAAAATGGAAAATTTGAAATGAAATGGGCAACAACTTCTGCTTTTTCCAGGTCATCAACCGATTCCATAGAAGTTATCAGAGAAAAAAAGGAAAAGAAATGAAAGAAAAAACTGATTACATTGAAAGGTGCAAATGATCAACTTCATATTTACACCGTTAAAAACAATTTACTACATTGATGTAAAGCTAGGAAATGTTATAAAGAGATGAAATACGTTACAGCTGTGTATTTATTATTTTATTATATAAATACATGTAAAGATAATTTGATAAATAATATGATGGAGAGAAAAAAATATCTGTTTATCAACGGATTGGAAAAGGTTTTGTTTATCATTCAAGATGATGGATGACTCCGGATGGGAAGCAGCTCAAGGTTCAAGAAAAGAAAGTCAAATCTAATTGAAAGAATCTTCCTTCTCATCAACTTTCCTTTGTTTGAATCAGTCAACATGAAGATGAAAGTTGAATGAAAGTGATTCCAGTTTATTTCAAAATTTCCTAAATAACAGTCCTTGTTTTCAATTGATTAATCTATTCACGGAATCCTAACTCTTGTTGGAACATTTTTCAATCAACCGTAATTTTCTTTTCCATGAAGTATTTAATAAATGCTGGTTAACTGTATTCTCATCAAAGATTCTAATGACAATCAGACGAACAATGTAAAACCCAAATGTCAAGGTTGTTGCTATTTTGTACACACAAAAATCATATTCTGGTTCATCCCTGCTGATCATGAGATTCAATGTCTTCCGCTCTCAGGTAACACGAAAACTTCTTGTCTCATCAAAGGTCTATGACTTTAATCATGAAATGTCCTGCTGTGTCCTACAAGGAAATGGTGTTCAACATTCAATAATAGGAATCAGTTTTGGAAAAGGCTTAATCAAGCTTCTATGAAACAAAGTGATGAAAAAAAGTAGCAAATCCTAAAGTCGTGTTATCCTAACTCTGAGTACAATATTACCAATCAATCAGACTTGAACAAATTCAAAATAATCATAAACGTGAAGACATGATTAACGGTAAATTTGTCTCACTTTTTGTTTTCAAAAGATATCATTTTTCAGACAGACTTACATTTAATTTCATTTTGATTTTCAGAGCAAACTTGAAATTAAATAAAATGTAGTCTTCAAAGTGATTGAAAATTTGACAGTTTAATTCATAATCAAATTGAGTTACACTGTTGACTTCCCTTTCTTCAAATCAATATTTCTAGCAATTGGATGTAACTGTTAAAATTGAAATAAGAGTTAAATGTAAAGTCCAGATTGTATCGTGTTTAACGCATTTACGTAAGACCATGGTAAAGCCATGTATGACTACATGATATGGAAAAACCCTCGAGACAATTTAATGATGATTACTGATCAGTTTAGGTTAGTTTCAAGCTCAACTGGATTTTTGATAAGAGAAGACTTTCTTCTTGAACAAGGCAATCAACATGAAACTCTGTTTTTTCCTATTTAACTTTAATGTATGATAAACAGATGATTGTTGTATTGCAATGTAAAGTGAATAAAGTTGTCCAGATTAAATAATTTCCTATTCTTGAGAGCACAAATCTTTCAAGAAAAGGTTCATGATTAAAAGTAATCATTTAAATTGGCTAACAGACCAATTATAATCTACTTTGATGCACTTCATTTTCATGAAATATGACAGCTTAAAAAGTAAATTTAGATTAGCAAAAAGTAAAGGAAAAAAAGGGAAAGGTCCAAATAGAGAAAAGGTTTATTCGGATTTTTGATATTTAAATGTGTTTTG
Organism: Tetranychus urticae; assembly: GCF_039701765.1. Taxonomy (NCBI): domain Eukaryota; kingdom Metazoa; phylum Arthropoda; class Arachnida; order Trombidiformes; family Tetranychidae; genus Tetranychus; species Tetranychus urticae. The sequence continues at coordinate 1,202,741 of NC_142958.1, read as the reverse complement.
CTATTCAAATGGACAAAAAATGGAAATCAAATGTTACAATTAGATTGATCATAAACAGTCAAAAGGCAAAGCTTCGTCAAATGGATTACATTTGATGATCAACTTGATGTTTTACTTTTACATTCAATGGTCATTAGAAATCCAATGAAACAATTGGGATTATCTTTGAAATATGAAATCGACTGAAATTTTGTGAAAATCACATATTGAAATGTTTCCAATACTAACTGTAAAAACCAAAATTGCAGCTTTTGAAGCTTTTTTACTTTTACCTTCAACAATTAGCAATGAGTTTACAATGATTAGCTTAAGGGTGAATAAAGAAGACATTTTTCTCGATTATCATAAATATCGAAATCAAGATTGAAATTGACTTTTCACATATTCAAGGTGATCAATGGTTAAATTGTTACTTTGTGCTCATCCATCAACATTATTGGACGATTAACTAATTGCTTCAAGATAACTTCTTTACGTGATTTACATTGCATTTAAACGTGAATAACAAGCCGACTAATCGTCATCTCTAGCTTTCAGTGTAATTTTATGGTCAAGTTTATTCAAAGGTAACTGGTATTTTAAGGTCAACCTCTAGGGTCATAGGGATAATGATGAGAGTCTGAGGAAATTTTTCCAACCAAAAGATAGTCTCAAGGTTTGACCTTTTCACGGTTTACATTATCAGCTTTGAGGTTTAAATGCACTTCATGGCTCGAAATGACCAATTTAGATTTAAATTGGCCATAAGAAGACACAAAAAGTGTTGGATAACCTTTACACTGTATATTAATCAGACAGTAATTCAACGGATTGAAAAAGATTTGAACGCAACTTTATTCAGATGCTTTATTTGAAGTTAAATAATGCGCATCTTAAGTAACTTTCAGTTTTAACATTTCTTTAAGCTCGATAAACGACGATGTAATGGATAGAAGAAGATGAAAAATCCATTTTCATCATTTTTCTTGGTGTGTTCATCACGGCTTCACAGTTGGCAATTTTTCTCGTTTGTACAAGAAAACTTGAAATAACTGGTTTCACTTTAATACAATGTAAATTTATCAACATCCTCATCACTATATTTTTGCGCCTCTTCAAAAAGACTTGATATTAGAGTGAATAATTACAGGGTTTTTTTCAAGGAATGCTGACTATTTTACAAGATTGAGTTCAATTTTGGCAGAAAACTGGCAGATTACATGAAAAAAAGGAATCAGTTAATCTGATTGAGAAAGGTCAGGTTGAAGTTCAATTTCAATTCAAATTTAGCTCATTATATTCACAGATTGGATTTAAAGATTAAACAATTTCATTTATAATGTTAATCTTTTGTTTAATATGAAACCATTAGAAAAATTGAAAATTTATTAATAAATGATAATCTTCCGGGTTTCATCTATTAGATGATTTAGACAACATTTGAGGCCTAACAGGGGATGTGAGTGAATTAAAATTTTCTTGAGGTAATAGCTAATTATTATGAGCTAATCAAGCTGGATTCAACGGAAAACCAGAATAATTAGTTGGTTAATTGAGTCTAGTGTTTATATCAAAATTGATCAGCGTAAATCAGTGTACATTGAGATTGTCTCTAAAGAGGCAAATCAACTTAATAATACGATTGAGCTTTTTTCAACCAGAAAAGTCTTTTTATATCAACATGTTAAATCTGGTAAAATGGGCCTAAAAGATAGCTAAATTAGCAGACAGTGGGTTGAAAGGTTAGGTTGATTAACGTAATGTATTATCTAAGATTAGGTTTGAAGGTAAAACCTAACCTAGTCAATTTCAAGTGAATAGTTAATCCAGTTTTCATATCTTATAAGAGTTTGAATCGCGCCTCGAGCAGGTAACATGGAAACCTGACCATTATCATGACCATCATCAAGAGCAACATCATCAGTCTACAGTTTTATAATGGATGTAATTATTTTAACTGTGGTAGAGATGAATGAAAATAACAGAGTAAAATGAAATGAAGATTGAGAGATGAGAATTAAATTGTTAATTGTTAAACGTTAAAAGAGGTAAATGGGTTTTTATACACAAAGAAGGGCACTTTGATAAACAACAAAGACACAGAGTCTAAGTCACGAAATCAAAGTCAATTAAATCACGGTCATCATCATCACCAACATAATTATCATGCTTTTAATGATTGGGGTTTGGGTGAAATTTATCAACAAATGTTAATTTCACTTGATAATTTTACCAGATAATTTAAGCAAATACTCTACTTTTTGACTTGTTTAACACCATTTCCTCTCCTGCTTTGTTCAACACAGAGTTTTCCCTTTTTTGGGACAAAAATAGTTGCTCAAAGGGTTAACGTACATGCTTGGAATACATAAGAAAATCTTTCATGGAATTGACTAGTTTCTAAGTTGTTACCCTTTTGCCTACCTTTTAGCTCATTACTAAGTATGTTTAACAGCTGATGACAGGTTAATTGACTTGCTACTTAAGTCGGGCTTCAAAGTTAATTGTAGGACAAAACAATAAGAAACAATGGATTCAATCAGAGAAGATAATTGGATTGAAACAGAAAATGATTTGAAGATGATTTGAAAATTTAAATTTTCCAGGGTAAAATATTTCTCCAGAAATCACTAAATGATAGTTTAAGCTCTTAATGACACTATCAACGATCAAACAATGTAGGTGTTTCTATGGACATAACATTAGACTTGAGGTGGTTCCCTGTTTACCTTAATTTTGAAGAAAATTGAAGATTCTAAAGAAAAGGTTTCAAGATTACTTTTGTGAGGTTCAAGGATATCATCAGTTTATCACCTTGTTTTACATCTTTTGATGTATTGTAAGGTATAATATTGTTTTATAATACAGACGATCAATCTCAAAAGGTAATCATTAAGAAAACATCAACGCACTGTTAAGTATGTCTAAATTGAATGAGCATGCATCATCAATTTCAACATTTTTTGCTCAAAGATTGAAATGTTAATCAATTTTGTAGAGCAACCAGTAAGATTTAGATTATTGTTTTTAAAAAATTAACTTTGATTTACTTACAGAGCATATTCAGGAGGTGATTGAGCTTCCCAATAATTTGTTTCTGGTGTACATCTTGCATTGAAGGTGACCGTGAAATTAAATGGATTTGCCACTAATTGCAATAAAAAAAGGAGAAATATAGAAACTAGATTAACAATCAAGATCAAAAATATAAAAAAATCACAAACAGGATATAATGGTTTGCTGATTGTTTTTGATGGCTGTTATCTTTTGTGTTGATACACTTTTTCTGCCATCTTGAATCAGCATCTCTTTTGTGTGTCTCGTGTTATTATTATATTTTTAACCATTAACTCCTGATTTTGATTCAATCCTTTGACTTACATTCATTCAATATTTTGGCAATGTCCTTTGATTGGCAGGTTGATGGTATGCACATTCCGATTGTATAAGCATTGGAATATAATTCGTGTGCGAATGAACCCCATTCTTCGAGATACTGTAAAGAGAAAGAAAATAATCACAATTAGAACGTTGATGACTGCAATTGTTTACCATTTAAGTAGAAAATAAAAAGCTATTCATTCCATTAACCCATTTAGGGTGATAAATGTTCAGAATCAAACATCCTAGTAAACATGAAAAAATGGTGTGATTTGGGAGGATTAGTAAAGGTTAAGTTTAGAAGGGTTTAGTACTGCTCGACCAATACTTTAAGCTTTTAAGACAAAGGATAAGCAAATATCCTCTAGAAATACAAATTTATTGAGGCTTTAAACCAAATGAGCAGCAAGATTCAAATATTCACTTGATTATTGACATACTGAGTGTAATAATTTGTTTGAATGTTTAATTATATCATCATTTTCACTTATCATAGTGATATTACAATCACTTTGCACGTACTTTCGATACATTCTAGAGTTAACCTTATTATCTAATAAGTAAAACATATCACAATAAATCAAATTTTTACTATTAAATTCATTGAGAACGAAATCCATGTTTTGAATATTTGAAATAAAACATCAAACTGAGCAAACCTAACTACTCTGACTTGAGAATTTGTTAAACTTCTTAAAATCATAGAATGAATTTTCCCCTCAAGCTCTGAGTTTGAACGTTATGGATTAAAGGATTGGTCGAGCAGGAATAGACCGTTTAGAAGATATATTTGGTAAAAGCATTATTGGGAAAGTTTATAATCTTTTTGTGAGATGGTCAAATGTTTTGGTGTAAAAGGAAAGGTAAACAAATAAAAGTGAAAAGGTCTAGACCACACAGATCAGGTATGAAAAAATCGAAGAAACCAGGTCAACTTTTCATCATAGAAATGTTAACATTGTTTATGAAAGCTATTTTTCTGTTAATAATAGATACAAGGTTAAATTGCTTTAGGGTGATGGTTGGTAAAGGTTAAGGTAAGAAGAAGAAACAAGTAAAAGTTGAATAAAAATACTGACCGTATTTTCCAGTTCTGTGCCAGCATAGTTAAGTAAAGAAGATTTGAAGGTGAACCTTCCGTCTTTTGATTGTTCAGGTAAAGGTGGCTTTACTTGAGCTAAACAATATTTTCCAGAGAATTCGTCTTCTTCCGAAATGGCATCATCAGTAGCTCGAATCTTTAAGCATTGGTCAAAATTGCCGAGAGAGCTTAAAGTTCCAGCCAAAAAGCCATCTTCACGTCGTCCATAAGAATCCAAAACTGTGAAGAGAATGACCAAAAAATTAATTTTCTTGTTTCAAGCTATTAATCAATTAAAGTAATTTTTCACCCTCATTGTGAAATTGTACTTACATTGGAAAGCCCAAGTCTTTTTAGCTTTAACTCCGTTGGAAATTGCCAAAATGGATCTGGAACATTTACCATCAATGCGAACTTTGAAACCCAGTTCAACGACATGTGGTAAAATTGATTTAGCGATAAGAGATGTTTCATTGTCGACTATTCCTGAAATGTAACGATAAATATCTTCGGCTTTGGAGTCAACTGGTAGTTTTGAGCGATCGGGTCCTTGAAAGATTCTGATTAGCAAACCAGAACCAGAAGAACCTTCAACAGAGAAACTCTTAACTGCTGGTGCTTCGGGATCATTTGTTGAATCATTGCCATTTAAAAGATCAACAACTGAGTTTGTCTCGAAATTGGGCAAAGTAAGGTTATCAAGGTCATCTTCCGGAAACTCATATGATTCAGTTGATCCGGTTAATGTTTCAGCTGCAGGCTTATTCAGTAATTCTTTACTTTCACTTTTATCACCTTCTTCTGTCGTTTCAGCGCTATCTTTTGGGTCTTTTTTATCATTTAACCATTTTTCCGCCTTCTTATTTCCATCATTACTGAGGAGAGCTGAATTAGCTCGACTTACGCGATTATCTGGACTATCTTTTGGCATTGATCCTTCATCGTTAAGGTAACCTGGTGATGGCTCTGGATTTGGTGTTGTAGAAGTAGATGTGCTTGGAGGTTCAGTTGATAATTTAGATGCTAAACTATCAGCTGGATTTTGTGTTGTTTTTGGATCATTACGACTTTCGTCAATATCATCTGAGATGGTTGAGGAAATTACCTCAAGCATGTTTTTTTCAGGTTTCGATGTTTCAGTTTCAAGTTTTCCTTCATTTTTGGGCAATTCTTTTGGAGATGGAGTTGAATCGATCAATTCTGAATCATTTACTTTTTTCTCAATACTTTTGATAATAGGATTTACAGTAACTGATGATGATGTATCATGTTCTTTGTCAACTTCTGTGTTAACTTCTTCTTTATTGTTTTCTGGATCAATGTCACTAGTCTCAGCTGAGACATAATTTGGTTTTGAGGTAGAAGTTACAATATCATCTGACTGTGGTGTTGTAGTTGCAAGTATTGTAGGTGAAGATATTGAAGGTGTTGATGTTGTTCTGGCCTGTCTAACGATTGGCGGTTTCACAGTTGATGTTGATGTTAAAGTCACTGATTCAACCAGATCTGGTTCACTAGTAGTTGTAATAGATAATGAGGAATCATAATCATCGGTTGGTGAAAGTTGACCCTTTACATAAGATTGAAAGAGAATCACAAGAAGCACTAATTTAATTAAATTGACCATCATTGACACTCGCATAGGTCACTTCTAGGGTAAAGAGTTGAGGTACACACCAAACAGGTGAGTCAGAGTCAAGAGAAAACACAACACAGTCAAAGGTCAAACAAGATGTTTGGTCGAAAGTTATGTAGCCAATAAGAAGCCAATGGAAATGGAAAAATCCAAACTCAGGTGTACTGAGTAATCACGTGTATCTCCAGAGAGAGGAAAGGGCAAGAAATGGCAAGGTTAAGCTAACCCGATTTGGACAAAGTAATTTGGCTTCACTATTTTCTCAAAAGAGAAACACTTTGCTTTCGAACGGGAAACTTTTGCACAAAATTCTGAATCTTTTAAAGATACAATTAACTCAGTTTCAAATAACAAGTATCATGCATGTTGGTGGTTAAAGAAGAAGGAAACTGAATAATAATTATAAAAAAGCAGATTAAGATTGTAGCTGAAGCAGTTTGTTTGTTTGTTGTTGACTTGAGGTAAGGAAAGTCTTCAGTAATGTGTGTTGATCGGCTCGATGTTAACGTGAGATGGACTCAGCTTTCTTGGGAAATCTTGTTGTTGGTGTTTGTTTCAAAGAAAGTGCTAGAGAAAGAAGACAGAGAAAGAGAAGATAGAGAGAAGACCAGAAAAACAGGTTTTAAGAAAGAGAAGAAAGAAATAAATAGGAGGAGATTTGATTGGCTTGAAAGTAAAGAAAGTGAACTTCTTACCGGGCTTTTTGGTTACCTTTAACCAAGGTGTAGAAGGTCGGCTCAAGAAAAGAAAGTAGCCTGAAGAATGAAAGAAAGAGAGATGAAGATAAATGTTGATTTCAATGATCGTTGTTCGATGTTGGAATGTTAAAACCAAAATTAACTAAAAAATTGTTTACTAATAAATAAATCCTAAAATTTACTAAAGCAACTTTACCTTTGTGAAGGCGAAATACAGGTAAAACAAAACAAATTGAGCAGATAATGAATAAAAAACATGAATTAATCTTACCTTAACTATTGGCCATTGATGGTTCCTATGTAAGCAAAAATCCATGTAATCATTTTGATGCATTACCAAAAACGATGTCAAGAATCGATTTTACCGCTTCAAAAATTTCCCTCTTAAACTATGCATTGTCTTTGCATGGAAAATTGAAACAATGTGGTTTTTTCATGTTAAAGGAAAAATAATGATAATGTTAATGGTTAATCGAAGTTATAAATTCTCGAAAAGTTAATTTAATTTTGTTTTTAACTTTATGTGATCGTAACGTTTGTCCTAATCATAATCATCATCAATTGATTTGGTTATTATTCAAGATAATTACAGAGTAGTGAAGACACATGGAGTAGAAGGTAAGTAAGAAGCCAAAAACAAGGATGGAAGAGGGATTAGTAGATCCTCTTTTTTAACGTGCTTTTGCATTTAAAATATATTTTTCAAAGAGGGCTTCTTTTGGGGCAACTTAATTATCAATGTTGCCCATTATGTTGGATATATATTTTCCTCTTTTATCCTTGATCTGTTTCATCTTATTCATCTTTTTAACCAAAAATTTACCTTCAATATTTGCTATTTTATTTCCATCAGAAGCATTTCATCATTGATTCCGTCGTAAATAATGTACACTTTTATTGGTCAAATTGGTCGTCGAAATATCCCTTTGGGCCATCATCTATTCACTTCTTTCAACCTTCCTCCTCCTCCTCCCATCTCACATTTGATCGTGATGATTAAAAACAACGGACCTGGGCTTTTCTTTTTCATAAACATCTCTTTCTTGTGCATCTTCATCATCTTACACAACATCAACCAAAATTGCAATCCTGACAATCTCTAACATTAGGCGTAGACAAAATGTATTAAAGTACAAGGAAAACTGGCCTCAAGTCTCCCGCTGAGATATCTTAGATAACATATAAGATGAGGATAGACAAAAAGTAACAGTGAAGACAGAGGATAGAAAGAAGTTGAAGAAGAAGCAAAAAAGCCGAAAATAATGATGAGGGTTCTGCGAGTTCGGAAGCATAATTTGGCTCATCTTCTCTTCATCTTCTATTATCTACTTTTTTGGAGAAAAGGCTCAAAAATTTTGTTAAAGGTAAAATAGACTAACCAACAATGTTAAACAATGTTAATAATATTTGATGGTTATAAGGAATGATGAAGTGAGAGGTAATTTGCAGCTTTCAGGTCAAACAGGTAAGCTGTTTGACAGTTATACTTGCTGTTGACATTGGTAATAATTAATAATAATAATAGTTTTTTAATGATTCCTGGTATTTGGTTTTTCAAAGCTGATAATTCATTTATCTTCATAAACTTTTAATTCCTTTTTCTCATTTCGCAGTATTGCAAAAAAAGTCCAGAAGATAGATAAAGTCTCCAATGTGAGTCGTTTTCATTACCTTTTCTTGAGAAAATTTCACTTTTCAGGTCACTCGAATTAACTTTTATTTTCATTGGATTGGTGATTATCTCTGATCGAAATGATAATGAAATAGAGAGGCCAAATGGGAGAGGTGAAGAGAAATGACCTGAATATTTTTGTAACAAGTAAATTGATTGCACTCTTGGCCAGGAAAAAAACAACTTAAAATCAAATCCTAATTGATACTTTGGTCTATGATGTACATGATGTGTATTCTTATTCGTAATTTGTCTTTTCACCTTTGCCCTGACTTGAATAATTTACTGCAATTTTCCCCTCAATCATCTATAATCAATTTTATTATGGTTAACTGTTATTTTCTTGTTATTTTGTTTCCAATAAAACCAGTGAGGATAAGCACAGCCTCTTTCAATTATCACTTCATTTCAGTCTAATTTATGTAAATTTTATTTGTTGGATCTTGTATTTGCTGGACTAATGGTTTCTATTGGATTGATAATTTGAAAGTTTAGGCTAATTTATGTTACCGTAACAATTTTTCTGTTGGACTATGTAAGTACAAGACCAGAGCGTCCAATTTTAAATAATAAACAATTCCAATAAATGCTTGAGATTTTTTTATTTAAGGACGAATAGTTTTTTAAACATATCAACTTGATAGTAAATACAAATTAGTTAATAATTATGTAAAATGAGCTAGTTTAGTGATGAATTTGACATTGTATCAAGTTTGTAACATTTTTCATCATTTAGAGTTTTGTAAAATTGAAAAGGCACTGAGTCAGTGTTTGCTTGGCAGAAAATATACCGACTCGAACCAGACATGGTATGTATTGCGATTAATGATATTCATTAAATTAATTTTGACTTTAGATCAGGATAAAATGAACTCCATGGAGTTGATTGGCACGAATTAATCTTAGCTCTTTGGCATGTAGACAATTTGTTGACTAAACAGACATCATAAATAGTCCAAAAGTTTTCTAAAAGCTCCAATGACCAGTCAATAAGCTGACCGTTTGTTTTTTGTGAATTGCGTATTGCTTGGGAATCGAGGGTTGATGGATTAGTACGAAGTTTAAGAAGTCTTTCAACTGCTGTAAAATTATGATCAAGATATTTTCCGGCAACTGGCCCATTATGCAAATTTGAAGCTGAAGTTTTGTCCAAAAAAAGGCCTTTTTCAAATATGTATGGCAGCACGAGAAATTTCATCTCCAAAATTGGTTTCCATTTGTAAAGGATACTTAATTTCCAAGTACCTGGACGCAAAGGATGATTAAAATTTGGTTTGTGATAAAGAGTTATTGTTTGTTGATTGTTCTTGGCTTGGTGAGGCCATTCAATTTGTACTTCAAATGAGCCTGCAACATGTTCAACTGGGTCAATCCAGACAAATGAAACTGAAAAATTAGTCTTCCCATCCGATGACCATTTATGATTGACTCCAATTTCAGAAAAAGGATGTAAAGTACAGGCAAAATTACGGAAAATCTGTTCTTTCATATCATAATCACTGCAAACCTATTGAAGAGAGAAAAACTGATTATATGAATTAACTAATGAGTCAACGTTACCTTAGCGGAGATTAACTTTATTTCTGGACTTATCTGCTGTCCAACAGGATTGGAATGTGCTACAGGTTGTGCATAAATTTCATAAAAAGCAGCCGAATTTTTCTCAGCAATTAAATCAATGAATGTGAGCAGGAGGCCTTTGAAAGAATCGTTCTCGAAAAATAGGTGAGCTTGTTTCACTTCAATGGTAGAAAGTAATTGGTCAGACGGAATTTTCGTTTCAGAGCAAATTTTGTAAACAAATGATTTTCCAAGTAATCCGAGAAGATAATAAAAGCTGACTTTTGCATCATCGTTGTTATCAAATTTATGATGAAAATCGTTTTGCCAGTACTTATCATAACTCAATTGGCCAACTTTAACTTGTTTCTTTGAGATTAACATTTCAATGCGATTGATTATCTCTTGATTGACTGCCGGCTCGAATTTCCTTGCGAAAAATAGTGGCTTCTCTAAACTATCTACAATTCTAGACCAATCCTCGAGTCTAAAATCATTTGGTGAACAACCACACCAATCAACGATATGTCGATATTGACATTTACAACCTTGACTTCTTCTCCAGTTGGTTATGTGTAAGTTGTTATCAATGATTGTATCACAAAAAGCACTATTGCGAAGGACTGTATGAAAAAATGTCTGTTCAAAGAAATAAGAAAGATTCAATTTTAACAAATTAAATATACAATATGAGGGTTAAGTTAAACTTACTTCAGCTGGTAAAAGAGTGTATTTAAAAAAGGTACGCAATCCTTTGAGAAGTTCATCATCATTATCAACAATATATTGGCAAAAGTCACGAGTTAAAGCTACCCAATCGCTACCTCCATCAACTTCTATTCCTTCAGGAATTTTGCGATCTCCCAATCGCCACATGTGATCATCACATTGATGAAATGTTTTATCTAATCCTTGTTTTATTAAAAATCTTTGTGGATCTTGACCATGAGATTTAACAAAATTGTGACCGTAATTGGCTGCAAGAAAATTTTCCAATCTTTGAAGAGGCCTGGAATAAGAAACAATAACATATTAATATGATTGAAAGTTTGTTAATGTACAATTTTATACTTGATAGGAAAATCACTTTCACTAAGATTGATTAGATAATCCCAGTTTTTGTGATGCAAAAGCTCATTAAAACTGTTAATTAGCATTTCCAGAAGACTAGCTCCTCCCCAGATAGTGGAAAGACGATTACGTGATAAATGGATATTCGGTAAAGTCTCTAAGACGAGTAGTTCTTCAAAGAGGTAATTTAAACGCTGAAATGAGAGAAATTTCATTGATAAAAAAGTGCAAAATAAGGAAGATGCATAAAATAATCAGCCAAATATACAAACCTTATCGATATGGATGAAGTAAATATGGCGATGACTATATATAGCTTTAATCAGACGAGTAATTTGGCGAACAGAACGTCCATTGAATGTTAAAAGAAATGCGATACGAACGGATTTTTGATTCGGATCAGCATCTTCGACCGAGTTCTTTTTCTTTACATCTGTAAAAATAAAGACAGTTAGAGATTGGATATCGAAAAAAACAAAAATATAAGAATAACTTACTTCGGTTTGGACAGAATTGTGGTAAATACTTTGGAAATAATTCTTCTGATTGCAGTTGACAAGCAATATCTGCAAGCTCTTTCTTACAATAATTTGTTCGAGCCCTTTTGATGGCGTGAATGGCATCTTTGAGAATAATTGTACAATTTGGAGTGAAGTCAAGGCTTGCAATATCTAATTTACTTTTGGACTTGACATTTTTGCTGACCAGAGAATTGAAAGCTGCTCGAGATTGTGAGGAATGGTCGGAGATATCAGATTGTTTGTTTGAATGACTATTTTTCCATGATCTAGATTCAATTGAATTTGTTGGAGTTCCAAAGGACAATCTTTTATCATTTGTTTGAGAATTTTTCTAGATGAACAGAAAAAAGCATTAAAAGGTAAGAAATAAAAGTGCGCTGTGTAGCTTAAAACTGTTGCACTTACCTTGAATTTGCCTTCTAGCAAAAAATTTTCCTCAAATTGGTTAGACGAGTAGAACGACAAAGCTAAGAAGAATTGTATTAAAAGTATTGTCAACGCGATAAAAATATATATTCCATATCTTCTGGAATATTTGGTCATCCTACAATAAACCTATGAGAAATAATTAAACGTATTGAGTTAGATTTTAGGAACTACAGAATGAATGAAATAAAGTATACTTTACCTTTCAATGAAATGATTAGCTTGTTATGCAATAGTGACATGAGATTCACCACCTTTCAAATTGATATTGCAAGCGCGTAAAATCACTCTTGCAATCTCATTTAAATAAAAATAATGAAGCCACAAGAAATTAACGATTTTGTACAGCAGCTTACAAAAATACGAGCAGATTTGTTAAACGAAATTCGGCCACAAATTAACGCAAATCGGGACTTGGAATCGATATGTATCTATTGTAACCAGTGGTAGGCTGGTTAAATAGCTTTTGAAGACTAAACAAGAATTCTCATTCATTCAACTTGTAACATTCCACCAATTCTGTAAGTAAACATGTAATAAGGAGAACTGATTAAGAAAGGTTTAATCTTAACTAGCTATAAATAATAATTAGTAAAAATTTACAATAATAATTGATACACAGTAAACTCTCATAATGTCAGTCGTGAAACTAGCCCTTTTTGCTATTTTCACATAATATTTTGGAGAAATAGCTTTCAAATTGGATTTTAAAGCGACAATCAGCTGGAAATTGTAACTTATTTAAATCCATCACCATGCCTAAGAATATTTAGAAAGGTTTATTGAATAGCACATGTTTTTATCATGAAGAGATAAATAGTTGACCTTTAAGTGAAATGATCAATTAAATGTGTAAGGACGGCATGAGTTTCCATCAACTATGAGACTGATACTAAAAGCGCGGAACATTAAGCTTAAATTAAACTTGTAGAGATAATAATGAAATAGCACGAAATTAACAAATTGTAAAAGCTCACGAAAGATGGGAAGTTTTCATTTTATTTTTCGAGTAAATAGATTCACCCTGCCACATAGAAGAGGCACAAAATACATGGATATATTGATGTTGAAAGAAAATGGAAGCAACGAATTCATTCTTATTGAATTACATGGGTTTGTTGAATCCTTTCTTCTTTTTTGTCTTTTCCTTTTTAAATTGCTTGCCTTTCAAATTTGTGAAATTATCTCGTGGGCCTTTTGTCGTTACTTTGAAGTCACCATATACAACAGGGCTATCTGAAGTTATTCTGCGAAATGGTTCTGTTTTCTTTTGAGGAGTCGTTTTGAATTGATTTGGAGTTTTTTTATCAGAATCATCAAATTCTTCTTGCGATTCTGCCTTTTTAGCAGCAACCGGAGTAGCATTTTGTGATTTGTTTCCTTTAGCTGGAATCTTCTTTTTGTTACTCTTTTCTTCTTCATCGCTAGAATCATCATCTGAAGAATCGTCTGAAGATTCTTGCTTTTTAGTAACAACTGGAGCAGGAGTCACGTTTTGGGATTTTGGAACCTTATTTTGCTTAGCTGGGATCTTCTTTTTGTCTTTCTTTTCCTCTTCATCGCTAGAATCATCTGACGAATCGTCTGAGGATTCAGCCTTCTTAACGGGATTCGGGACAGGAGTGGCATTTTGAGACTTGATTGGTTTAGCGGCTGGGGTCTTCTTCTTAACATCTTTTTCCTCTTCTTCGCTAGAGTCATCATCTGAATCATCTGAATCTTCAGCTTTTTTGACAGGAGTAGGGGCAGGAGTCACTTTTTGGGCATTTTGAGGCTTATTTGGTTTAGCAGCTGGGGTCTTCTTCTTGGTATCCTTTTCCTCTTCTTCGCTAGAGTCATCATCTGAATCATCAGAATCCTCAGCTTTTTTGACAGGAGTAGGGGCAGGGGTCACTTTTTGAAAAGCTTGTGGCTTAACTGGCTTAGCTGGTGTCTTCTTAGGTTCTTTCTCCTCTTCATCGCTAGAATCATCATCTGATTCATCAGAAGTTTCACCTTTTTTAACAGGAGTCGCAGCAGAAGCCGGAACAGGAGTTGCTTTTTGGACATTAAGTGGTTTGTTTGTCTTAACGGGTGAACTCAGCTTAATCTTTTTAGCATCTTTTTCCTCTTCGTCACTAGAATCGTCCTCTGAAGAGTCAGGTGAAGCTACCTTTTCAGGTGCCGGAGCTGGAGCCGGAGCCGGAGCAGGAGTTGCTTTTTGAGCATTCTGTGGCTTGTTTGGCTTAGCAGGCGTCTTCTTTTTAGTATCTTTTTCCTCATCATCGCTAGAATCATCATCTGAAGATTCAGGTGAAATATCAGCTTTTTTCATAGAAATATCAGTTTTTTTAGTAGTCATTTTCTTTTTAGCCAAATTTTCTAAAACGGCAGCAATTTGATCATTAGTTTTAAGTTTTTTGACTGGTCCATTTTGTTGAGGAGCTGGTCTTTTGTTGTCATGAATGCTTACAGAACCCAAGACGAAAACCAATTGTCCGTTAATTGAAGAATTACCCTCTAACTTGGCTGCTTTCCGGAAAGACTCAGCGACTTCAGGATGAACTTCTTTGATATAATTATAAATTAAAGTGTCTTTTTCTTTCTGAGAAGACATACTGGCTAAATGGAATAAAGAATAAAGAAAATAGAAATAATTATTATAAATAACAAATTATATGTTTAACTTAATACACTACAATCAATAAATTAACACAAGAAGAAAATTTGAATTAAACATGTGCATAAACGCATTGGCTTGTTATTAGCATGCTTGAACCACGCATTCATTTTCGTTGATGTTATTGCCATCTTACGGGCAAACCTTTCGTGGCGCCATTCTCAAAAGGCTTTACCTGTTCATTCAACTATTGATTAATAATCAGTGAAATATTTTTACTGTTGGTTTCTATGGCATTTATTTGTTGTCTTATATTTATCGTATTTCTAGAAATCTTTGCTAATAAAAGCTAATTAAAAATGCAGACTGTTAAAGATGATGATGGACAAGTTAAGCCAGTGATTCCTGATCAAGGAACTATTATTCACGAAGAAAAGCCATTCTTCATTTTGTGTAAACCGAAGTTGTTGCCGCTAAAGTCGATAACTCTTGAAAAATTAGAGAAGTTGCAAAGGGATGCTGAAGAAAAGGCTAGACAAGGTTTCTGAATACGACATCAGATGCTGCTAGGTAAGTCACAAAATTAAGAAACAATAAATTGATCCTTAGATCTGAATTTAAAATGGTAATTATTTGTAACATTTTCCCAATTTTCTGTTGTTTACAATAAATATTAAGCAAATGCAGATACATTTTGAAATTTACATTGATTGACTTTTATTTATTAATTTATTTCTAAACTCAGACACAATTTTTAATAGCTTGCTTGGCAGTGCCGACACATGGATACATTGATGTTGAAAGAAACGAATTCAGTTCTATTCCGTTACTTAGGCTTGTTAAATCCTTTATATTTTTAATTGCACGTCCTTTCAAATAAGTGGAAGTATCTTGAGGGCCTTTTGTCATTACTTTGAAGTCACCATATACAACAGGGCTATCTGTATTTATTCTGTTACATTATTCTGTTTTCTTTTGAGTATTTGTAGTTTTTGGTGGAATGGGAATCTTTTTACCAGAATCATCCGAGTTTCCTGACGAATCTATCTTTTTGGTAGGAATTTGTACTGAGTCACATTTGGTAATTTTGGAGGGTTATTTTGAATAGCTGGTGTCTTAGCTTTTTCATCTTCGCTAGAATCAGATGAAGAATCAGATGAAGAGTCATCTGAAGAGTCATCTGAAGTTACAGTTTTTTTAGCAGGAGTAGTGGCGGCAGTCACTTTTTTAACAGGAACAGGGGCAGGAGTCACTTTTTGGGCAGTTTGTGGCTTGCTTGGCTTAGCTGGTGTCTTCTTAGTACCTTTTTCCTCTTCGCTAGAATCATCATCTGAAGAGTCATCTGAAGAATCATCTGAGGTTACAGTCTTTTTAGCAGGAGTAGGGACAGGAGTCACTTTTTGGATACTTTGTGGCTTGTTTGGCTTAGCCGGTGTTTTCTTCTTAGCTTTTTTCTGTCCTTCGTCATCATCTGAAGAATCCTCTGAAGAATCGTCTGAGGATTCGTCCTTCTTAGAGGGATTCGTTGTAGTTTGAACATTTTGAGGCTTGAGCGGCAAGTTTTCTAGAGACGGAACAAATTGATTATTAATTTTAAATTTTTTGACTAGTCCAGTATGTGGAGGAGCTGGTCTTTTGTTGTCATTAATGCTTGCGGAAACGCAAAGCACAACCAGGTTTCCATTAATCGTAGAGTTAACCTCTAATTTAGCTGATTTCCTGAAAATCTCAGCGGCTTCAGGATCAAAATCTTTGAAATCAATAATATAAACATAACGTAATGTGTCTTTTTCTTTCTGAGTAGACATACTGGTTAAATGGAATAAGGCACAAAGAAAATAGAAATAATTATTATAAATAACAAATTACGAGTTTAACTTAATACACAATACGATCAATTGACACCAGAAGATAATTTGAATTAAACATGTGCATACAAAGACAGGTTTGTTATTGTCATCTCACGACCAAAAGTTTTCAAGGCGCAATTCTCAAAAGGCTTAAAAAATGAAACAACAATTAAATTTGAATTTGAAATGATGATAATATTTTTAATCCTCTGTTTACAATTTTCGTCTAATAAATATTAAGAAATATACATAAAGATAAATTTTAAAATTTGAATTTCTTGAATTTATTATGATTTATTACTAAATCCAGCCACCATTTTGAATTTTGAGAGGCAGATATGTTTCCACACAATTTTCAATAGCTTGCAATTCAGCTTTGACACCTGATCTTTCCATGATCTGTAATTCATGGGCCCATTGTTTGTTAAGCCTCATAAACGGACGCCTCTTGAGGCTGTTTATTTTCATTAAATCCAATGTATCAAGAGCGTCGGTTAACGGTTTGTCTATACTGAATCTCTCGATATCCGATGGTAACAATCCAAGCCATCTTATTTGAGGAACTGTGCAATTTTCGGCATCATGGGCTAATGATAAAGATCCATAACGATAGATGCATAAAATTTCTAGACCCCAAGGATTCGCATCGAACAGACCAAGAACAGGAATAGAAAGAGTCTGTGTTAAAATTTTTAAAAATCGTCTAGTGTCACAATCAGGGAAACCCTTTCCTGTCATCATAATAATAGGAAATTTGTCTAAAATTTTTTGGTTTATGAGGTGCTGGAAAGAGGCATCTTTCTCGACGATCATAATGAATTTTGCATCTGATTGAATATCTTCAATCAAATCAATATCTTGAGATATTGTCAGGCCCTGAAAATAATAAATTTTAGTCATTAAAAAATAGATCTATACTTTTTTCAAAGAAGTAACAATGTATAATACTTACAAATGGATGATCAGAACAATTGTAAGGCACATTATGAAGCTTGAATTTTAGTTTTCCATAAATTAGACCTTTAGGACATGATAAAATATGCAACTCCTTCCTTGTGTTGTTGGTTATGCAGCATAAATCTTCAATTAACTGATCGCAGACAATCTGTTTACCATAAGCTCCTTTATCTAAATAGTAGAGATGTCTAGAAAATAGACCAAGAAAAAAACTGATGATTACTGAATCAATTAAAAATAGCAAGGCACGATCATGCACATAGACACATAAACTTAGACTTTTGATAGATAAGACTTGACTGAATTCAAAAATTTGAAAAGAATTAACTTGAAAAATTGGTACGAAATAAAAAATTACGTCAGATACTCACCTCTTTGTGGCAAATCGATTGGAACTGAGAAGTAAGTAAACTCTACAGAGAAGAGTTAACATTTGCGCGCGCTTTTTCTTCTTAATAATTGTATACTTG
The DNA here is from genome assembly GCF_039701765.1 of Tetranychus urticae. Lineage (NCBI taxonomy): Eukaryota > Metazoa > Arthropoda > Arachnida > Trombidiformes > Tetranychidae > Tetranychus > Tetranychus urticae. The sequence continues at coordinate 1,184,840 of NC_142958.1, read as the reverse complement.
ATGTTATCCTCATTTTCGGATAATCTTACTCCTAAGATTTCATCAAAAACCGTATTTGACCAGTCTCTTCGGGACAAAATTCCGATTGGTTTATTAGTTTTTGCAAATCTGTCCAGTAGATCTTTTATTGTTTCTATAATTTCACGTCGATTTGATTCTTTAGCTGTTTGATGTGAAACATCTGACGGGTCTTTCAGCAAACCAGTATCCATAAGCTCCTTCCTCAATTCATTCAATTTTATCCAAACTTGATCAGTACTTTCTTTCGAGTTCCACTCCTGCGAGAAAACACCTTCATAAATGCCATCAGAATAGACTATATACTGATTTTGAGAGCTCAGCTCCTGGCTTCTGCCTGCTATAATCCCCGAATCAACTTGTTCAATGTCGGCGTCTTCAATTGAAATAATTCTGGCAACTGCTTGGAAGGATTCATCAATGTTTATGGTTTCTTCGGTGGATGTTTCATCTGGAGAGGACATGATCTCAATAAAATGATTAAACACAAATTAATAAAACAATAGAGAAATAAAAACAATATTTAGAATCAAAAGAGCTTGATGGAGAACAGTTATTCTGCAGATACTTTTGACTCAAAGTACAATTATGGATACTTGTTGATCTTATGCCATCTATCGGTTCGTAAGACAACATCTCCAATAATTGGTTATGCAAATGAAATGGATTCCCGATTTGAATCTAAAATTTTGTTAATAAATTAATCTTCAATTCACTTTCAATTAATTTGTTTATTGATTTGTAATAAATTATTTTTCAAATGTTTTTCTTTCATAAATCAGTTTGACTAAACATATTTAGAGTAAAACAATGAATGATCTGAATCTTTATCAAGATGCAAACAGTTTAATTAACTATTTAATTGAAACACTTCAACTTATCCATATTCATTGACCTGGCTATTAAAATGTGTCTCATAAAGCATTGGCTGAATAATTGGCCAGTGAATGAATTAAAATATCATGATGGCTTTAAAAGTGACGGACATTTCAGGTGAATCAATGAGCAGAATGAGATGAGACAAAGGAAAAGATTGAAAAGAGCTCGAATGATTAGTCGAGTTAAATCTCAAACATGAATTACTCTGAACTGAAAATCAACATAGAATTGAATGTATCTAGAAAATGATTATGTCTGCATCTGGTCAAGCTACATGGAAAGGATGTAAACGTTAAGAAAAGAAGTTAAATATTCGTTTTGTATGCAGATTTGAAAGCTTATCTGGTAAAACAGAGCGAAGTAGAAGACACTTTAACAGAACTTATTCCCTGCAGTTATGAATACATTGTAGTTGATTGGGAAGGAAAAATTGTCTAAAAGATTTTCATCTTTCAGATAATATTATTGGCCAAAAAAATTCCTTCATAGTTTGAAAAGTTGTGAGAATTTTCTAGACGATTTCTATCTGAAAGGCCAAAGAATAAAAGATGATAATCTGAGCAACTGGAAGGAAAGAAAGGCAAAGCTGTCCAAAAACTTAAATTTACCAATCTTGAGGATCAACTTGAAGATCAGATTTGAAAGTCTTTGAGTCAAAATTTACACAATTTTTGGTTACAAAAAAAAAATTGATGTTCATTTGAAAAATTGGTCAATCCACTTTGGAAATCGGTGAAACGGAAAAAGTCGCTAGACTTTTGAGGCCTAATCTTGCCGCTTCAATGGAAACACTTGTTTCGTCCTTTATCACCAATCGGTTCAACAGCTGTTCACTGAACACAAAAAAAAGATTGCTCAAAACCTGTTCGACATGAATTTCGATGGAAAAAAGCTTTAGATGTAAAAGTTTCAGTAAAAGTTGACCGATGTTCAACCGATGTCAAACCGATGTCCAGCAAAAGTTAAGTTTCAAAAAGAGTTTTCAGTTTTCATTTGAATTCTTGTTTCTGAAAGCAAACACAAAATTTGTTTGCTAAATATCCTTGAATGGTGAAAGGTTAATTCAATGACATTTAAGCCCAAGATTATTCTGATGATCGATCTGATTTCTCATGAGATTTGGTCATTTTTTTTGTTTACCTTTTATATTGATAATTGATGATTTGTCAAGTCAAAATGTTGAGCTTTTAATTTTTACTTGTTTCAATCTGATAACGGGATGAACATGATGTTTGATGGAAATGAATGTAAAACTGTAAAAGATGAATCGGAATGTTTACCTTTATCGTTTGTGTTACTATCAAATCAATGTATCTGAAAATGTTTCAACTGATTATCTGTTTCGATAGAGATTGAATGAAATTCAATCAATGATGGCAAATGATGATTATGATGTTGTTGATCATAATCATCATCATGTTGGTGGTAATAGTAAGAGTTAAAATGTATCCTTCCCTTGCCAATGAAACTAAATCTTGGCTAATCCCCGCTAAGGTGATCCTTTAATCCGATTAACTATGAAAGGTTTGAACAAGAACAGCTCAAGATGAACCATGAAAAGACTGCAGATTGAGATGATAAACAAGAGAAAACTTTTTTTCTGATAACATTTAATTGCAGTGAAAGAATCATGAAAAGTTGAATATTCATGCAAAAATGAAAATCTCTCGAAAAGACAAAAACAAATTTCAAATCCAAATCAAGTTTTCAATCAAACAAAAACTCAAATCGAATGTAAAATTTTGTCCATTTTTTCGAGCTTTTCCAAAGGTTGAGTTGCATGAAAAAAACTCTGAACATGATGACAAGATGAGCGAAGGAAAAGGTTGGCAAAAAACAAAAGAAGAAGAAAAGTTTTCTCAGAGTTTTGAACCTATACTAATGCATATGCTCATCTTCATCTTTCATTATCATCATCATGTTTAGCATCATCTTTTGATCCTTTGTTTGGTGAATGATCAAGAAGAAGAAGAAGAAGAAACTTGTCTTCATGGTTCTTCATGAGCACCTTCAAGTTGATTATAGGTAAGTTGTTCAAGTTGCTCATGATGATGAGAAGAAGATAAAAATGATTATGGTTGCCTGGTTACAGTGATGAAGGATAAGTAAAGAGCTGTGTTACATGTTGTCTTAGTTGTTGTGTTTGTGTTGTTACTGGTTTCTGATAAATTGCCAAGATTAACTGTCTTCTAATCCGCTTTATTTGAGGGATTTTTCACTTGACTTGAGCAGTCCATTCAACATTTCTGTTTCTTCTTCTTCTTCATCTTCTTCCTCTTTTCATCCCAAATCATTTTTATCATCATCTTTTTGCACATCTTAACCTCTTTACTGCTCTCTTTAAATTTTATATTCAATATCATCTTGACTGAGCAAAAAGGCATCTCAAGAAGAGCCAAAAGTCTCTCTGATCAACTAATGGTCAACTTGTTTCCATTCACTTTGATACTATTTTTGTGATCAAATTTCATGATAACATTTACATTCACTTATAGGTTAATTTTTGGTGACATTTTTATCCGATTGTAATGATATACTTGGGCACAAGTATAATGCAGTTTACCATTCAATAAACTGATTGTTTAGCTTGTTCAAGTGGGCAAAACGAGGATTAGTCAAACACGCTAAAATCAAACTAAAAATAAATTTCACGGCAAACTTGCTGTGAAATCAAAGCAACAAAAGTGTAAGTCTCTTCAGCAATAGAGATCAGTTTCTCAATAACTTTCAAAACACAAGTAAATTAAATATGAACACAGGTAACAAGTAATTAGACACATTAAGCAGAGTAAATTAGTGTGATGAATACTAGTTTGAGAGAAGACTCTCTTCAATCAAGACTTTTGGCGTATTTTCTGGCGCTTCGGTTATTTGATTAAACATGAATTACATTTGAATCTTGATTTTGAAGTAAAAATAAAAATGAACTTTTTCATGTTCGAGCAAATAATTGCTTTTAAGATGATGTGATAACCTCTCGTTTAGCAGATGTAAATGATGTTTGTAAACCATGTGAACATCGAAAGGTCATTTCATTGGTTTTAATTTTTATCAACTTATCATAGATTTATAGCCTGTTATTGGACTGTCATCACTTCAAAACATAAATCATTCGAGTTTGCTTTTTAAGTAAATTGTTGACTTTATCGACTATTCATGAATAATGATCAATCTGATTCAATCTTTTCACTCAGCAAAAGTCTTTAAGCATTTCTTTCAATGACAAATTCAACTCGATATCCATAAAAGATTGCCTTTTTGTCGAGAATGAAAATTTGCGAAATTCTTAATTAATTTGGAAAAAATTATCAATGAATTTTGGCAAAACTAAAAAGGTGAAAATTTGCAAACTTTTGTTGTCACAATGGACCAAACCATCGAAATATTTTTTACCTTTTTTAAGCATAACTGCCATAAATAGATGGTTTAGTTGAAAAGCCGCCAATGAAGGTAAGAAAAGTAAATTCAGGTGAAGAAGAAAAAGAAAGTCAAGTGAATGATGTTTATGGTGCCTCATGGGCAGAGGGACTGTTCGAGTTTTTTGCAGTGTTTTTGTCTTCTTACAAGGAAGAGGGAAAGATGATGAAGATCTCTCGTTACCTAATTCTCTCTCTCTTTATCTTCTTCTCTCGTCAACTCTTTTCAAACGAAATTAAAATGTCAGTTTAAACATTTTCTTAATGCATCCGTTTTTCGCCTTATAAATGGCTTTATTAGCTTTACCTGTTCATTCCCATTGTTTCACTTTATTTTGTCCTTTCAGCAGCTCCTTTTTTGACCCTCTTTACTAGCATTTACTTTTACTCAAATAAACATCTTTACGGTAAAGAGTCCAAACAGTAAAGTTAAAAAACAAAAATGCCAAACATTGGCCGAACCTCAAGAAAGGAGCTTCAACTTATCATGAAAATCAAAAAAACGTCAAAACCCAAACATTACATTATAAGAACATTAAGAGTCTAAAAATTTACAAAAATCTTTTTTTATCAAAATTCAACTTAAAGTTAAAAGTTTAAGTTCGAGTTTTCAGTTAATCTTTTCCAGTGTCCAAAGCATCACTTGTCTCTGAATGAATCTTTTTCATGAAAATTTTCTTCTTTCATGGTTTAGTCTGAAACTCTGAAGGAAAAACTGAAACTTGAATCATTGAAGGTAAACTTGCTGATCACATAGATGATGACTTTTCAAGCTGACATAACACAAGATAATAATTTGTTATTTGTAATAATTTAGGATGAAAGTGGAATAACAATAAGATTTTCATTGAATAAGCTGATGGAATCCAATGAAAAACTGAATAATAGAAAGAAAAAGAAGAAAAGATGATTTTCTCTTTACTGTTATTTCACCCTTATTAGGCTCATGTCGTACACTTTTGTGCATTTGGTAAGAATGGAAGGAAAAAAAGAATGAAAAAACCGAGCTAATCATATACAGATGAACAGACTGTAGGTGAACTGATCACCCTCACCCTGCACTCTTCACCAGCACTCTCCATCATCACAGTCATCCTCATTACCAATACAAAATGTTTCATATAACATGGTGAAAAGAGAATAGAAAAGAAAGCGAAAGAAAAAGAAAAAGAAAAAGAAGAAAAATGTTTCAATTGTTTTCCCTCAATTCCTCAGGTTATCCTCTTCTCCGCCTCTTCAACCTCCTTCCTGATCCTCATTTCTCGCCATTATCCTGATCCTGATCCATTCCATTCTCTCATGATTTTTGACCTGCAATATCATGGGAACAATAAAAAGACAGACAAAAGTGTGTCACGTGTCGACATGGACTGCGCCCATTGTTAACAGAAAAGCTTGCAATTGAAAGAGCAAAAGGTTTAGCACAGTTGCACTAAGCTACTAATAGCATCACCATAAGTTCAACCTCATGTTATCTCTTCATTATTTCCGTCTCATGTTTACCTTTCTCTCTCTTTCTCTTTCTTAATCCTCATCTTCTTCTCCATCTTCTTCTTCATCTTCTTCCTCCCCTTTTCAACAATAACAATATCTTAATATCACCCTATGGAGAAGGATGTTGCTCATCATCTTTACATTCATACTCTTTCCATGCTTTCACATTCAAACCAAATTATACATTTAATATAATAGACACAATATCTACTGGCACGTCCTCACGTTTCACTAATATAACTGTTATAACAATAATAACTCAAATTATTCCGACTCATTGAAAAACGATTGTTATCAGTATATTTTTTATCAATAACTTTCCTCTCTACTTGATCAAACAATGTTGACAAAAAAATACATTTGACAACATTATTTTGCCTTTCCAGTTATGTCTTCATTTGTTATAATCGTAATGCAATGTTATTATTATAGAATCACTCAGTGTAATGTTGCTTTTATTATTTTTAATAAAGTCAAGTTCCGTCTTGACTTATCAATTTCACTCAACGAGTAAAGAAGAAATCGGATAACATTTCATGATAAGTGAGTCGAAAAGTTGTTTGGCTTTTGATAAAAAGGATTTTTGTAAATTTTTAGACTCTTAATGTTCTTATAATGTAATGTTTAGGTTTTGACGTTTTTTTGATTTTCATGATAAGTTGAAGTTACTTTCTTGAGGTTCGGCCAATGTTTGGCATTTTTGTTTTTTAACTTTACTGTTTGGACTCTTTACCGTAAAGATGTTTATTTGAGTAAAAGTAAATGCTAGTAAAGAGGGTCAAAAAAGGAGCTGCTGAAAGGACAAAATAAAGTGAAACAATGGGAATGAACAGGTAAAGCTAATAAAGCCATTTATAAGGCGAAAAACGGATGCATTAAGAAAATGTTTAAACTGACATTTTAATTTCGTTTGAAAAGAGTTGACGAGAGAAGAAGATAAAGAGAGAGAGAATTAGGTCACTAGAAAAGCATCTTCATCATCTTTTCCTCTTCTTTGAGACCCTTGTAAGAAGACATAAACACTGCAAAAAACTCGAACAGTCCCTCTGCCCATGAGGCACCATAAACATCATTCACCTGACTTTCTTCATGAACCATTTCTTTTCTAAATGTTGTCTTCTTTTCACCTTTATTTAACTTTTCTTGTCTTAAATGTCGGCTTTTCAACTAAACCACCTATTGAGGGCAGTTATGCTTAAAAAAGGTAAAAAAATATTTTGATGGTTTGGTTCATTGTGACAACAAAAGTTTGCGAATTTTCACCTTTTCAGTTTGGTCATTCATTGATTATTTTTACAAACTAATCAAGAATTTTGCAAATTTTCATCATTTTTTCATTTTCTCGACAAAATACAGTCTTCTTTGCATATCGAGTTGAATTTGTCATTGAAAGTAATGAATGGTAAGAACTGCTAAAAGACTTTTGCTGAGTGAAAAGATTGAATCAGATTGATCATTATTCATGAATAGTCGATAAAGTCAACAATTTACTTAAAAAGCAAACTCCAGTGATTTATGTTTTGAAGTGATGACAGTCCAATAGCAGACTATAAATCTATGATAAGTTGATAAAAATTAAAACCAATGGAATGACCTTTCAATGTTCATTTGGTTTACAAACATCATGAATTAGGTTGCTAGGGCCATGAGTACACCTCGATAGAATTTCAGTGTTATCGAGTTTTTTCTAAAGTAATTGTCAGAGGCCTTTATGTACTTTTCCCAACGGGTCAGTAATTCGGTGATTCCTATGATAGACTACTCGAGCTTTTTCTAAGCAAAAATCCCTCTACAGCCGTCTTTAGCTTATAAAAAACTGGATCTTTTGCCACGGATGAATTCGCCAACAGAAAATGGTCACTTGGGGTTAGATCAGAAAAATGTGAACGATATAAGACCATTGACCAGCCCAATGTCTTTATTTTGTCTTTAGTAAGTTTTACCGTGTTGGGTTGAGCGTTCTCTTGTAAGAAGAAAGGTTTACGATGTTGTTGTCCCAGGTTGCTCAAGAGTCTCAAAATACAAAAGTCATTATTTTTTGTCTCTTCACGAGGATGCTTGTCTTTGGGATAAATTGATTAATAGTGTTGATTGTAATTGAAGTTATTGAGAAACTGATTGCTGAAGAGACACACACTTTTGTTGCTTTGATTTCACAGCAAGTTTGCCGTGAAATTTATTTTTAGTTTGATTTTAGCGTGTTTGACTAATCCTCGTTTTGCCCAATTGAACAAGCTAAACAATCAGTTTATTGAATGAAATGCTCTTTCATTCAACATGAACATTGAGCTATTTTATTTTACATCCAATTTTGGGATCGGTTTTTTGATGGCTTCATGATATTTTGTTGTTTACCTTTTGATGATGATGAGAGTATCAGATGTTTACAGTTGATGACAGCAATAATGAGCATCAAATTTAATCATGACAATGAAATTCATGATTAGGTGGGTTTAGACTCTCCTTTAAACTAATGCACTTGAAATTTTGACGAATTCATCATGTAATAATACAAAGTTCAATAGGACAACATAATTATCAAATTTATTGGAAATTTACTTTACATGAAATCTTTTTATTGACATGGTTCAATTTAAAAGGAAAATCTGATCAATCAAAAAGAGTATAGAACAGTTTTATCCTAAAAATAATCATGAAGATGATTTGAATAACGCAGATGACTACAACGTTTGGAGAGTTGAACAGTGAAAAAAGTTTTTCCATGTAAACAGATGAAACGAAAGCGAAGCTTATTCAAACATCGTTTCAATATAAATCAAAAGCCAGATACAAAAGGCTTGGAACAATTGTCAGCTCTAACAAAACTTTCGAAGTTTTTCAGGTAAATAATGCAAAACAAGCTTGGACATATTTTCATTGTTTATCAAATCAAACATAAACTCAACATAATAACTTGTAATAAAATATCAATAATAACAGCTGAGTTTATGGGCAATGAAAGGTAAAAATGAGGCGAGAGAGAAAAAGTAAAAGTGAAAAAATGGACCAAATTTTTACCATTGTGGTCACGTTTGGTCACGGTTTTGTATACACGCTTTATTAACCTCATATCAACAATGATATATTAATATAATACCTCTTCAAGTTTGACATTTCAACATTTTCTTGTCATCTTTGTTGTTTATTGAGGCTCTTTGTGACTCTTTACCCTTACCTACTGGTGATACTTGCCAGCTTGATTAGAGGTTAATGTCATCGGTATCGTACGTCAGTTTTACACGTTTAATGGTGAGATGGTTAGAGGAGGTAAAAATGTCCACAACTTTTATTGTTGCGAAAGGCGAGAGTGATCTATGTGTGTTTATTCACATCACACTGTGTGTCCATGTCGTGGAGAGAAAGAGAAAAAGAAAGAAAAGAAGAAAGACAATTTGCGATATTAAAAGGTTCATCAGAGTGGCTCGATTATTACCTTGTAAAATATGTTTTGAGAGCAACAGTGAACAGGCCATTGAAGAGTAAATGGTTGACTTGGAAAGTGCATTGCCTAGGACTGGTTGACTAGCCTTTATTTTAAGCCTTTTACGTGGCATGAGATCAGAAATGAATCAATCTTTTGCTTAGCTATTTCTATCTTACATCTTGTTTACTGTGAAACTTCATGTCCATCGTCCACTTGGTGACCTTATTGGTCTTTTTTGGTTATTCTTGTTTTCTCTTATTTTCTAGCCTTTCCGGTACAAGGACAGAGGTCAGTTTCTTTTCACTCTCTAAAGGAACATACCAGTCACGGTCATTTACTTTTCTCTGTTCTAACAATACATTCAACAATGCACCCTGTGAGTTGGTCAAACAGCGATGAATAAGGTGATCAGGATGGACAAGAAAACATATTCGCATTCGTATGATATAGATGATGAAGATAATGACCATGATCGCCATTCCCTTTGCCTTGACCAGCACCTTCCCAACCTTTACTTTTTACCCTCAATTTATCTTCATTTTAGGAGTCTTCTTCTTCTTCTTCGTCTTCCTTGTCTCCACAATTTACAAGTTTACTCTGTGGGTCTTTGCTCTCATCACCGTCTTAACTCTTTCAAAATAGATTGAAATGTCAAGCTAAACATTTGAATAGCACAAGCAAAAGACAAAAAATGAACATGAAAATGATGAGAAATGGATGATAAAGGGATGACAAAAGATTTGAACAGTTTAAAATTCTTTACGCCTTACCTGTTGACCCTATTGTCCCTTGTTTGTCCATTTCATCTTTTTTAAGTTTTGCCTCTTTTGCCTTTTCACATTTTTTAGTCTAAACAACATTCCTATTTTCACCTGAAATTATCTTGCATTTTGTTTATCCATTCATCATGTAACTGAACTCATTTTAATTTCGTTCTTCTTCTTTCTTCTTGCATTCCTAGATTTGGTTTGTAAATGCTCGAGCCAAATGGCGTAAAAGTGAAGCTTGAAAAAGCCAATCTGATTGCGATTACGAATTGCGTGGTTCTTTGAGTCATCTTCTGAAGGAAACATTTGAAAGGCAAACTAATGTTACTCGTAATGTTACATTGACTTAACTTCTTCCTACCCAACATCATCAGTTTCATGCTCAACATCAAACTCAACTGTTCCAAAAACTTAAACTCAAATACCTAATCCATCTTCATTGTCAACTTAATGGATCAAATCATCTCAACTAAACATGAAAATGTTACGATCTAAATTGTTCAAAGATTGCTTATTCCCTTCAAACATAAATATCGGAGTAAATTTTTGTCTAATAAACTTTAATTCATCTCAATTAATTGTTCAAAGCCATTTCAAACAATCCAAAGTCTGAGTTAAACTGTAATTGATTGTCGAACTAAATTAGATACAATTTAACATTTAAGACTAGACATTGAACTCAAATGCAATTGAAACATTTTCAAGCAAAACTCAACTTAACAATCAGTGACAGTTCATGAAAAATTAAACAATCACAACAAATAAAACTAGACTAGAGTTTAATCGTGCAAATATTAAAGTTCAATGAGACAATTTGATTGAAATTGTGAGAATTAAAAGTCGAACTGATTGGTTGCTTTTTTGTTGTTTCAACGGCTCGGCGAATGATTGATTAATAAAAACTCAGACATGAACAATAAATCTTTCTGCATTTTCTGTTTTCTTTGCATCTTTTTTACCTCTGAATAACAGTTCTAGATGACCCGAGAGGTTCACCTAATGAGGCTCAACTACAATTAAGGTTAAACTTAGGAGTTTGTTGGGTGAGACTCGGTTCATCAGGCAACAAATATATTCGTTGGGTTCGCAAGCGAAAAAGAAATTGAAGCAAAAGAATTCAGACAGAGAGTCTGAAAAGAAGACAGACTGGCTGACTATTTAATATGTCATGTAATATCCAATGTAAGGATGAAGTCAACAAAGAAATATGATCGCCATCATCCAACATCAATCGTATTTTGTTGCATTCCTGAATATGACCTCAACTTACTACTCGCTTGAACGCCTTTTATTTGTCACAAGGTTAACATCATTGAGTAAAGCTAATCAAAGTGATTGCGTCTTAATGAAAACAAATAAAAACTCAAGTAAGACTCAAAAAACATTTCAACCAAAAGTCGAGAAAACACTTAACCATGGAATCGAGCTGCATCCATTGCTTTTATGGAACGGGTTCAACGAAATCATCTCGATTAGCATTTGACGAATGAAACCTTTTCTCTATCCATTACTTGCTTTGAGCAGTTTAACTCTCAAAACTAATTTATAAACAGTTTGAATAACCTGTAAGTTTTGAATCAATTTAGCAGAAAAAATAGTTTGTTCATGAATCAGATTATCGTAGGTTAATGATGTTGCTTAAGTGCATCTTTAAGGTGACAAGCAGAGCTTGAAAATGAGTGACAATAGCACGAGACAAAAAATAATCTGTCAGAAAAGCAAAGAAGAAAAGACAATATAAAAAGCCAAATTGAAGGAAAGCAATTGTTAGTTGAATGTGCATAAATTTGGGAAACAAGTGCATAAAAAAACGAAACTGTCGCTTTGAGCGGGGCAAAGACTGGCTATGAGTTTTGGAGAAACGAAACGAAAGCGGGAACATTGTAACCAGTGATGATGAAAGGAAGAAAAGGTTGACAAGAATAAAAAGAGAGAAGAAGAAAAGAAGATAGGAAAGAGGGAAAAAGGGCAAAGAAAGAAAGAGAAGAGAAAAAAAGGAAAATTATTTTGTGACCTTTATTTAGGTTCTCAAGGAAGTCTCAATGACATGGAAATTGATGCTATCAAGAGTTTTACAGTCAACTTGAAGATGAAAATTCAAAGAAGACGATGTTGATGATGGTAAAGTAGAGGGGAGTTTATTATAATTGTAGACAGCATTTGAGTCAAATTAAAATTCTTAACCGGAAAGATGTTGGAAGGAACAAAAAGAAGGAAGAAAACATGAAAAAGAAAAAGAAAAGAAACGGAAAAAACGGAAATCGAGAATAAAATTTTCACTTCATTACACAATTGGTAATGTTAAATGCATTAAAAACTTGTATATTATCAGTCGATATGTTTTCTGGTCAGCTAGAAAATTGTTACTTAGTTTCAATTGAAAAGAACGAGCTTTAAGAATAACGGTAAATAGACTTTTAATCGACATTTGAACAACTTCCAATCGAGATCACTATGCAATGAATCCGCAAAACTGCAATGACTTTCAATGTTCAGACAAGTGGAAAGACAAACATCAAGATTTTTGCTTTTGAGTTTCGATAAAATCATTTGAACTGCAAAGAAATTCAATGAAACATTGTTCTGATCATGGCAAATACACAGCAATAGAACTATCAAAATCGATAACAATCTTTACTAATCCTTGACTTCGTAACTTGGTCAAGTTTACGATAACATGGAAAGATTATTAGCATTAAATTGGAGAAAAAGTTTCAACTATTTTTGCAAATTTTAGTACTCAAAATTGTGACTTGAAGAGTTTATGATTTTAGAGCAATTTCTTGATTTTACTTCGATCTGTGAAAATGAGAATTTCCATTTTCGAAACTGCAATTTCGAGTTTGCATGAGCGTCAATTATGTCCATTTATGTTTGAGTTACATTGGAGTTTGGGCTCAAAACCGAGAAGGGCTTTCACTATTTTGCTTGGCTATTTGACCCTTTACCTTATATTGGTTGCAGTATTGGTTAGAGTTGTTTTGTCCGCTTTTTGCAAGTAAAATCTTGAAACTCATTTTATGAATAAAAGTCGAGAAAATGTTGAGTTAATAAAGAGAGGTGACAGGAAGACAGTTTGTAACCCAATGCGATGCAAATGTATATTTAAATGAGCCACCAAAGCAAGTAAATTTACACCAATTTTTTACCCACAAGACTGTGACTGAATGATAAAATCAGCTCAACAATGAAACAACTTCTTTGTTCCTCTTAACTTTACCACCTTGGTGTTTATGCTAATAAATATTAAACTTGAAACATTTGAAAGCTATTTACTTTTTCTTCCAGATGAGAATGATAATCATCATCATAGACCAACATCTTCATCTTGAGTTTAAAAAACAACAAGACAATGTTTGCATTTGTTAACAAGGTAACCTCTTTTGGATGTTTATTCATTTTTTTTACTTTTCACGAAAAGTTCACTTTGAATGTTCAATTTGATGCAGATGCAGTTGATGAGGTTGATGAAGACGATGAAGATGATGAAGATGATTGAAAAGGACTGTTCGTGCATCGCAAAGTGACACTTTCAGAATTACTTTCACTAAAATAAGATGAAGATGATGAAAGAGCATTTTATGAAGAAAAAAGTTGAAAATTTTTGTTTCTTTTTAAAGACAACTTTCATTCCAAGATGATGTTGGCCACATTTTTTGTCATCTTTTTGCCGTTTCCACAAAATTGTTTGATAGCTTGTTAGGATGAGATGAAGAAGCTGAAAAAAACTCAAGTGCTTTATGAATACATTTTTTGCAATTTATTTTCTTCTCCTCTTCATCTTGACTTACAGAGAAGCTCATGTAATTCCTTTGTCTAACTCGGTGAAACTGAGTGTTCATATTGAAGTGATACTGACGACTGTGACATTGATAAAAATCAAAAACATACACGAAGTGACAATGTTGACATGAACCTTTTTTGATGGCTGCAATGATGAGCTAACGATGATAGAAATGGAAAATGGGTCGAAATGATAATTTTTTCACTTATTTTGGACTAATAAATGTACAGAAATAGAGAAGAAAAAGTTTACAAAAGTTGCTTTAATGACTTGAAGATGTTTTGCCAACCCTTTCATTAGTTGAATCCATGAAATTAGGAGATGAAAAATGATGCAATTTAGGAAAGTTGATATCAAATGAAAATGAAAACCAGTGTCAATGTTGGTATCAATTTACAGGAAAGTTTCTGTTCAACTAATTGATTTATCATGAGAACGAGGGAAATTGAAAAAACAAGAGCAAATTGAATCGCAAATGGAAAATTATTAAAAATGGAAATTTGAATAAACTCAAAAGTGATTCAATGATTTGACGATCAAACTCGGTCTCGACTGAGACATTTGATGCATTCCAATGGATCAGCATTTCTTGGTGATTTGTCCTGTTATCAGTTCGATTGTGTTAAGTTATTTCATGCCAAACTTCATTTCCTTTGGTTGTAATGGTTAAGATGTTAACAGTGATTTTGATTGAAATCTGGGAAACTTATTGAAGACAGTTCATGAGCGATGGGTTACGGTCACCTGAGTTTCTGTCAACGAACCTTTTATTGACTGGAAAAATTGTTTATTGGTGAAGATGTGACTTTAATTGCAATTAAACAATCGAGCAAATTATTGATGTTGCTTTGTTTCTTTCAATTGCATTATTGAAATGAAATGATAAATATTTGAGTTACAAAGGATATTCTCACGGTCTATTTGTTGTTTGATATTATCTTCAGCCTGGGATCGTTGAAGCAATTTCAAGAATCTGATAACATTGTGCTGCTCCAAAATTAACCGATAATCACTTGATCACCGAACATTAATCACTGTTAATCACTTGCAAACTGTCTATTGTTTAACAAGACAAAAGGTTAACATTTTAACCTAACCAAGTCTGACCTATGATTGAACAAGTTCAATCGATGTTTCCTCTCAAAATGTCTTTTGTCTTTACAGTCAAATCAATGAACCAAATTTAAAATATCTATTCATTCAGATTAATGATTCAGGAAATTCAATTTTTTCACCAATTTCTATAAGATTTTCATTGAAATTATGCAAGCAACAACCTTTCTATAATTCGTTGAACAAAATTCTCATTTTCATTGAAGAATCAAAAAATGACGAAAAATTTACTCGAAATGCAAGATTTCGATCGATATTAGCTTTTCCAAGTTCTTGATAGTTTACATCAGGAATATCAGTAAATCTATCATTTTTCATCTCATTTTTGCCTCATATTGATCAACAAGCTTAATCTAAATGACTAACTTCGATTGAGTCGAGAAATGACCTCCGACTACTAAAACTAAAGTCTTATCGATGAATGATTTGCATTCAAAAAATCGAACTAATTTGAAACTTAAGTGATCAGAAAATTCTGATATTCCTAATAAAATATCGATTCTAATGAAAGCAACATTTCTGTTGTTAAAGGTTTCTATATTAACTGACATGAGCTGCTCTTTGAAAGGATTTTGATTTAAGCTAAAAACCAATTGCAATTCATTGAACAAAAAGTACGTGCTTATCGAATTGTGAGCAACGCAAAAAGCATTTTTTGTCATTTTTTCCTGTTCATCATGAACAGCATCAAATCTTGATGTTCCTGACTGAGGAAACATTTTTGCAGCTAACAAAGCAAAATGTTGAGTGACAAAAGGAAAAAGCTAGAACTGAATGTGAACGTGATTTTGGCCAGTTTTATGAAGGTAAATTAAATCGTGCTTCAAACCATCAACACTTAATCAAGATTCAATTTTTCATCACCATTATCATCAGGTTGAGAGTTTGTCACACAAGAGATGAAGTCGACCGTTGTGCGAATGTCCATTGATAATGATCGATAATAATTTTGTGAATAATTTCAATGAAAGTAAAAAATGAGCAGAAAATGTAAATCACTCCTGAGAGTGAAAGGTTAAAAGCAAATATTGACTCCAATACAAACAACATGAACCAATTGAATAAGATTGATAAAGTTTATCAATCTTATTTTACTCAATTGAAATGCAATTTATTTTCATAAACAAAATCATAGAATGACACTTTTACATAAAGAGACTGAAAAAGGTGTGCAAAGTTTGTTCAAGTGTAAACACATTAATGGGTAAGGTTTAGCTTTCATGTGGATTAGACTGGAAAAGCGCGAGGCTGAACCCAACTATTAACAAAAGCAATTGAGCAAAGCATCATCATCCTAATCAGTGGCTCATTATAATACCAAAAACAAACACACGAAGACGTACAAATGTACACACAAGTGAGACCCGCAAACAAAGTATAACTTTTGACTTGAAGTAATTGATACTTTGGAGTATTGTTGATTTAACTGTAAAACCATCAACACTTTAAATGTCAACATATTGATCACTTTATTAGTAGCTGACTTGCACTTGGCTCATTTTATCCTTATTTCACTTTCAAATTGTTCAAGACATTTCGCTCAATTGTTTCATATGAGAATCGAGGCAAAATTTCGTCTCACGATTAACATTCAAAGAACCAAAAAAGTCAAAAGATTACTGAATTTGCTTCTTGTTAAGCTTACATTTGAATAGCAAAATGGCCACAATAAGATTTGAAGTGGTTATTCAAAATGATTGTTGGACAATATAAAAGCCAATATAAAACAAGATCGCTTTTTGAAATGAACACTTTTATTGGTCGAGGATAAAGAACTGCTTTAACAGATATTTTGGGTGTTGATTTAAAAAAGGTAAATATTGTAGTTGAGTTTACATGAAGTGAGGATCAATTGCATTGTAAGTGAACTTTGTGATTATCTTATTGTCTCTGCTTTTGTCACTCTTGTCTAATCTCAATGGACAAACTAAATGACCATAATTGTAGTCTTTAGCTACTGACTTACAAGCTCGATTAGTGAGGTCAGTGGCTTGCTTTTTCATTAGCTGTTCCCTTATAATGAGGATTAACACGAATGAAGACCAAAGACATGAGACTCATTTGCTTCACCTTTCGTCTCATCTTTCCTGATCGTAAATATTAACATTTTTTACTTTACATTTAATAACATTTTTTACTTTACTTTCAACTCTTATTTATTACACAGACTAATGCTTCAATTGGCTAGATTTGCTTAATCAAAGGGCACTTTTTGTCAAAATAAAGGTTCAATAAAGTTAAATTTAAAGTTAATTTGCGTCAAAAAATGTCTTCAAGTGCCCTTTCAGTGAAACAATTAAACCTTGCGAATTGATAACAGAACATGAAAATCAATTGTTGTTATCAATGGATGAGAAAAGATTATGAAGATGAAAAGGTTTGTAATATGAGATGAAAGTAGGAGGAGGACAGGCACGAGTATAAAGAAGAGTAAAGGTGGACTGAAGGTAAAGAATCAAGGGTTTGATGTGAAAGACCCAAAGGATGATAAAGATGGCAATGATGAAGAAAAAAAGATGAAGATGAAGATGAAGAGACAGAAGGAAAATTACAATGGTTTACATGAAGAGGAATATGAAGCCAATTATACTGAATATGAGATGCTGTGTTTGCTGCTTTTTTCAAGACCATTGCATAGGATATAATCCGTGAAATATAGATGCGGGGGAAGATGAGAGTGAAGAGGATGAAGTGTGTGTGTGTGAGAGAGAGATGAACAAAAAATTGGAAATGATGTCACTCCATATTTTGCTTTTGCTCAGGAACCAACCAGGAATCATCTTGGCATCCTCCCAGCATCCATTGAACGCCTCTTTCTCATCATCACATTCCTCATATAACATGATTCTAATGATCATCTGAATCAAGAAAAAAACATGAACCATTCATATTTTGTTTCAAACATCATTTTCATTTTGGTCCAAGTTTCTGTTTTCATTTGGGCAAAGGTTGACCATTGCGGTCAACAAACTAATTTCGTCTTTTCCCTTGTCAATTGTTTTTCACTTGAGAGATGCTCTTTTCAATCAACATGATCAGGGAATGAACCTGCTTTTGTCTTAATACTCATGAGATTAAGGGTAAGTGGATATGCACACGTTCAAGGATCAAATGCGATCTTTACATTTGTTTATCAACAAAGGGCAACCTTTACCTCCAAGTAGTGCTATTAATAAAGTGGTACACATGTAAATATGTTGTGGGTTTACAGATCAATTGTCAGTGAAACTTGAGATTTGAATCAAGTTGAGCATGAAAAATGTTTATCAATTTTCATCGTCAGTTTTGAATCTGGAAAGGGTGAAAGTGGAGATAAAGAAGAGATGGAAAAAAGATGAAATGATGAGAAAAGATGAAAATTCAAGTTTAACATTGAGTCAAGTGAAAAGTAAACTTAAGAAGAGAAAACAAATTTTCTTCATCTTTTCATCTTCCTTTTTTTTTCTGCCTTGCAACTCCTCCTTGCCCATCTCAAGCCCACCTTTGTTGCTGCCTTGTTAGGTGGAGTCGAGACTGCGCCAGTCGACATGGACACTCTACAATGTGAGTGTTTGTTGTTAGTGATGTGTCGTCAGTAATCATGAAGGGTTCACCTAAAAGTGAGGCATCATTGGAACAATCAATTGATCTTGAATACGGTGAAAATGAATCAAGTTTGGATCAACAGCAACCCTCATCATCATCATCAACCACTGTGGCTTCAACCTCAACTAGTGCCGTTTACTGTGGCGGCTGTGGACACACCATTGTGGACCGATATTATCTGGTCTTTGATGATAAACATTGGCATTCATGGTGTTTAACTTGTGCTGAATGTGGTTGTAACCTTGAGAAGCGGTGTTTCGTTCGAAACGGATTAACCTATTGTAAGCACGATTACCATCGGTTATTTGTTTCATTTAGATCGTGCAGTAAATGCTGTCAAATCATTAAACCCAATCAACTGGTTATGAAGGTCAATTCGCAAAATTTTTATCACCTCGATTGTTTCACCTGTTCACAGTGTTTCTCTGTACTCCATAAAAATGATTATTACGTGTTGATTGACGGTAAAATTTACTGCTCCGATCACTACAGTAGTCTTGTAAAAAAGTCAACCTCATCTTTATCATCCAACCGAGAATCATCTTTATCATGCAACACCCGGGAACCATCATCATTACCATCAAACACACGAGAACCATCTTTATCATCCAATAACCGAGAACCATCATCACTATCATCCGCTTCCCCTGCTTCATCCAGCAGCAACAATGGCAATAGTAAAAGCAAAAGCAAAAGAGTCCGAACATCGTTTAAACACGCTCAACTGAAGACCATGAAGTCTTACTTCTCTGTTAATCAAAACCCGGACGCCAAGGATTTGAAAGGATTGTCCACCAAAACTGGCCTTTCCAAGAGGGTCCTTCAGGTAAGACTTTCAACTTTGAAGCTAAACAGAAAAGTTGACAAAGTAGACTCAATGGTCAAATGCTCATTCCAAGTGTCAGTCCAGTGTTTAGTTTAACGGATAAAATAGTGAAATCACTTTGAAAAGTAAATGATTGAAACAAAAAGTTACTTTTGGACAGTTACAGTTATTAATGATAGTAAACTGATTAAAGATGATTACATTTGTCCTGCCTTTGATCCTCTTCCTCCTCCTCACCTCAATCGTCTTGGCAGGTGAATGCAATGTAACTCTCAGTTGCACTTCTTTTTTTTTTGTCTTCCTTTGAACGGGTGACCTGAGAATATAGCCTCAGGTTAATTACTAACAACTTTTTATATTCGTCCTCATCATCGATTGAGCTGAGCATCTGGATAGACATCTTGTTTCAATTGACAAAACTCGCAAGGGAAAGAGAGGAAAATGATGAGAAGGAAAACATTTTGTTTTTACTGGCACAAAATGTCTTGTGACCTTTTCCTTCGTACTTGTTGAAACTAATGTCAACCTTGTCAAAGTTGAACGTTAAACTCGAACCGTTTGCGTGATCTTTAACAACCTCTAGAACTAGACTCTAACAGATTTTTTAGCCAACATTAATTACATCAAAATAACAATGTTGCCATAAAAACGTTGGCACTTACAGTTGGATGATAAATTATCTGAAATTACCTTTGAAAGGAAAAGTTGAAAATCTCGATTTTCCATTAAATTAGATTCATTTTTCATTCAACATTCAAGTTCATTTTTCTTCTCAATTCTTTATGCTTCTCCAATTTAAATGACTTAATATTCAACTTTTTTCATTCTCTAAATTGTTCTTTCTCTTTCAGTAGAATCTCATTCATGAACATTTATAGGTTGAAATGTTTCTCTATATTACATGAGTTCAGTCTACTGAGAATTGAATCAACATTTTCATTGGATAAGTTGGGCTTCTCTCAACTTTTCACAATTCATTGATTTTCCTCTTTTTGTCCTTTTCTTTTTTCACATTTTTTTCCATGTAAACTGATTTACTCAACCATGCGTATTCCAATTCATTTCATCAACCTATAACCATGATGAATAAAAGAGATTTGACAAAGTTGCTTGAAAATTCATCAAATTATGAGTTAACTAAATTTATGGCAATTTTGTAATTGATTGCTGTGTTTTGTTAAAGTTGATAAAAAATTGTTTTCAGTTAATATAACTTTGCTAAGTAAAAGTCAATAAATCTTGAAAATTTATATTCTGAAAGGGAACATGAAATATCTGAAGTAAATGATGAAAATAAAAAATGATTGAATAGCAAAAATGTTTGGCGAAAATGTGTATTTTCTTGAGAAAAAAAAGGATAAACAGAAAAGATGAAGAAAGCTGGAAAAGTAAAGTCAACAAACGACAGTCTGGCACCATCAGATGCACTGTCCCAGATGATGGTCAACAGTAGGTTTAAATATGTGTGTATAAGCGTATTGATGATGATGAATGAGACAGCATTTCAAGTTGCTATCTGTTTAGACAAAGTGGAAAAGTTACAGATGAAAATTGCCATTAGAGTAACAAGCATATTTACCAGAACCTGTGTATCAATAAACACTGTGTTGAGCGGCAAAATTTACTCCTCACTTCAGATTCCATGATAATAAGAATATCAATTTTTTCTTGTTCTTTTCTCTCCATCTTCCCTGCTCATCAGTATAATTTGATTAAACAACATTTCTCTTTGGCTTCACTCATCTTAAGTAGTAATGAACGAAAATAAACAAAACTGAAAAGTTGTGTAAAGAAAAGCTCAACCCAATATCAACCCACTGTCAATCATGTAAAAATATATAAATAATCATTCCACTCCCTATCATGATGATTATGATGATTATGATGAGAATGATGATGATCCTAAAAACAAGCAAACATTTTGTATGGAAGAAGAAAAAGAAACAAAAAATTGATCCAAGTGTCACAAGTGAAATTTTCTGCTTCCATCATCTGATTATAATGAAAGCTCAATTTCAGTTGTATTTACATTTTTTGTTTCTCAATGTAAATATAACATGATAATCTGGAGAAACAAAAGTTTCCGATTTTCTCTTCTCTTCTCTTCTTCCTTCATCATTATCCTCCTCCTCAACAACTCATAATATGTTGCACTAACAAGACGAAAGTGCTATCATAATGTAAACCTCAATTTTTTTGATTGGCAAGTTTTCCTTTCGGATAACAACGAGTTTTCAAGTTTAAATGTGAAACAGTTAAAGGTTATCAACATTAACTATAGGAGTGGAGATAACGTCATCTTTTTCATTATTCAAACTTCTTCTTCTTCTCGTCTTTATCTTCATCTTTGTCCTCATCATCAGCGTTTTCTTCTTTCTCATCTTCTTGTTTGAAGGATCGTTGAAAAGCTTCCAAAAAACAAACCTTAAAAATTTCCTTTTTCATAGAAACTGGAATCTCTCGAAATGCTGATATCTTTTGGAAACACAAGAAAAGGAAGAAATGTTGATGATGAATATTTGGATAAACCAGAAGTTTTCAAGATAATTTCAGTAACTTATTCACATTTGACAGGAAGAAGAAAAAGAAAAAGAAAAAGAAGATTTTCTAAATCCTAGAAAGATGATGATGATACCTTAGGGATAAAAATATATAGATCGAGAGGTTGAATCATGGGTTTTTCTTGAAATGTTCAACAATTTAATTTCACGATTCTGTTCGATTCATGATTTGCCCGAAAGGTGAATCTTGAAAAAAACCTTGTTTCGCATTTTCTTCATGTTTATTGATTGTTTCACTTTTTTTGTCTTTTCATTTTCCATTCAACTTTTCATGATAATAAACCTCAAATTGATATGGTTTGCTGCTTCTTTTCAAACTTCATATTGTTGGAAGCAACAATATTATCTTCTCATCGAATTGAACTTTGTTCATGGAAACAAAATGATTTGCAAAAGTTTCTTTATTCAATTCATGCAATTCAATCTTGAGTTTTGCACTTTTGTTGATATTCCGAGTGTGCAAAAGTGAAAAACTTATGAATTTCAGTTGTTGGTTTATTATTCATTTTTTGCTGCTCAATTGACAGAAGACAAAAAGAGATGAAAATTTTTGTCTTTTTGCCATTTTTTGGCTTCTCAGATAATATCTTGAGTTGAGTTTTTAAGTCTTTGAGTGTCAACTGAATATCAAGATGATAATCACTTGTTATGCAAGATGCTTCCAAAGGTAAGAAGAGAAGTAGATTAGAACAGACGATGAGTTTTCATCATTTTTTCATGATCGTTGTTGTGATTAAATGAGATTCAGCACACTTACTGAATCAAGTTACCTTAGTTTTGGATGGAAGGCGGCAAAAATGGTAAAGCAACTTGAAACCTTCATCAGTTAAGGAAGAATTTTTTTCTCAATATTTTCCTTCTCATCATCATTTTCATCAGTCTTTTCATCAGTATTTTCATCATTATCTTCATCATCATTTTGATAATTTTTTAAAAGAAGAAGAAAAAAGCTGAAAAGTTAGAAAGTTTTATTATCAGGTAAACCAGAAAAGTATTTTTTTTTGCTTCGCTTTTTTTACGTTGATTTGGTAAAGATTTTTTTGCTCCTGTCAAACTGATGAAAAATAGATGAAGAAGATGTCATCAGAATTTGCAATCCAGGTCATGAAATACAATACTTACTGTTTCATTTTTTTCCCTGTCTTTCACTTGTCATCATGTTTATATTTCACTGGATATTCAGATAAGCTATCTTTGTCTGTTACAATGAATTCTGTTTTGTTTTTTTCTTCTTTTTCTAAATATTAATGAATACATAATGTGTGTTGTGTGTTGAAAGGTAACAATTTAATGACTTGCATCGAGACACTTGATACATTGACTGATTGATGTCAAAACAGAAACAACAAAACATCGAAAAAATGGAATAACTTTGAATGTAATTCATTAATAGACCAATATAGAGATAAGATCATAAAATCGAATTTCAATCCTTGAACAACTTCAATAACTTCTGATCATAAAATTCACCCGAAGTTCTGACCCTTAATAGCATCACTTAAGTTGATTGTTAACTCAATGAAATCAATGAGAAAATGAATTGAAGGGAAATCCAAAGAGGCCACGTTATTGACTTTTTTTGTCCTACAAGGGCAACTCTCTTGGGTTTAGCTTTTGACTCCAACTCGCCTTTCCTTTGACTGTTGTTAGTTAACCACAAAAGTCTTTAGCCTTTATTGGCTTTTGTCGATTCAGTAAATCTTGGAAATTAATTGATGGAAAAAATGTTGAAATGAAAAAATGTCGTCTTAGTTGATTTGATGGAGTTGATTAATTTTTATGATTAAATGATTTAAAATTTTTACTCAAGTAACTTGATAGCTCTATAGATGAACCATGATTGATATAAAAGAGGTTCCCTATCTTCAGGTTACTCAAACTTTCAAAGGTCAAAGTTGAAGTGCACTTTAATCTTCTATCAATACTCAAGAGTTGTTATTTGAATGACATGAGCAACACTAGTTACAATAGCTAAAGTTACCTTTCAAGTGTAAAAACCTTTTCAACTTTATTGTCAAAAGTAAATCAATTTCATGAAAAGTCAACTCGACTCAATTTACTAGTTTTTTTAGTAATTTAATTTTGTTTCTCCTCTTATCAAGGTTTGGTTTCAAAATGCTCGTGCTAAATGGCGTAAAAATAACCCTAAACACGGCGATTGTTCATCAACATCGGGCAACTCAAAGCAATCCAAGGGAAACACATCAAACTGTTCAACCCTTGGAACTGGTTGTGATACAAATAGCCAGCAAAGTCAATCCCAGTTGAACTCATTGAACGGTTTAACCTCTTCTATTGCTCCAGCCAGTCCATCAACAGGCATCGGCAGTCCAGGTGGCAGTAGTCATTCACGGCCCTTTTCAACGCCAAGTCCATCATCAGGTTTAACGATACACGAACCATCATCGTTACTGTTGACCAATTCAAATGGTTCTTCATTAGATCAATTTCCACCCTTAACTGGTCCCAGTCCAACTCCAGAGAGTCCAAATCAATCATTACAACAACAGCAACAACAACAACAACAGTCATCATCATCCTCTTCAGAACCATTAGGTTTATCATTACCACCAACAGGAGTTGGACCAACCTCAGTATCTTCATGTTCATCCCCATCAATTTCCCACCATCAACATGTTCAACAACATTCACTTGGACCATCTCAGTCTCCACTTTCAATTCCAATAGAATCACATTTAACTGGAGTTGTAACACCTCACCAACCACCCTCACTGTTAACCTCATCAGGACTCGCTCTTCATCCAACCACTTCACACCATTCAGCCCTACATACACCCTTATCCTTACCCATTGATCATCATTCAATCCATCTTCATCGTCACCCGGAGGGTTCCTCAATGTATTCACCGTTTGAAGAAACACTCCTTCCTCATTCCACCTCATTTCAACCTCTCTATTGACAGTTAACTCAAAAATCAACTTTTTATTAACAAATTTCATTCTATTTAAATTTCAAGTTGTAACTTTTTCGCCTCCACTCATTTCAACAGAATCATCATTCTTCTCCTCATGATCATCGTGTTTATCATCCATCTTTCGGTCTAATTAATTTTCAAATAAGTTACTAGGAATAAAAGGACACTTTTGACCACATTTCAAGCAAAATTCAAGGCTGGGCTTTCAAGTTGTCTACAAACTTTTTTCAGGGTTAGTCCAAAGTTGAAACATTGAACAACCATTTTGTTGATGGATTGAACCATTGATAATGATGAAGATGTTGATGAATTGAATATCCATGAAAACAAATAACGATGAGTCTTTTGTTGTTGTTTTTATCAATCAAAAGAGGAATAATTAAAGATGCGCCATGAATCAGGTTAAAGGTAAATGTAAACACTCGCAACATGTTAACATGTAAAGGTAGATAAACAGATGAAAGAAAAAAACAGATCGAAATCAATCAATTTCGTTCCTCATCAATTCTCAAGTTGATAAATAAATGACATTTAAACATAAGCTGGACAAAGTCATTGCATATTTTACTGGTTATCAATCGGAAAGTGGCATCTCACCTTTCACTGGTTTACCTTCAACTGTGTGCAAACTGAAACATATTTTGTAATAACATTGAAAAGTAATTTCAATTTACAGAGACTTCAACTCTGCTAATCAATCAAACTACTGTCAAACTGTTTAATGACGATCAAATTATTGGTGATCAAGAGAGAGATGACAATTTTGAAACCATCAACTCATTGGAATATCATTTTTCATCTTTTCTCCTCCAATTAATGGCACTTTTAATCACATTCATTATCATCTCTTTTCCTCTTTACATTCAATTCTTTGTTTCGTTTTCCTTTTGTCTAAATTTGCTATTCCAAAAGCTCATCATGAATGACCATCAATCCCATTTCACCATAATGTTGTTCAAACACCTTACCCCACCTCAAACCTTGTTTCCTCTGTAATCACCTCTTCTAATGCACAAACAGATTACAAATTTAAAAAAGTATAAATATTATAAATAAAATAACAATAACGAAAATATTTCACTTTTGTTTCTTTTATGGATTAGAAGACATTTTCATTGAAAGCTGCAAAGTCTTTCAGTTAAGTCTCGAGAAATTTTGTGACCAAAAATGCTTGTAAAACAAAATCAGCTTCCATTTTAGAGGGATTCAAATTGTAATGGTAAGCCTTCAGGGCAAAGAACTGAATTTATCGATGGCTTAAATTCATTGGTTTGGTTTCAGATTAAAGGTATTTTTCGCCTGAATTTGTTCAGGTTTATCCATGATCAAGTTTTGAGAGAAAGATGAGAGAAAGTACATGAATGGAGTATTTGGATGATTATTTGCTTAAGTAACGAGCCAGTCTATTGATATCGGTTTGTGTTCAACATCGAGAAAGACCAAACAGACAAGCAAAAAGAGAAGTAAAATTCACGAAAAATATTGTTGTATGAAAGCAAAAATTCACCATTCTGTGGATTTAATCAGTTCGCAGTTAGACAAAATCGAGGGAAAAAGATTGATATACTTTGAATGAAAAAATAAAATAAATTGCAAACTAAATGAAAAAATTGAGTCGATCCTCGACCTTTTGAAAGTTATTCTCGATTCACTTCTGAAACATTGTGTTTTTGATGATTTCAATAGCTGATGTGTTGATAACTTAATTTGTGATTGAAGAAAGGAATCAAATTATTAAACTAACTGCAAAAGTTTCCGATTTTTTAGGATTTTACCTCAAAATTTATCACCGTCTTAAGGTATTTGTATTAGCATTTTAACACAACCAGAAATTGGATTCCTCTATCAGAATTGTAAGGAAATTCAACTTGAGGTTGAACATTTATTTACAAAAGTCAAGAGCAGAAAAAGATTCGACTATTTTAAGAGTTTTGTCTTTTTTTATGTTTCATTTTAAATGTGTTTTAATGACTTGAAAGAATGGTCCAAAGCTGAGGTCAAATCAGTGTTGATGTTGTTTAGAGGAAAGAAGATAATAATTTTATCTTCCTTTGACCGGAACTCACGTTAAAGGTGATCCAAATGAGTGACTTTGACTCTTGCCAAGTTGACTGAAAAGGTAAAAGAAAAATGTTTCCATTTGAATATAAAGTTGACTAATTTATTACAAAAGTAAAAAAGTAAAGGTAAAAGGTTAATTCGGATTGAATGCATTTTTGAAAGCTTTTATGTTCATCGCTATTTATGATAACCTGAACGATTCCCACGCAAAGATTATGAATAGCCAATAATAAATGTTAACAGCACAGGGAATGATACAAGATGAGCATTGGGAGTTTAACTGTAATTTAAACTGAATAATAATGTAATTATTTTTTCTCAATCTCTTCTCTCTTTACCTGACTTTAACCTTTCGATGAATTATTTTCCCTTTATGTAAGACTTGTAAGAAAATGTCCGTTAGATGGTCAAAAGTCTCTTGATTGGACACTTAATTGGTAAGTTGGTCTTTCCGAAGTGATTAGTGACTCTAACTTCGTCTTCATCAACGGACTTTCCGAGGATTTCCCTTGTTGTCCAACATTATGTATTACTTTCCTAGTCAAGTGTAAAAGGCACTTCCGATTAGTTTAATAGTAACTCGATAGAAAATCGAAAAAATAAAATTTTAGTTTTCGCCTTTCGATTGACAATGTTTTTGGGATTTTGTTTTTGTCATTTTGTGCCCTTTAATATTTTTACCAAACTTTGAAAGGTACATTTACTGTCAACCAACTTGTCAAACGGATTAACCCGTCAAAAGGTTTACAGATTTATTGTTTACCTTAAACTGTGAGCATTTCAAGAGCTTAGTTGAAGTGGTCAGGTTGAATTTAAAATTAGAAGCAAAACATTTGGACAATGCCAATGATTAAATTTGGGCAAACTTGTATTCTTGAAAGATTGTTGAAAATTTTAAAAGACTTTACCTTTTTGGTAAAAGTGAAGGGAAATAAAAATGATTTTTCAGTTGAAAGTTAAATTTGGAATAATTATGAAATTAGAGATTTCAGCACTTCATCATAGTTTTCAACATTTGTTTCATGGTATCGTCCTATTCAATGGAGAGGAAAAATGCTTCAATAATAGTTGTCTCCTTTTCTAGCCTTTCCGGTACAAGGACAGAGGTCAGTTTCTTTTCACTCTCTAAAGGAACATACCAGTCACGGTCATTTACTTTTCTCTGTTCTAACAATACATTCAACAATGCACCCTGTGAGTTGGCCAAACAGCGATGAATAAGGTGATCAGGATGGACAAGAAAACATATTCGCATTCGTATGATATAGATGATGAAGATAATGACCATGATCGCCATTCCCTTTGCCTTGACCAGCACCTTCCCAACCTTTACTTTTTACCCTCAATTTATCTTCATTTTAGGAGTCTTCTTCTTCTTCTTCGTCTTCCTTGTCTCCACAATTTACAAGTTTACTCTGTGGGTCTTTGCTCTCATCATCGTCTTAACTCTTTAAAAATAGATTGAAATGTCAAGCAAACATTTGAATAGGACAAGCAAAAGACAAAAAATGAACATGAAAATGATGAGAAAAGGATGATAAAGGGATGACAAAAGATTTGAACAGTTTAACATCTTTTACGAATAAAATTTCCTAATGAATCTGTTTGTCAACTTAAAAATGGCTTTATTAGCCTTACCTGTTCATCCTATTGTGTCTTGTTTACCCATTTCACCGTTTCTTATGTTTTCTATGTTTCTTTGGCTTTTCACATTTTTTAGTCCAAACAACATTCTTCTTTTCACCTGAAATTATCCTGCATTTTGTTTATCCATTTATCATGTAATTTAGTTCAGTTCAATTTCGTTCTTCTTCTTTCTTCTTGCATTCCTAGATTTGGTTTTAAAATGCTCGAGCCAAATGGCGTAAAAGTGAAGCTTGAAAAAGCCAATCTGATTGTGATTACGAATTGCGTGGTTCTTTGAGTCATCTTCTGAAGGAAACATTTGAAAGGCAAACTAATGTTACTCGTAATGTTACATTGACTTAACTTCTTCCTACCCAACATCATCAGTTTCATGCTCAACATCAAACTCAACTGTTCCAAAAACTTAAACTCAAATACCTAATCCATCTTAATTATAAATTAAAATCTTCTGTTAAACTCAATTTTTGAAACAATAGTGAAAAATTAGACAGACAATGTTTCGCTGTAATCGTTCAATCATTCAAGAAATCACACTTGAAATTGAATAAAATAAAAAATGATTCAACTTTGGAAATACTAACCAGAGAATGGAGAATATCAATATAAAGTTTGAACATTTGTTTCCTCGCTATAGTTGAACTCAAATGAGTATTAAGTCATTAAGTTTGCCAATTTAAGAATTTAATTGATCTCAGAATATCTTTGTAATGGTTTAGTATTTATCAACGACTTATCACTAAAGAATCGTGTAGTTAATTGCTTGTATTTTAAGATAATCAGATAGTTCGGGTAACTCAAGTGATTAGACCAGTTTACCGTCTTTAGTGCTGATCAATTGATTTTGTAAAACAATTGAATGGTACAAATGAAGGATTTAGACGTTTTCTCGTCAAGTCTAGGGATCAACAAAATTATCCAAGTTGAGATGTTGATGTAGATACGAGTTAATCATGTATGTTCATCTTGTCTTTGTTTTACTCTGTGATGATTATTTTTCAGTTTATCACTTTACTCTGTCAAAAGTAGAAAGTGACAAAAAAATTAAGACCTTTTTTTTGCGTTTCTCACTCATTTCGCGTTTCATTTTGTCATTGGAAAGGCAACAGAATATGTTTGTTACCATTTTCGTGTTTTATCTTTACTTTTTTGTTGTAATATCTGTGAAAAAAGGCTGAGAGAGAAAGAGAAAGATCAAAGAGGATTGAAGACAATTCAAAAACAAGCTCTAAAGATGATATTGATGAGGATGATGAAGATAAAGGACGAGGCTAAAAATGGTGCACCCATAAAGAGAGAGGACGTCATAGAGTGAGAGAGCATTCAATATGAAGTGTTACAAGTGATGGATAATAACTTGAAAGATGAAGAAGAAGAAGAAGAAAAGAGAGGAAAAATTGTTTTGTCTTTGGCTTCTAATTAATCATCCATTGACATTTCACAAAAATGGGTGCCCAAGGGAATCATGTTTTGCGTTGACGGAAAAAGATGATTGTAATGATGTTGCTGTTGATTAGAATGATGATGATGATCAAGAATCATGATAACGAATTGGCATGGGCATGGCAGAAAGCGACACAAGAAAAGTACACATAACAGTGATTATCCTATCTCATTAATAATATAAACATGTTGAGGTGGAAAAGCAGAAAAAGTGAAACATGGTAAAAATGGAGGAGAAAATGGCGATTAAATCATAAAGTGTATTGACACACATCGAGGGATTGAGGACTGCAAACTGTTCAAGTAATGGCCTATTAATAAACAACTCAAAGCTGCACCAGAAGACTGTAAGGTTCAATTGGATAAACGTTTAACCATTGATTGATTATCACTTTTTAACGCTCTCCAAGATCCTTAAATGGTCCAATATAAACATTGATTTTTTCATTAACTTTCTTTCAAAATTGTTGCTCTTTTGTATAAATTTCATGATTAATCATCTTTATCCTCGTATTTTTTGCCGTATCTTCATCATCCTTTCATCCTGGTTTGATAAGTTTGGAGGTTAATCTAAAAAGATGAAAATAACATTAATGAATAGTTTGTAAATAATTAGTGTTTATTACACGTTCAACAATTATTGGTAAATAATTGTTGTTAATATTAATTTTTCTCTGATTACATTTTCTTTAGATGTAAACATGGCTATTATTACATTAGTTATTTATTAATAACAAAGGGTAACATTGGTTTCGTTTCAGGATTAACCAGTTTTTATGTTAACACAATTGATCTTATATTGTGAGAGTATTCACATTAATGGTTAAAAAATGGTTAAATTGGCGATATTTTGTTTCTTATTTAAAATCTCAATTTGGACGACGAGTTGATGGTTGTTGACATCTTAATCATGGACTGTGTGGGAATGATGTAAATAATGGATAATGGATCTTGGTGACCAAAATAAATCTATTGCTTTACAATTACTTTTGCATTTTGCTAACTAAATATGATTAAACATATTTTGATAGGAAAAAATTGATTTTTCAAACAATTTGTTTTAATTTTATCTCTTTTTATACTCATTGAATTGATTTGTAATTTACTAAAATAGTAATTAGGACTCAACTATTTTTTTTGTAAATAATGCCTAACTATACACACAACATGTACATATCTTAAACTAATTAATATGTATTTATGTGCACATATTTTTGCTATTTTAAATAGCTTTTTAGTTACCACGATTCTGAAACAATTCAATGTTTTTTCAATTTTCAATCAAATTTCTGCCAATTTGAGTTGAAGGAATTCTGATCAGTGGCAACGATACTCTCAAGATTAGGATGGATGATTGAGTTTGCTGTTGAGCTTTTACCACAAGAGGTAAATTGAACAGAATTATTGTTTGTGAATGGATTTGTCGAAAGTCCACCATGCAAGGTTGTATTGGATATATTGCAGATCGGATTTGTGTATGCGTTTGAACGAGGCTTTAAGGCACCATTGTGATTAGAGTTACTGTGAAGGAATGAGTGGTTTCCTAAATTGGTTGACGCAGGCCTGATTGGATAAATTGAGGCTCTGGGATCACTTGATATCATGGAGTTTGATGGATTAATAGTAGATGATGAAGAAGACGAAGAGGAATGAGAATAAGGCGAAGATGTTGACGAGGAAGAATTGGATGATGAAGAGAAAAGATGAGATGAAGGCTGAGGTAATTGATTATAACGAATTGTTGAGGGTAATCTGTATAAATAACTTTGAGCTGGAGGTTTCGGTGGTAATTGAGGACGCTGATTTGTATTGATTGTTGTGGTTTGGTTCAATAAATTAAGATCACTTTGAGTTGATATTGGTTGGTTGGGTAAATTGGAATCGAATAGAATAGAGTTTTCTGAATTTTGAAACAGCTTTTGAGTCTCATTTCGTTGTTGTGGTCCTTTTTTCGGTTGATTAGAGTACAAATAGGATTGTTGTTTTTGTGAGAGTGGGTCAAACATTGATTCTAAATCTTCCGGTGATGAGTCAAGAGTTATTAAAAGGTTTTCTTTGGTCTCAACAGGCGTGTCTGATGATTTCCGAGAATTACAAGATTTTGATGGAGGTAAAGGTAAATTGTAACTTGAACGTCGAGATTGCGAGTTTGATGAACAAACTGAATTTTGCTCTGGTTGTTGCTGTGATTGCGAGCCAGACCAATTGAAACTCTTATCACTATTGGTTGTTAAAGATCCTGAATCTTGAAGACGACCTTTTAAGCCGAAACCTTTAATTACTTCTTGCAATTCTCCCATCAAGTCAATATTGATTGGTTTATAAGTGAGACCCTCAATTCCAGATAACCTATCCTCTTCAACTGAATCAATTTCAGAGTCCTCCGACGAAGCTTCAGGAGCTTGTTCCGAAGCATTATCTTTAAAGAATGGATCTCGGCGTGAATTATTTTCTCCAAACATGTTTTTCCTTGAAGTGAAATCAGATACGGATGAAGTCTGTAAACAATAATAAAAATAGAAAGTTAAAATATAATCGAAAAAGGAAGTGAAATAATACAAATTGAGGAACGTAATAAGTACCGATAACATTTGATTTCGGTCAGATTTTCCAAGAATTAAACCGCTAGCACTTTTCCTTACAGGGCCATTGGAAGATTCTTCAAGCCCATAATACGCTGATGATGTAGGAGATTCTCGTGGAGTTGATGGAGCCGATCTGGGTAAACCTGATTCAGGTTTTTGAATATCTTGTAATTTTAATCTTAAACCATTATACGCTTTTTTGCCTCGATCTTTGACTTGTTTTCCTCCCTTTTTAACTTGCTTATAAGCACTTTTAACAGCCGGGTTGACAGACTTTAAAAGCGCACCACCTTCCTTCTTCATTTGGCCTAACCATTCTTTGTACTGAGCTCGAAAACGGTGAGAACTTTGATCCTCTTCATACATGTTCACCTCAAATTCAAATTCATCGGAAATACTTTCAGCATTAGTTAACATTCGGATACGATCTTCAATAAATTGGTGGAATATTTGAAGGTGCAACATTTTCTGAAGGAAAGGTTGCATGTGGTCAGGGCGAGTTTTGATAAATGCTTCTTTGTCGAAGGTTATCTTTGAGCCACTCGGGAATCTCAGGGCATTCTGATAACCACCAATCAACATAACCAAAGCTTTAAGAAAGGTTCGAGCGACTCCATCACCAATAAGAGCTCCATTGTTCTTCATACTCTTCTTTAAAAATGAAACCTTAAAATGAAAGACAAAAAATATGCATTTAGTATACAACAATAATCAATTGAGAAACGAAGGGTTGCAAGGTTTTTGTCTGATTTTATTTTACCATTATCATCATTGAATGGCAATAAAAATCAAAGCAATCAATCAATTGTTGGCAAAAATGGCATAAAGTTGAAAAAATAAAAGATAATGCAAAAGATCTTGAAAGGGCTGAACGTGATGCTTATCTCTATCAAAGATTATATAGAAAGAAATCATGATTTTCAATGGATAAACCATGAAATAAAGTTCAAATTGATAATAAAAATGGAGTTGAATGAAGGTAAATAAAGTGTTTACAAGAAACTAGGAAAAAATATGATAACCTTGACTTACAGATCTTTTATGGACTGGTTTTGATAGAGAATATATTCAGTGCAACTCTTTATCTTCATCATCATCATCATTATTTATCTTCCTTCTTTATTTTCACAAACGGATCATTCACTTGAAAAAAGCAGCATCAAATAAGTTCAACAAAATGATATGTTTACACTTCCTGACTTGCTGATTATTGAAGTAATGTTGCCACTAGAGGCATCAATATTATGTTATGATTTACATGTTGGAGAGTTAATCATGTTAGAACAGTTCAGCTGAAATTGTAATTAACATTCATTGAATTGGTTTAATAATTTGCCATAATAATTATATTGTACTTGATTTTAGAGATTTTTGAAAGGCAATTCAAGAAACGCAAACTTGAAGCTAATAAGAAAATTGAAAAGAAATGATTAAGTATAATTAAAAAATGAAAATCTTACAAATTGATTACTGAATAATCTATCAATTTTCAAATTCAAAGTAAGGAAAGAGTGAGGTCAAGTCGATGAAAGTTAAAGTTGAAAGAGCAAAAAATTGAATACATTTAAGCAAGGAATTAAACTTTTCTTGAAATAAATAGCTCAATGAACGGTAGACAGCGATTCTCGACTTAATATAATGTTCAAGTACTTCCTATTTGTTCAGCTAATTGTCCTTACATTGAAACTGCTTGGTAATGAATTTATAAACAAAGTTTGATCGGAAGATGCTTGAAAATGTTGTTAGATCAACAGATGATTCTGATTGTCAAGTATATCGGTAGATAAATTAGCAAATAATTGTCAAGTACATTTACTTCAACTGAGTCTGTGGATAATGAGAGCTTTAAATGGACTGAATGAACCAGAAACTATCTTGTCGTTAACAGCAAAGTTAAGCAATGGAAGAAATCAAGAATTTTCATTCAACTGTTTAAGCGTGAAATTAAAATTTTCAGGTAAATTAAAGTATAAAAATGAAAGTTATAAAATTCATGAGATTCTGGAGATGAATTAGATAATAGAAGAATATGTTTGCCATGAAGAGAGAAGAGACAAAGAAACTATCAAGGTTGAGAATATAATAGACAATTGAACTGTTCTGTGTAAAAAAAATGTTTGCAAAAACAAAAAGTTGTACAACTTTGGTAAATAGATTATTATCAATACTATTATTAAAATAATTATATTGACAATCTAAAGTTGTCCGGAAATTGACAATGCAAGGTAAAAAGAAGGTTGAACAAGAATAGGAAAAAAGGTAATACAAAAACATCTTATGGACATCGGTTGTAATGACAATCAACAAATGAAGGCTATAAGCGGAAATGAAAGGATGACGAGGGAAGAAGAAAAGGCTGAAAATAATTATCAGGAATTTGAACACACAGAAAATTAAAGTAAGGCAAGAAAGAGGAAACTTGAAACTGTGAAACAATGGGATGAAAAGGTTAATGCTATTTGCTGATTCACAATATTCCTTAAAATATCATTAAGGATGAAGAGGAAAAGTTGACTACAAATTGAGACAATGAACTACGATAAAAAAAAGGAAAACAAGAAAAGTTGACAAAAATAATCAACTTATCCATGACTGATGTTCCAGGTAAAATAGTGGCCCAGAAATGAACGAATGGCCAGAGTTTACTTCATTTCAATAAAGGCAATTGAAATGTAAAGATTGCATTTTTAAGTTTCTTCCCGATGATGACAAAGGTGATAGGAAAAGATGAACACTAAATGAGATATGCTTCAGGTATTATCATGCAACAATTGCTATTTTACAAGATTTTAGATCATGAATGGAAGCTGCGAAGAATTCAAGTTTTATGAGATTAATTTTGGACTACAATTGTGTTTGGTGATATCTTAAAGGTAGTCGAAGTGAGTTGAATATTTGAAATCGACAGTTGCTAATGGGTTGTAATTTAAGTGGATCCACAAGTGGATGCAATTGTTAGACACTTAACGCCCTCGCAAGTTACTTTCCGGTTCCTGAAATGGTAATTATATTTATATGTTTTGAAAGATCAATTCATGAATCTTGATGACAGGCATTTAAGATGGAATCATTCACCCTATCTTGTGTTGATCACCCACTTCAACCATGTTAATAAATTTGTTACAGATATGTTTTTTTTTGAGAACCAACTGAAAACAATCACGCAAACTTGTTGCAAAGGTGGTTTCTGTAATGATGATGATGAGCAGGAGTAAAGATGATGGTAATGAAAGGTAAATAAAGCTGATGGAAAGAAAATTTTCGCTCCAATTTAGAAGAGAAAATTTTTCAATAAACTCTCTTATTAGAATTGAGTTAAGGAGAACTTTCTTTAATATGGAAACTTGGTCATTTCCATGCTTGGTCAATTGAATTTACTTTTGAATGAGTAAAGTTGTACGTTTTTTTTTTGCATTTTGATAACCTGTAAACTCCTTCGTATCTTTTTTTTCATCAGTCTTTATTTGTTTTCAATCAACTCCTTTATAGTCTTTCCCAAAACTCTTTTCAAGTTTATCGTGTTTCACATTGAGATACTGTAAATTGATTGTTGATGATTCTGCATTCTGGTTCTGTTATCAATAAAAAGATAACTTACTATTTCATTGGGTAACATGCCGACATCATCAAAAGGGGTGGTAATCTTGTTCTCATCCGCATCAAGGATGACAGTCTCACCAAATTCCGAGTGTTTAGTAGTCTAAAAAAGACAAAGACAGAAACGTATATTAGAATAGCAAAATAGATATTAACACACAAGTCGATTGTTGAGGCAATTAGAGAATACATTAAAATATGAAAATTACGATTTTTTCATACAAAATGAGAAATTAAAATTGACTCAACAAATTACTTTACAGCTGCTCTGTGTGTGTGTGTGTGTATTTATAGGGATTAAATTGATTAAATAAATCAATTACAGCTAAAATTGATGATGGTACACCGATTAAAAATGGCATTGGTGCACTGAGATAATCCAGTAAATGAGATGGAAGCACAGGAATAAATATATGTTGCCAATACATCGGATAGATTAACGAATTGGCAGCTTGTACACATGCAGATAAACGACTTAATTTTTTGGAGGTGATTATAATCCTTCTTTCGTTCAACATACTGGCAAATATGGTAATCATGTTGTTACTATCAACAGCGTTGAAATATTCAGATAAATTCCTCTGGAGTAGAAAAAAGGGAGAAAAACAGAAATCAATATGTTTAGAATTATAAATGGCCAAGAGAATATGTCTACACATGTTTAAGATAATCTTACATCTTCTGGAATGCTAGGGATTTTGTGGTGATCAGGACACTGGACAGTGAAATCGTGTTCTCTATTGTTGACAGCGTAGATAACTTGAAGAAACAATCCTGGTTGAGGAACTGGAGTTAGATAGAGAGCTTCCAAGAAACGATTCAGGTGAGCCGTCTGGAAATAAAATATGGATTAAAATGGCGTTGGCTGAAATTTTTTGATTGTTCACAATTGTTTCAATATGAATGACTTACATCGTCTTTAGCAATCAGTGAGGCAATATAATTAAGTAATTTATAAAATGTGTCATGCCAAGGTAACGAGGAGAGTAAAACCAGACAAGTATCGCCCGGTTGTGGTGGATGTCGTATGAAACCGAAACTCCATTTACTATCAATTGAGGTTAATACAAAGGAAAAATGTAGAACATTTGGAGATTCTATTCTACAAGGGTAGCAGAATTGAGGCACTGATTTGGTAATCTCTTCATCTTTAAAATTATGTGGATATTGTTGAAGTATATACGGTTTGCTATCTGGACTATTGGCAGGCCTGCTGATTTCCATGAAGACATCGAAAACATGATTTGGCGAACTCCTTTGGTTTGGTTACAGGTTTGGTTGATTTTAGAGCAAAATAAAGGGAAAGATAGGAGGAAAGAGTGAAAGACAAAAGGAGAGAAAGGAAAAAAAATACATTAAGGTCAATTAATTGTCATATTCTTTAAATTGGGTAACAAAAATTTGAATCAATGACAAATACCAACCTTATTCTGCAGGCCATATTGAAGACAAACTTATAAAATCACAAAAAAATAGAAGAACTAAATGATGGTTGTTTGATGTTTACACCAGTTCAGTGTTGGTTTATGGAAGAGGAAGATATGTTAAACAATGGTAGATCAAAAAAATTGACAAACAGATTGATAAAAAAGGAAAAAAAAACCAAAATAACAATAACAGTAAAGGGGTAATCCTCGTTGGTCACATCATATTAGAATTGTTTCTTAACCAATTTGGAGTATCCATTGTAGATGGTAAACAGTTGATCAAGGGAGTAAATAATTGATAAAAAAAGTGTAGAGTGATACCAATAGATTGATGATTAAAAGTGATTGCAATTGACAACACAAGTCAAATGTGAAGCAAAAAAGAGAAACAACTTGTTCCAAACAAGCTCAGTTTAACCAAGCTGAATCATAAGGTATCTGAGTCCAAGGAATTTAAAGATTTGGATCCGAAACGAGAAAAGGCGTATTTTAGATAAAAATTCAAACTTTTGAGCAGATTTTTTTCCTCTTCCGATGACCAATCTCAATTAGTCAGTTGATAGCCAGACTTAACTTTCAATCACCTAAAGAAAACTTAATCTAAAGCTTTTAAAAGCAAGCAGATAAAGTCACCATAGAAAGATACTCACTAGAATGAGTAGCCAAATTGTTGTGAAGCCAGCTATTCAAGTGAGAGGAAAATCATCGGACTAATTGTGAGACCACAACACACTTAAAACACCAGAAACAATCAAAAAATATATTTTTTCCTCGTAGAGGTAAAACCTTTAGATAATAATATAGACATCCGGTGAGTTGGGTAAGGCATAAATATTGCAGAGGAAATGATAACAATTTAAACTGATCTGTTGGAACCGCTGAGGGATAACGGTTTGTTGTTAACGTTAAAGTCAACGTTGACCTGTTGTCTTACCTAGAGAAAGAGAGAAAAGAGAATGAAAGAATCAAAAGAAACCAAAAAAAAGGAAAACGGAGAAATGTTGATGACAATTTTGAACGGTTGACTTGTTTCCAATCCAGTTGAAGTTGGAGCAGTTAATTATTTGGATTCAAACAAATACATTTTAATGCATAACTTCACAGCAACACCGTAAGTTCGTCAATTGTCTAAAGAAGGTTAAGATCACAAATTTTATTAGATTCAAACTTTAAATATCGACAAAAATGATAACATAATCATATGATTCACTTGTCTTTAACATGAATTGAATGTAGCGCGCAACCCAAAAATACTTTGAAAATTCGCTAAAAGATGGCGTGTTATTAGTTTTCTCAGTTCGATTTTGAAATTGGTGCAACTTTTAAGCAAAATGTATCATTCAATTTGTTGATCAATTTTATTTGTATTAACCCAAGTTTTACTTCAATTAATGTAATAAATTAGTTCTTAATCGATTTACATTTACATCCTCCAAGTGAGTGAAACAATTCAACAAAATCTTAATAAACTGTTCTCTTAATTGACGAAGTTTTTGCCTGTAAAAGTTGTGAATTATTGTAAAGCATAGTTTATTATTTGGTGAAATTGTGATATTTTTTTGTCATTAATTGAACTTTTCAAAACATGATCAACTTTTTTATCCAATTTTATCATTCTTGCAAGCAAACTGTGTTAAAGTGTGTTATTTAGTTTAGAAAAAACACAATTCTCCGGTAAACTGGTCAATCAGGATCAATGGAGGCCGTTGTTGTTGCTGTGATTCTCGTTTGGGACTTGAGAAGTTGAAAATTTGTCAGAAGTTTGTTTAGCTTGTTATAAGCAACAAAGGCAGAAAGAAGAGATGAATTTAACGAACAGTCTTTTCTTGTATGCTTTTCTTCCATTATTTATGTTTACTGTTTATTTTTACTCAATCGTTGATAGATAACCTTGTCTAACCCTTTACCTTAAATTGGTAACCATCAACTTGTTCATCTTTTCCTCACATCTTTAAACACTTTACATCAATTTCACCTGACCATATGTTTTTTGCACCTTAATTTTTGTTTTACCTGTTCACCATCCATCTTCATGGTAACATGACTTTCTTGTGTTTTATTTGTACATTGTAACAAAATTTCGTCTTCAAGTTGATCAAGCTTTCTCTTTATTTAAAAGATAAAGATAGTTGTTTACCTCTTTTCTTGGCTTAATCATCTATTGTTTGGTTATGATCATAATTTGCCATTTTGTTCACCATATTTTGCTGTTTCAAACTTGGTACACTTTTGGGCTTGGTTAATTTATTTTAATCAACATATCTTATCATCTTGTGTTGTGTTAAAAATGTTTCCACCATGTTTTGGAGATTGAATCATTTTATTGTGATGCTGATTTCAGTGCCAATGAAAAGTCATCATTCTCATCAGACCTTGATCGAGGATTATCTTGAAATTATCAAGTGAATTGACTCTCACTTTCCCTCTCTATTTTTTTTGTTGTTATTCTTCTTATTTATTACATACACAGTGTTTTTTAAGCACTCAACTCTTTATTTCTTCACTTGATTGCTTTCTTTTTTTGTTTCGTTTAAATTTCCACCTTAACCCAGTATTTATGTTATAAATTGTTTGTTTAATTTTCATCGCTCTTGTGGTTCATAAAGTGTGTACAAGTGATCAAGAAACTGCCAGAAAATCAGATAATAATTAAACATGGCAACTGCTCCAGGACTTTCAAAAGTTTTCATTATTGACAAATATTTTACTGAGCTTCAAAAATATTGGGAAACAGAAAAGAAAATGAAAGGACGCAAAGTTAAAGGTAAATTGAATTTTCCATTTCATTTGAATATTGATTGATTTTCTAATATTTTTTTTCTCGTTTTCTTTTTCTCTCTGATCGTTGTTCTAGAAATGGGAAGATTTACAAACCCTACAACTGGAGATGAAAAACCGAGTGAATCAAGTTCAAGTGAGGTTTACGATCTTATTCATCTTCAAGGTCCACTTACAGAAGATTCAATTGTCCGAGCTTTGGATGCAAGATTTCATATTCATGAGTGTTTAGTATGTTAATTAAGTTAATCAACTCAAATACTTTGCTATCCTCTATCCATCATTGGCCAATAGCAATCTTGTTAAGGTCAATAATTGAATGAAGAGAAGAAACCAAACGATGCAAGAAATAACCATCAAACTTTGATATTCTCTTCCATGTTTGTTCTAACATCTATTTTTCTCTTCAGTTTCCCCTTTTCCCTGTCTTCTTTGTATCATTTAACCAAAATGATTGACATTTAAATGCCAAATAAATGGCTATATGTTGTGCATTGACGATTACACCGTGAGATGCATGATGTTTAATCTCAACATCTTATTATCCAAATATTACCCCATACCATGTTGATATTTTACTAGTATTTTCCCTTAACCTCTCAAAAGATTTTACTCCTAATATCTCAAACCCTACTTTGACAAAAGCAAATTACAATTAATGATTTAAAATTGAATTTACACCCAAACCTTGATACAGAAACAATGCTAATTTTTTTTCTCTCTAATACAGACAAACATTGGATTATTGGTTTTAGCTATGAATGGTTATGAACGCAAGGGTAATCCAGTTACCTTAGCAAGTTGCCACCATGATGCTCCAAAATATCCCCAATTATTGCGAATTGCTCAAGATGCAGTTAGACAACAAAGTGAGACAGGTTATCCTCAAGCAATTATACTCAGGTAATAATAATGTGAACCAAGAAGAGAGGCAAAATTAACAAAAATAACTAATCATCTTTGCGCTAATGTTACATAAATGTAATCATTTTATCCTTGCCCACAACATTTGCTTCATAAGAATCATCATCCATCTTTTTTTCCCCAGTTAATTAGACCTACACTCTAATCAACAATTCCTAATTAATAATTATCATTTAATATTCTCAATCATTTGTTAACTCTTTTTCTAATTTTTTCATTTCTCTTTAAAGTGGTGAAAGTGGAAGTGGAAAAACTTACTGCTGCATGCTTCTTTTACGCCACCTTTTTGATGCTGCTGGAGGAGGACCAGAAACTGATTCATTCAAACATTTATCAGCAGCCTTTACTGTCCTTAAATCTCTAGGATCAGCCAAGACTGTTACAAATGCAGAATCTAGTCGAATCGTAAGTCTTGGCCACTTTTGTTATAAACACTTCATCAACAACTAACATTCAATTGATTTATCCATCAACGTATAATCATCATTAATTTAGCTCATCTAAACCTAATCAAAACACTTTTAAATTACATGTCAAGGAAATGCAAGAACGGAATCTTCACATATCAACAGAGTTTCAAGTTTTGCCTTCTCGTCATAACCTTTTCATCTTGTTTCACTTACCCTCTCTGATACAGAACCATTACGTGCTGGTAATCTGTATCAATATATGTTTTTATTTATATCAATATCCATCTAAACTATTTAAATTTATCATTCCTGTGTGTGGTCTTGTGGATATATCATTAGATCTTTTTGCTCCCCTCTCTTCATGTTATGGCCAATCTACCTTAATCTGAAAAAGTGATTTATGTGACACTATTGATGTCCCGGTGAGATTTCACCTCTTCCATCAACCAGGAAAGAAAAGGTGTAATCTCAAGAGATGATGAAACTGATGATGTGGTAAAAACTGGACAAAAGTAAACCAGAAAAATGCTCTGAATTCCAGTCCAATATCACCAATAAAACGGCATATTGATGAAAACAGGCAAACTCAAAGTGAATGGATGTTAAATCAGTTTTACTATTTATCAACAGCAAATTCAAAGGCAATACAAAACTGCAAAGTAAACTAGCTTTAAACTTGTTCAAATTATTTTGACAGTGAGTTCTCATCATCATTCTCTCTCTCTATCTTCTTCTCTCTTCAATTAGACTCAGTATGAGGTATCTTTCAATAGCAATTAATGTTTTAATTTTCAGCTCTCTTTCTTTTCATCTTTGTTCTCCCTTTTTCTCATCCTCTTCTCATTCCTCTCTTCTTTCACCATCCAGTTCTGTCTACTTGACCATGTTATTTATTCAAACTCATATATATTTTTATATAAATAAGTCGGTTTAAGATTGCACTTTGGTTACCATCGAAACACTTGTTTATGTGTTTAACTGTGCGTTCTTGTTTAACTTTAAATTACATTTGATTGAGGCTAAAAACAAACTTGTTGATGTTTTATTACACTGCAAAATTATTGCCAATTGCTGTACCTTTTGTGTTCCCTGACATTGTTAACCTTTATTCATAGAGTCTCACATGTTGCCTCAAATCTATATTAACAGTCAACAAAACTTATCTCAAGTTACCTGTTATCAGATGGTAAAATCAGCGTTTACCCTCACCTAGACGTTTCTCTCATGAGAATTACTTTTTCAATTCCAAACATGATGTACTTTTACTTTGCTTTTCACCATCGGGTCAAAAGCGCAGATGAAATTACTGTTCAATACCAATTTTAATTTGATGCTTTTCTCGTTAACTCTTCATTCTGGAAATAGTTGATTCTCTTTTCTCCTCTTGAATTTCATTTTCACCAACACATTCAATTCGATCATATTACAGTAAACTTTCAAATTCACCTTGAAACTGAAAGATGAAGAAAAGCAAAGTTATTATGAAAGAGTGCAAAATACCTTAACTTTATCATTAACTGAATCAATCAATAATAAGACAAAAATCTTATGATAATAATGATAACTGACTAAAACACTGAATTGTGTGTAATAAGTGTGTGTGTGTGTGCATTGAAAGATTGAGAGAAAAAATAAGCTGAGAAAAAGAGTGTCAAGTTTTGTTCAACCGGTTTAAAGAAACCAATCAATGACTATTCAATACTAATGCAGTCTTGCTTTTCTTGTTTTCTTCCAGGTTAAGTCACAAGAAAAAGCTACATCATCATCATCATCATCCTCTTCTTCCAAATTCTTATAAGAAGGCATAACTTGTAAACACTATTTTTGCAAATCTACCAGAGTCCGGCAAAGATGCAGAGTCTTAAGTCTTACCTCTTGCCCCTAAGGCACCATAAACATTCTCTCTCTTCTTCTTCTTTTTTCTCTTTCTCTCTCACCTACCTTGGCTACCTGATGAACCATTTCTCTGTCAATCTTGGCTTCTTTTCGTATTTTTGGCTTTACTTTTCTAACCTTCCTCCAAATGTCGGTTTTCTCTGTGTTTACCAATGTAGATATCTGTATATGTATTATAATATTTATGGTTGCTGTTGTTGTTTTGTATTATTAACCAAACTGATTCTTGGTTTGCCTTATTTTTGGTTTCTTTTTTATGCTGTAAAACCAGTAATTTTGATAAAAACCTAAAAGAAAAGCAAAGTTTCTTTTCTCTCACTTTAGACTCTATGAATTTTAGCTTTTCACTTTTTTTTGTTCATTTTTTTCTCACTTTTTTCTCAGTCTCTGTAGTGTCTCATCATCACCATAACCAACACCATTATCATCACCTCATCTTGGCTTCCTTAATCTTGCACTTTCACTGGACCATTGCTG
Source organism: Tetranychus urticae (assembly GCF_039701765.1). NCBI lineage: Eukaryota > Metazoa > Arthropoda > Arachnida > Trombidiformes > Tetranychidae > Tetranychus > Tetranychus urticae. The sequence continues at coordinate 1,140,795 of NC_142958.1, read as the reverse complement.
TTGTCCTTTTTTTCACTAAACAAGCAAACATGAAAATTTACATCTACAAATTTTGCATCTTAAATGATCACAAATCAACAGTCAGTAGCTCCATATCAGACCTTAAAGCCTCAGGTTGCAGCAGCAGGAATCTTCTCCAGTTGATCCCGCTTCTTCGCACTTATCTTTCACCATATTTTCTAGTGTTACCTTTTCTCTCCCTTTTTCATCATTTATCATCTTTAAAGTTATTGAAATGCATTATTCAATCATCATCAATCCCAGTCTCAACACGCATCATCATCAAAATACACAGTCTTGACTCTTTCAATTCACCAATCAGTACATTCATATCCTGCCAAGTTCATCTACACTTAACTCATATTTTCATCTTCGATTGATGAAAATGTTCAAAAGTGCATTTTTCCACTTGAAACCTTTTTCTCCTTAATTTTTTTCTTTTTCATCAGGATATTTAGTTTCAATAATGTTGCTGAAAAAAAAGTTGCATATCCATCATTCAGTCAATCTGTTCAGTTGACTTAGCAAATGTTTTGATGGTTTCAACTTTTGTCGATGAAGCAAAAAAAACTGAAACAATTTTTCTAAATCTGATCTTAATATACATTTTTATCAGACTTTTTTTTTATCTTCATCAACATCAACTTGATCCAATCAAATTAATTGAATATATTTTATTCTTTCTCTCTTCAGGCAAACTGTTTCAAGACTTGCTTATCAATTATGAACTTCAACTTCACCTTGCCGCTTGAAAATTATAATACAGAAACAAGATAGTCAAGACGTCAAAAAAAAGAGAAGCAAAGAAGAAAAGGAAAAGAAGGCAAAAAATAAGTGATATAACCATTGCCTGTGGGCTTAGCTTTTTCAGGATTCCAATTCGTGCGTTGAATGGCATTGATTTTAATCCCTCACAGTGGTCTTTGAACTTGACCACAACTTATTGAAGACACCACAAAAAATGATGATGAAGATGCTGATGATCTAAATCGGTTAAACCTGAACATGAACCGGAAAAGTATGCTCATAGGGAAACACTAGCAGACCGATGAAACGATAAAAGAAGATTCATCAAAAAATCGAATCAATTTGATGTTTAATTAAACCTATTGGTATCAATTTTTAACCGTTAAATGAGACATTTAATTAGAGCTTAAAGATGATAAATTTTTAAGCTTTTCTTCTGTTCTAATTTGACTCTTCCTCATCTTATAATCATCTTCATCACCATTTGGCCTCTTGTTTTTTATCCTTAATTTTGGCTATTTTATCCAGTCTGGTCATCACCTTAGGCTGTTGAAGGCTTTTCAAGATCATGGACTATTGACTTGCATCATATGATTGGGAGAAAGTAAAGAAAGAGATTATCAGTTAATCTAAAGGCAATTTCATCTCCTTGATTATCCGACTTTTGATTAGGTTAAAAAATAATTTAATTTCTGATCCATCCTACCATTTCAACGCCATTCTCAACCCACCATCCATTTCATTATCATTTTAATCTATGATTTTGATTGAAAATCATTGATGATAATTACTTCTAAATCTAACGTTGTTTAGAGCAAATTAAGGCTCTAAATTGTTATTGCCAATCAAGGATTAGGTCTAATCAACTTATACAAATAAACGTAAAACACGTTAATTTTGAGATGAAAATTAATGAAAATATTTTACTTTAACAAGGTTTCTGTAAAATCGTCGGATCAGATTGATTTATATTAGATAATTTTGTTGACTATTAGTCATTGATATGTTTATCAAGATTAATCAAACAATTTGATAAACTTGATTCTAAATCTTGATTTTTTATCTTAAATACTTTCATGTTAATGATTAATTGATTAACCTGATTAACAGAGTTTTGAATGCGATTTTTGCCTTTTTAAACTGAAACAAATATTTTTAAGAGTGTAAAAATGAATCCAAATCATGCTAATATTGCTAACAAATCAAGTGATTATAATTACCTAAAAGCTTTTTTACTTTTTTTAATCACTTTTATCCTCATTTTACATCTTTTTTTGACTCTTTTACCACATTCTTGCCATTCTTGAAGGTAAACTGAGCAATGAGAAACAGAAGGGTTTTTCATTTTCTATTTATTTCACATTCTTTTATCTTTACTTTATTCAGAAAAGTAAAGGTAAATTCATAGATTTTCAATGAAAAACAAAAATGAAAATAATTCATCAAATTAAGCCTGGTAATTGCGAGTTGATTCAAAGCTCGATTTGAAAAACATTTATGTATATTTATTGACTATTTTTTACAGCTTTACTCGTTCAACTATGAAGAGGTCATTTAACTTTTTATTTTTGAAAAACAAAATGAAATGAAATACATTGGTCAAGGTTAACCTGAACTTTTAGGACCTTTGTTGGTGCTTTTCATGTGTTGATCTTTGACTCTTCAAGTGTTGAATTACACAGTTTTAAACTCGTGAAAAGTGGAAAACAAATTAAACCCATTGGCCGTTGTAATAAACATGACAATAATATAATTGATTGCTTATTACAATTTGAAAAATTGTTCACTTTAAAAGTACAATCACTTGAAAAGTTAACCGATTTTTGTTTTACTTTTTTTACTTCAACTGTCAAGTTTATGCAATGTCATTATACGTTGATTGATATTCAGTTTTTCATGATTAATTCTGTGTTAATTACAGTTTATTTATTCTCTTCTTTTCTTTCCCATTTCAGGGTCAATTTATTGAAGTGCAAATTACTGATGGAGCCTTATATCGAACTAAAATTCACTGTTATTATCTCGATCAGGTAACATTAATTTTCACCATTTTGTTCAACTGATGTTTTAAAATTCATTTTTTATCATTTCCAGACTCGAGTTTTAAAACAATATCCAAATGAGAAAAATTATCACATCTTTTATCAAATGTTGGCTGGTTTAACTAAAGATGAACGAGGTAAATATGTTCAAATCGATTGATTTTAACCTTTTTTTAATGCGACCTTTCTCGTTCTTTTTCGTCCTTTAGCCAAACTCAACTTGGAAGGTTATAATGTAAATAATTTACGATACTTAAATAGAGGTGATACAAGTCAAAATGAAGTGGAAGATGCTGTCCGATTTGAAGCCTGGAAGGTAATTTTCACGATTATTCACGATTGGGGAACAATTACATTGAGATGTGATTCTTTCTCTTTTCTTTTGTTAAATCCTTTTCTACTCTTTCCCTTATTTACATATTGCTTTCCTTTATCCTTCAGACTGCACTTTCTGTCTTGGGAATACCCTTTATGGATGTTGTCCGAGTTTTATCGGCAATCCTTTTACTTGGTAATATTAAATTCAACGATGGTCAAAGGCACAATCCCGTCTTATTGGACAGTTCAAATATTGGTTTTCTTGATTCTAAAGCCAGTAATGAGATAAAAGCTGTTGCCTCACTTTTAGGAATCTCAAGTGTTGCTTTGTATCGAGGTTTAACGACAAGAACTCAGAATGTCCGTGGTCAATTGATTAAATCAGTCTGTGATGGACTTACTGTAAGTATTTTTGAATTTTATTTTAAATCATTTTATTGTTTTAGTTTAATTACAATGTAATTTGTTTTTGTTTAATCATTTTTAGGCTTCCAAAACAAGAGATGGACTTGCTAAGGCTCTTTATTGTCGTACAGTTGCCACCATTGTTAGAAGGGCAAATAGCTTGAAACGAATTGGATCAACATGTGGAACAATGTCTTCGGATTCAAACGAGTCAATTCAAAATCAAATTGAAACTGGTTCACATCATGCTTCCACTGTTGGTTCCAGTGGTGCTAAGTCACATAAATCACTCAATGTCCTTAATTCAGCAGTTAGACATGCGACTGATGGTTTCATTGGTATCCTGGACATGTTTGGTTTTGAAGATGCCCATGTAGGTTAACCTTATCCATCATTGGATGGAAATATTTTTTATTTTTACGATTTTCTAATTATTTTTCGTTTCCTCGTTAATTACAGCCCAGTCATTTGGAGCATCTTTGTATTAATCTGTGTGCTGAGACAATGCAACATTATTACAATACAATAATATTCAAGACAAGCATGGAATCATGTCAAGAAGAAGGTGTCTCGACCGATTTTCAAGTTGATTATGTTGACAATGTTCCTTGCATTGATTTCATCTCATCTTTGGTACGTAAATTGATCGGAGCCATCGGTATTACCATCGGTTTCATAATTACGGTTACTTTTCCTAACGAACTTTCAATGTCAAGCTTATTAACTTTTTCCTGGAACAACTCTGATAATTAGTGCTGTTCAAAGGGCAAAAACAATAATTGTTCAATTGAAAGGTCGTCAATTTAAAATTTTGTGACCATCAATCAACAGTCAATGTAAAAATTTGCAGCTTTGCTTGATTACACTTCCGGACCGGAAAAAGTGACCCCAACAGTTTTTTATAGTGCTAATGCTTAGATGTAATTGCACTTGTTAAACAAAAAGTTATTTGACTTGAGATTGTCCTAACTATTACTTGTCCAGTCAACTATTTAGTCCTAATCATTATGATGATGATGATGATGATGATGATTATCATTATTATTCTTATTGAATCTATCATTAACCAATGAGCTTTTCTCAAATTGCTTTTCTTTCTCTCTCAAACCTAAATGGTTTAGCTTCTTCACTTTTGCTGTTGTTGTTATTTGTGTCTTGAAGCGATAAATAAACTGTTTTATAATAGATGCTCGGAATGGAATCTAGTAAAAAGGAATGGAAAAAGAAGAAGAAAAAAAATGATGAATAATAGAGATGAAAAAAAGGCAAACAAGAAAGAGTAAAAGCATTTTTCGCCTTCTTCTTGTGGCGCACCCAAATAATACGTAGCCTCGGGTTTGTTAAAATGGTCACAAAATTACAAGTTTTGCTGCTCATTTTTTCCCTTCTCTTTCTTTCACATCTTTCCTTGACTCGTTTTCAAGTGATTCTGATCAGTTTTTGTCTCGATGATTCCTTTTCTTCCCTTTTTACTTTTTACTTGATTTTTTAATTTCATTTGTTTTTCCTTTTTTAATCATCATCCCGATGATCACTTACAGAGAACTGGACTCTTGGAGATGCTTGACGTTGAAACATTTCTTAAAGGAACACCTGAATCATATGTGGCCAAAATTAAAGCTCAACATTACGGTTGTTCAAGATATTTTCATGTAGACAGAGACTATGAAAGTCTGGGTAACAAATTAAAAAATGTAAATGTAATTGACAAGATTGCCAAAGAAAACTTGGAAAACAACAGTCTATCCAACAATAACAATGAGACTCACAATCATCACCCGAATCATCATCAATCCAACAATAATCTGAAAAATAATAAAAACATCGCTAATAACAACAACAATAATAACAATAATAATAACTACAACAATCTCAATAACAATAATGATGAAAAATTGAGCCGATTTTTTGGTGTCCGTCATTTTGCTGGGAATGTTGTCTATGATACAAATGATTTTATTGAAGCTAATCGTGATACTATTCCTGATGATATTGTTTCCGTTTTCCATAAGTCATCATGCACATTTGGCTTTGCCTCACACCTTTTTGGTATCGAATTAAAGGCGCTTTTTGCCCGTGATCAAGCTCCATGTGGACTTAAATTCAGAATCTCACCCACCAGTCACAACAACCTGCAACATGGAAATGATATAACAACCACTTTAACACAAGATTTTCATACAAGATTGGATAATTTATTACGTACCATAGTCCATGCTAAACCTCATTTTATCCGCTGTATCAAGGTTCGGTCTTTTTCAATCCTAATTTATTTCCTGGAAATCATTTCTAATTTTTTTCTATTTTAATCATCAGAGTAATAATAAAGAGCAACCAAGCTATTTTGATCGCCCAGTTGTGATGAAACAAATAAGATCTCTTCAAGTGTTGGAAACGCTAAATCTAATGGCCTGTGGTTTACCTCATCGAATGAGATTTAGAGCTTTTACAATGAGATATCGATGCATTGGTCCATTAAGGAGACTCAAAAAAGTTGATGATAAAAGTAGTGCTGAAGATTGTAAAGTAAGCATAATCATCAAATTTTTACAATTTAATGTTTATTAATTGTTATTTTTTTCTCAATTTCAGGTTCTTTTAGATAGTTTTACATCTGCTTTGGAACAATTTGACTCAATAACACCATCAACCAATTCATGGGCAATTGGAAAGCGACACGTATTTCTCAGTGAAGGAGCTCGTCAACAATTAGAATTACTTAGAAATGCTAAACGTAATTATGCTGCTGTTATTATTCAAGCTGCCTGGAGAGGCTGGAGTCAACGTAAAAGATGGCCAATAATGGTTAACAACAACAGTTTAATAAAAATGGTCAATGGTGGTATGAGTAATGGTAAACGGTATTTGGGTAAATCAGGTTCAACCCATTCAACCATTAATCATCATGGTCTATCAACTATTAAACCCTCCGGTTTATTATCAACTAGTCTAAGTGGCCTCAATCGACCTCGTCCCCAACCAATAACTGGTACACCGCCACCTGAGCCCTGTGGGGCCAAAATAATTGCCCATACTTGTTCACTTTTTGGTCTTGATTTGGTAATTTTTTCTCTATTTTACTATCCATTTTATTGACTACTTTATCGACATTTTTTTAATTCAATTGTTTCTTCATTTTCAATATCTTCAGCAACGTCCTCCTCCAGTTCCACCAAGTAGGCCTTACACCGTAGCTGGTAATACCAAACTTGGATATCCTCAAACTCGAACCATGAAACTTGATTATCCAGGTAAATATTGTAATATTATAATTCTGTATTTACTCTGAAATTAATTTATGTTCAATGTTACAGAAGTTCCAACTGGATCGGAGCCTCAATTGTTAAAAGGAGAAGTCGTTTTAGTGATTGGAGCCTCAGCTAAACGTGGATACTTGATTGTTGAACATTCCGGTCACACATTCCATGTTCCATATCAATACATGGAATTCAAATCTTACCCATCAATTGCCGCTGTTACCTCTCCACCAGCCAGTCTTTGATAAAGGAATTGAATTAATTGAGAGAAATGTACAAAAAGCCAAAATTGCCATGAAAATGTTAAATCAAGACATCAAATGTCGTGAATCCAAAAATTGATTTGGCCAAATCAAGAAAAAAATAAATATATTTTTCAAACCCCTACAAATTACTATTAATACAACATTGATAAATTATGGTCAAGAATGAATGAAATCGAAACACATAAGTGAAACGAGCGAATCTGCGGAAGCAAATTTATGATTATGGCCCTCAACGAAAACAATTAAATTTTTACCAACTTCAATCTTCCTATAAATGACGCTCAGAAAATTCAGAATTATCATTATCCATAAATTGTTCAAGTTGAACATAAAATATTATTTTTATGGGCCATCAAATGAAAGTTTAAAAATAACTATCTTGAAAAGGGTGTAAAAATTAAATTAAATTTGTACAACTAATGTTTATTATTCTTCCTCCGAATTATATAATTTAGAGTTTGAAAATTATGTTATTTGATATGGTGTCTAAATTGCATGAAAAACGACTATAAAATTTTGCTCATTTGAAGAGGTAATTAAAAATATTGATCGAATCGGTTAATATTTCTTTATTACACTTTGGACATTTACTGGACCATTGGATACACTTGTTTTCCTTATTCGTCTTATATTGTTGGTGATCTCATTGTTGATTAACAGTTTTGCTTTACAACTTTGCTTAACTAATAACATCCTCTAAAGGATCCCCATTCGGTCAGATAATAGTTTAGCTTCCATTGTCAATAACTACATTGGAAATAGCTAAACATTGATCAAACTGATACAGGAATTGTTGATTAAGGTTTGCTGAATCGAGTAAACTCTGAAATGTCCAAACCTATAACAATATTACATGAGATAAACAAATTCAAGAATTCTGTTTAGATTTGAGATAAAATGAGTGTTTTCAGTTAAAGGGTGAAACTTGAGAGAATAAAAGAATAGATTTGAATAAACTTATTCATCACATTTCAATATGTACAGCTGTTTAATCACAACAATTAATCTTTCACTTCATTACAAAATCTTTCTCAATAATGACTAATGACTCCATCTTTTGACGGAATTTTATAAAGGAAACTGATCAAGTTTTGTCCAAGTTGATTTATTTAAGTTTGATTAGGAATCGGGAAAAGATTTTTCTCAAATTCTCTGAAATTTAAAAATTAAAAGCTAATCTATTGTATATCAATTGAATCAAGATTTATGTTGATTATAAGCGAAAAATTGATGAATAAAAAAACTAAGCGAGTCTGTAAATCAATTAAATCTCAAGTTAGGTCGGGAAAGTTACGCTACTGATTATTTGAGGCAAATAAATGTATCGGTTGTAACATTGGAGGGCGGAAGATAGATGATTAGGAAAAAGGCGACGAAAATGTAGACGAAACTGGAAATGTAAAGTAGGTTAATCGTGTTTGGTTTGTCTTCGAGCCATCAGTTTAGGGATTGAATCAATTCCATCGTTTCTCATAGTCTCATAGATTTGTCCGCAGAGCCTTTGTTGGTCTTGTACATTTGTGTATTATCCAAATTGTAACTGAGGTCACAAAGCAATTAAGTAAATTGACTAAAGTAATTGTTAATTAATTGTTGGAAAGTTGTTTGATCACTGAACCTGTTTTGAGGGAGACAAATAAGTCAGGATGAGATGCATAAGTGCTGTTTAGTTGAAAAAAACGGCTCTTTCCTCTAAAATGTAACGTTTTTTAACTAATGTAATCTAATATTTTTCCTGTAAGCCTCATTATTCAACCGTAAACCGACTAACATCAACTACTGTGATAGATATAATCTTAAACTTACAGTTTCGCCAATTTTCATGCTTTGTATTTTGATCTGTTCATTGTTTAAATCTTTAAAGTGATTTCAATGGATTAAAACAATCTAATCATCTTCATCTCTCTCATAAAGGTAAGTCTTTTGTTTCAACTAACCAAGTAGTTCTTCGATAGTAAACTAAACCATGTAATCCATAATCAAATATTCTTGTTTTAGCTCCATATAACAATCACTGTCCAATGTGAATGTATTAATATCATGGTCTAGAAAAAGTGAAAAGATCTGAACCAAAAACCAAGATTATTCCCATTCACGATAGTCAGCGGATTACGAGTTTCATTTTTGAATAAAAACTCAAGTTTCACAAGTTAGCCTTTGATGGTAGTCCAATTGTTGAAGAAATCTTGACCATAGAAACAAAGTGTATCCTGTAACCATTGCTCAACAATCCGAGTTACCATAATCAATACTGATATTGATTACTTACCTAAGTATGAAAAAAAAGAAGAGATGAAAACTATTATTTCAGGATTGCATAAAAATTGCATATATTTCTTACCCATGTATAGTTGATACCAAGCCAAATCAAGTGTAAAGCAATGGCCATTATATAATCAAGGAAAAATCCAACATGAATTAATCTTAAAAGTAAAACAGAAACAAAAATAATGAAAAAATCGTTAAAAATCAACACTATAAGGAAAGTTTACAAGGGTTGCTTGGTTTCCTTCAAAGTTCAAAATGTATTGAATGGCGCGGCAATGAGCAAATTTGGATTAACTGCAGTTTGTAGAGTTCATTGAACACTATCAATCTTTTAATCAGTCAAAACTACGTCAGTTAACAATATTAATTATTAAAAATATCATACAAACCATTGAAAGGAAGAGTAAAATGGAAAGTTAAATAGCACTTCATGTTGTTTGATTAACCTAAAGATGACTCTTATGATTGTTTGGCACAGATTGAATGTTTATCAGTTCCAGTTACATTGATTAAGGTTATTAGTTTAGTCTAATTAAGGTGATCACTGATCATTAGAAACGAACAAAATGACTGACAAAATAAGACAAATCAAACCTGATTTTTCATTTTTAATCAACAGCTTTCACACACGAAACAGTGACTATTCATACTCATTATGCTCGACAAATAATGATAATCTGTCAACATTAAATTGAAAATCAATTAAATTTTAATTAAAATAATTATTTCAAGTTTGAAAGTTGAAGTAATCTGTTTTCAATTGATTAATTAAATTAGTTTACACTAACCCATAACACGATGATTATGTCAATATTGATCTTGAATGAAATCAAAAAAGCTCAAAGCTCAAAGCTAAAGCTCAAAGCTTGAAGCTTAAAGCATAAAGTAAAAAAGTCTGTCAGCTTAGCGCCAACTGTAAAGCATAATCACATGGTTTGTAAGCCTGTTTTGAACAATTATTGTTCTTGATATATCTCGAATGTTAAAGTAAAAATTAATTTCTGGGAATTTCTTTTGACGATTAAAATTTGTGATTGAATAAGAATGAAATTGAAGAAAAATTTAACGAGTTTTCTCTCTATTTTTCATTACAGATTCATTATCAACATTACCATATCTCAACTTTGCCGCCAGCAACATCTTTATTGTTGTACAAGTGCAATCTATCATTAGGATCATGTCCATCTTGAGTAAATTATGGGATAAAGTATTTCTTCCTGAATGGTCTTTCAAATACAATTGTTATGAAACTGCTCACACATGGACACCTCATTGTTCAACAGCCTCATGGGAAATTGGAAGCTCGGCGTTTGCAGAAGGGTTAAAGATGTATTCAGCTTTAAATACATTACAGTTTATACTGAACCGTAAATATACTCAAGATGCTCTCCTCAAAGCCATTGGTAATATATTAAACTCGTCAACTTTCCTTGGAGTCAATGGTTTCCTCATGTTTAGCCTTTTCTGCGGCATTAGACGTGCTTCTGGTAAATTTTATTATTCACTGGTTGCCTTTTTACCCTCATTCATTGCCGCTTATGTAGCCATCTTTATTGAGCGGCCTCATCGTAGGTCAGCACTTGCACTTTACTTAATCAACATTGCCTCTGAATGTCTATACCGTGTGGCCATTAAACGTAAACTCTTCAAGCCCATTCCTAAAGGAGAGATAATGCTGTTTACAACCTCAATGTCAGTATTAATGTATCTCTACCGGATTCGTGGTCTTGGTAATGATCCCATCAGCCTTCTGATTAAAGGTTTAATTGGTCGTGAAGAATCTAAAAGTGGACTCATTCGAGCTGCCAATACTAAGGTTGCTGTGTCTGCAAAATCAAATGGACCCAACAACAAAAAGCCACCATTAAAATCAAATCAATCATTCCTATTGTCACTGCTGTCCAAGTCTCATCCATCTTGTCCTCATCAAACCTATTCATCTTGTTTCACTTACTTTACTCATGGTTTGATTAAATCATCTGGATTAACGTGGTCCATTTTAACCCTCATCTCATCGTTTAAAAATCCTTCTCGTTTAATGAAAGATCCTTCTATTTTATTGAAAGCTGTTCGTAACGGTAAAAATTTACGTTTCGCTGGTTTTCTCGGACTTTTTGTGGCAACTTTTCGCCTTGTTAATTGTATTCTTCGAGCATCTTGTGGTGGCTCAGCTGACTGGCATGCAGCTTTGGCTGGTTCACTGGCAGGTCTAACTATGGCTCTTTCGCCAAACTCTACCATTGCAACTTATGTAACATGGAAATGTATTGAAAACCTTTATTGTTTGCATTATTCAAACGGCCTATTGCCTGATCCAGTACATATCATACCAATAATTTACGCTGCCAGTGTTTCAATTATATTTTATTGTGGAGTTTTATCACCTGACACTGTAAGGCCTTCATATGTTAAATTTATGGACTCTGTGACCAAACAAAGAATCCACCAATTTAATCGTAATGTGCTTTCCATTTTCCGAACCGGGGCTGAAAAAGGTTACGAAGATTATATTCCCAATTTGGACCCAAGACATTGTTCTAGAGCTTTCCTTGAAACAAATTATCTTTGGATGCTTCCAGTGAATTAATTCAATAAATGAATCGCTTCACATCAATCCAATATTTTATGATTGTCAAAGACAACATGGATTAATATTCATGAACAAATGATATGCTTAGCAGTCAGAAAACAAAAGTCAAACACCTATCACTCAAAGTGATTATTATAACCCAAAAGGTTGTTTTATTTGATTCATTAACAATAACTCAACTCAAATGGTTTCTATTTTTGTTCAAACATTTATTATTAACAACTTTAACCGGTGATCTTTTTGCTAATGATTCATATCTTGTTGAAATTATCTCAACTTGAACTCAGAGTTTTAGCTGTTTGTTTTCCTGTCAGCATTCATGATAATTAATTCAAAGCTACCCAAATCAAGTTTACAATGAGTTATTTCAGTCAAAGTTTCAATAAAGTCAAACATTATGTCAACAAGAATCACAAGATGAACATCTGATAATCAAAGCAAATTATCAGCAATAACCAATGAACCAGCAATTGGACAAAATAAAAGCAACAATATTGTCAACCTAATCAATTGCCATCAACCGGTCCATCAATCTAAACAGCCAAAATGGCCAATTGAAGGGACAAAAATAAATCAATGATTAACCTAAAAATTGAAGCCTAAAAGTCAACTCAAAACAAGACCAAACCTAAAAGTTGATCAAACCAAATAGAGTCTATTTTTATAATACTAGAAGCACGAAGAAACTGGGAAGAAAAAAAAGATTCTAAACCTAAAATCTCAATATTGATTTTTCATGGAAAACAGCATCAAAAGCAAGTTGAAATTGCTCATGAAAATACTTGAAGAATGCGAAGAGGCAAGTGAAGGGAAAAAAGACTTTAAAATGCTAAAATCAGCAAAATAATCATATTGAGTGAGTCAATTCTAGTTGTTGAAAATGAAATTCATGACTGAACAGTTTAAAGTCATAATAATATAGCCAGAAAAAAATGTTTAACCAGAATAACCAGAATATGAGTGAAAGAATGAGGTAAACTTTTTCAGAGGTTTCTTGAGTTTGGAAAATGAAAGGTTCAACTAAAATCATTGATGTTTGAAGATGATGTGAAGAAGCCAGAAAATTAGTAAAGATTGAAAAGGCTTCCAATAACTTAAATTGGTGAGATTGCAAATGGTATTAATAATATTAATGATAAAAGTCGGGAAAAAATCTAATATAGAGAATGTTGAAATTGCTGAATTGTCCAGAAATGAAAGTGACTTGCGCAAGTTTCAACATCCAAATATCGATTGTGCCGAGTCGAAATATCACAAGATGAAGAGAAGAGGAAAAAAGAAAATAAAAAGAAGAAGAAAAATGAGGCAAAATTTTACACCAAAAATTATATTGAACTATTGAAGAAGGCGAAAAAAATGTTGAACATTTTTTCGAGATCCAAATCAATTTGGAAGATGGAAAGAAGAGAGAAAAAATAGCATTTTTTTCTTCTTCCAAAAAGAAAAGAGGAATTGAATGTTCGATTGAATGATTTCAAATGATGAAGAGCAAAAGTCATGTTATCATGAAGAAACAAAAAACTTTTCATTTATTTTGATTCATTTGATGAAACAAAACAAAATTAAAGATGAAATGAAAAAGTTGTCATTATTGAGCAAAAATCAATGAGATATTGAAACAATGAGCATTTGAATAAACTCCTAACATGATGAGTTCAACTGATGCAAATGATTGTCTAGATCATCATCATCATCATCATCATCATCATCATCATCTTTATGAAAGTGAAACCTTTAAAGTCTTGAAGAAACGAAATGAAAAGTTTTTGTGTTTTACCAGAAATTTTGAAAATCAATTTTTTCCACTTTTTCTTGCTCGACAATCATTTTATTAAACTTTGCCTCAAGAAAAACGATTTCAAGTGATTTTTTGTTTCCAATTCAGATTTTGAATTTTCTTTTTTCTTCTTCTTTTTTCTCATCTTTTTTTGGGTGAATTTTGGTGAATCAGGAAAATTGAGAAAAGAAGAGGAAACAAAAATCAATAATCACAATCAAATATACAATTTATGATGACAACAACAGAAAAATTGAAGAAAAATAAAAATATAAGAAGCAGAAGTTTTTCCGAATTATAATCACAACTTTTTTCTTCTTTTTTCCCATTTTTCTTTCATTTTTATTCTTCTCTTTTCTTACTTTTCTCTCCAGTTTTGTGTACATGAAAATTCTGAAAAAAACTGAAGGAGAAAATATTTCGTTGAATGTGAAACAGGAAATTTTGAAAGCAAAATGCACGATAAAAGGTGAATTTCCTTGAATGTTATTAGGCAATTCTGATGATTATTCAGACTCTCGTGATAAACTGGTTGTCAGTTGAAACACAACCAGACAAGTTGATCATAATTTCAATTATAATCATGAAATTTGCTTCTCTTGAAAACCTTTTATTCCTCTTTTTTATTGAACATTTTATTGGAAAAAATTTTATCACAAAATTTCGAACAAAATAATAAAAATTGAAATTTACTCTTGATCAACATAAAGAATGCTGAAAGATGATAAAAGAGTGAACATGAAAGTTATCAAATGTTTTATAAGCTTAAAATGAAATAACAAAACCACATTATTCAGTTGATATTTTGATTTTCAAGATAATGCTATAAGAAAGTTCACAATCCTCTATTAAAAGCAAATTGTTTCCCATCAAAATTGAAGGAAAAGAGAAAAAAATTGATTCAAAATTTGATTCCAAATTTGATTTCATTTTCATTATTGGAACAAATTTTGCCATTCTATTCATTTTCCTCGATAAGCGAATAAATTTCATCTGACAAAATTAGAAGAAAGAAATTGTATGAAAATAGTTCATCTGGTCATTATCATTATTAGGGCGTAAAATATCAAAACTTGGGAGTGATAACTGGGAGTGAATACCATTTCTGAGTTTCGTTTAGAAACAAAAGGAAAACTTTTTTTTCCTATCAAACGATAAATGCTTACGAGATGAATTTTGAATAATTTTGATAATTTATGAGAAATATTTTCTCATCTTTATGATTAAATATTTAACCATTATTTGAATACTTTTTTTTGCTCTTAAGTTTTTCCTCTTTGGAAAATTTTCCGAGTTTTATGTCAGTTGATAATAATAATTATATTTATCAAAGCAGAGTAAAAGAGAGCATAAAATTGTGCAAAAGACGAAAGTAAAAACAGACAGAGAATCAAATTTTCAAGCTGATGAAGAGAAGAAAAAAAAACTTTTTTTGCGAAATAACAGTTTCCATGGAAACAATTTTCTCGGTTTTATCTCGTTTTTCAAGGGAGGCCAAAAATAGTAATAATAATAAAGGCAAGTCTCAATGTTGGATGATGAGTGGGGAGGATAAAGTGGGGAATGGGAATGAGTGACAATTTTAGGTTCACTTTTATATAAAGAGAGAGAGAAGAGGAAAGAAAGAGAAAAATGCAAAGAATTAGAATTTATTCTTCCATCATCTTCCAACTCCCCAGCTTCACTCCCAGTTTCACCCATTCCCTGCTCAATTTGGCTCAATCAATCTCACTCTTTCTCTTTCATCTTATTTCTCTCTTTTATTGGTTCTCTCTTCAACTCTCTTTTCTCCCTCTCTCTCTTCATCTTCAATTGCTATTCCAAAAATTTCAGCTTCCCAACCAATCGATAATTTTTTTCACTCCTGAATATTTCACTTCTCTTTCCCTTTTCCCTTTCATTTTGCCTTTGCCTTTTCACTCCCTTTTATGACTGATATACATAATATAAACCCTTTTTTTTCTGGTGAACATGATGAAGTCTCTCTTTCTTTCTCTGTCTTTCTCTGTCTTTTGAGAGGCTAAAATTTGTTGGATACAGATAAGTTGTAATGAGTTGTCCCAAAAATTTTGGGTAAATTTTTTTCTTCTCTTCTCTTCTTCTTCTTCTTTTCATTTTCTTCTTCTTTCCTCATCTTGTTGCCTTGATTCAACTCTTGAAGGCCCCTCCTAATTACTCAACGCTGATTGTAAGCAAATCAGCGCCTCACGCAACTCCCAGTGGACCCTTAAACCTGAAATGAAAGAGAAAGATGAAGGTTTGATGATGAGGAAGATGATGATGATGAGAAATGAGAATGAATAAAACAAAATCTTTCCTTTCAATTTTCAAAATTGTAGCATCACATTGCAACATTTTCATTTTCAATTTTACTAATTTCATTTGAAGCAAACTAACAGAAGCAGAATCGTAATTTACTTGCCAATATTTACACATTTATTTCACAATTTCAATCCTTTCTTAATCATTGACAACCATCGTCATCATCATCAATATCAATTTAATATTAAACATTGAATTAATCATTATCTAACCTTTGAGAATCAATTTGTTTTGTCTTTCCTTTCCTTTGCCATCCATTTTAAATAATTTGTATCTTAAACAACAGTTGACAAGTTTACTGTTGTTTACAATTGTTATTGATTCCGTCAATGGATACGTTGACTGTTGACCTCTTTTCATCATCTTTTTCTTCATCTCTTTCATCTTCTCCATCTTCATCATCATCTTTTATCATCAATCTTCTATAGTGTATCAGCATCTGAAATCATCAACAAAAGCAACAACAAGTAAATACAACAACAACTCGCATCAGAAAACCAGAATTTAGTTGAAAATTGTTCACCATTTAATTTCACTTTTTAAACAACCAAAATTGATTCCATCCTTTAACCAAAAATACAATCCAATTGATTGCCCAGTGCCTAGTAATAGTCAAAGTGATTAACAGTGGTTTATCAACAACAATTGTTTAACCAAACAGTTTAAATGAAAAGATGAAAAGTGAAGTGATTAAACCTCAAGATTTTGTTTATCAAGTAAATTAGTTGACACTTTGACAAAGTCTAAACGTTTCATCGACTAACCCAACCAAGATGTCATCCATGGGCGATTCAACATTGGCTTACTGTTATCGTCGCACTGAATCTCAAGTGTCAAAACTGTTGACCAATTTTGGTAAACTATTTACTGACCAAAGTCTCTTTGATTGTTCAATTATTTGTGAAGGTAAAGTTATTAAAGGACACAAATTCATGTTGGCTGCTTCATCAGATTATTTTAAGGCTGCATTCACATCATTCAACAACACTTCATGTTCAAATAGTGCACTCATTATTGGTGAAGTGCCGTACGATGATTTAAGGTTAATCATTGATTACATTTATCAAGGTGAGATAATTATACCTTCAAGTCAATTGTCTTCCCTTCAAAGGTCTTGTCAATGGTTGAAGATCAACTGTTTCCTGACAACAACAACTACACCTTCAACCTCTTCATCTTCACCCATTTCATCAACACCGGCAACTGGACTCATTCCCATTACAAGTAAAAAAGTATTCAAAGTAAAATCATTAGCATCGTCAACATCATCAAATGATAATTTAAATTATAATGCTTCTTCATCTTCTGCTTCCAATAAGATTAAAGTTAAACTAGACTCGTCTGATTCAATGATGATGATGATGATCAATAAAGATATTTTATCCTCGTCAACTTCACCTTCTTCATCTTCATCCCATGAACTTGTAAATGGCCATGCAAATGGAAATTTGATTGGCACATTGAATCGAGTTCCATCGCTTTTGTATTCCAATTTGTTTCGATCAACTCCACAAATGATTAAGATTGTTGATCCAATCATTTTAAACTCGACCAACGAGCAAACCAATGGTTCATCGGTCAACTCAACAACAGCAACTACAACAACAAGCTCAACTTCAACCTCATCCTTGGCTTGTGCAACATCAACTTCACCTTTACTGACTCACAAGACTTCACCGACAGCCGAGACTAGGCGAGGTTTCCCTTTGCCGGGTGAGCCTTTTGTTCAGCTTCGAGAACTCCTTCGACGTGAACCAAACCAATCGGATAATGGACAGACGGACACTGTCAATGGTGAGGTTAATGGTGAGGATAAGATGGAGATGCAGGAGAATGATCATGATGAGGAAAGGAGAAAGGTTAAGGAAGAGTTGATTGTTGAAGAGGAGGAGGAAGATGGTGATGGTGATGATGAGAATGATGATGAGGAAGAGGCTGAAGAAGTAGATATTGAAGAGGAGCAAGAACAGGAGGAAGATGGTGTCATTGAGAATGATGAGGAAGGTAAAGGGCAAACAGTTAAAGGTCAACAAGCTGATAATGCTGGCTATTTGTCTTCAGAAGAATTTGAAATTGACATTCCAAGGTCAAATGAAGAGGGTGAAGACAACATTTATTATCATCATCAACATCATCAACAAAAGATGGACCCATTGGAAGGTGATAATAATGGTTCAAGTTTACAAGTGGAAGAGGAAATGGAAGAAGAAATGGAAAGACAAATTGGTTCGATGGAAGAGGAAAGGGTTGAAGGTGGAGACGAGGAGGAAGAAGAAGAGGAAGAAGAGGTTGATGAAGATGAAGATGAAGATGAGGTAATTGATATGAGGGTTAATGCAGGTCGTCGATTTGATGGACTTCAATCAAGTCAACTAGCCAAGTCAAGTTCAACTCTTAACCATTTAAGCAACACTTTCAAAGGATCCAACCTGAATGCTGCTGCAGCAGCAGCAGTTACAGCCGCAGTAGCAGCAGCCGTGACCGGAGGATCAACCTCTTTGGGATCAAATTTAGTGGATGAATGTCCTTCTGGAGATTCACTTGATCTCGACTGTGGTGATAAACTGAGGGCCACAGCCAACTACTCAATGATCCCATTCACTGCATCAATAGCATCATCATTTACCTCGGCCACGGCTCGAGCCATTGCTGCATCAACCACCCTTGCAGTTGCCTCGGGTTTACTGTCAAAGCAACAGCAACAACAACAGTCTCACAGTCATTTATCATTGAACGGCATCAATGGTTCATCACTTCATCACCTTCATCCCCATCAACATCACCATCAACAACAGCACAATGAAACACTCTTTAAAACTCTCAATAATTCGTCCAATTGTGATTACAAATATGATTCATCTGATGTTACGGTTCCCCTTAAACGAGGTCGCGGTCGACCACCTCGACATTTACGTGAAACAACAGTCAATGGTTCATCATCATCTTCATCAAACCTTAACTCATCCAACCTGGAACCTTTAAGGTCAACTTTTAAGATTCGTAATATTTTGCCTTCGGGAACCTCAAGTGACCTAATACTTCAATCGAACAACTCGAACACCAACAATTCAAATACAACCGGTGCAACAACCAATAATGGTAACCATCTAAATGGCACCAATCACGTCAACGGCAATTCCAATTGTACTCCAAATAACCAGAATACCAATCATCATGTTGGTAATCACATTATTTTATCAACATCATCCAATCTTGGACTAACCCTGAAACGTAAAATACGACTGACCAATCATGGTTTAATTGGTTTAGTTAGCGGTTCATCGCCCAAAGGCCGTAAACCCAAATTAGGAGCTCATTCGGTTGACCATTCGGCCAATGGTAAAAATGTTTGTCCCTATTGTCCACAAGTATACTATTCAAATCAGGCCATGAATGATCACATCAACAATGTTCACACAGGTAATTCCCGTAAATATACCTGTGACCTTTGCTCCAAAGAGTTTAGTTGGAAGATCAGTTTAACCAAACATTTACGCAACTCACATAAACCCGAAAACAACAAGAGTGAACCCGAACTGGATACAAGACAATTAACTTTAATGTAAAATTGTAACATTGATAACATTTAGATTAACTATTAAAAACAAAAGACTTGAAATTTAATTTCATTTTTACGATCATTTTCATTGGAAATGGTAAAAAGCAAACAAAATTTTCAACATTTTTCTTCTTCTTTTTTCCATTCTTTCAATTCATTTTCATTGTTTTGTTCAATATATCGCCATCATTTATTAACTCTTTATGTTATTCAATGATTCATTGAGTTTCATTTTCATGCAATTTAATTATATAATTACATGAATCTTTGAGTGAAATTGAAAGCTAAGATTCTGTATCGATTTTTGCTCTCCTGGTTAATGTGAACTCACAGACTGCTTATTGATTTTAGCTTTTAGCTTTTAATTTAAAGTGAAAATTATTAATAAACGAAAAAAAGTGAATTTTGATTTAAATTAAAATGATCAATCAATTGAGAAATATTTCATTAAAGTTAATTGCTAAGAGTTTTACAACAAAAAAGGAAATCAGCTGAGTTCAGCTGATAACTTAATGATTACACCAACGTTATTTTTAATCAATTCAAATCAATCATAATTATAATTTTAGTTTGATAACATTGAACATTAATTAAGATTGATATAAAGCCCAAAATAATAGCCAAAAGTTGAAAGCAAGTGTTAACCAGAAACTGGTTAAAATGTTTGAATAACAAGTTGACCAGAAAAACAAAGTAAATACAAAAATAATGGAATCCAATTGGGATTTTATTCATTAAATACATTTAAGCTTATTTTTGTGTCTACTCTTTGTTGTCATTAATTGATGCCAAATCTGAGTGATGGAAGAGGCTCAAAGGCATGAAATTATTAACTAATAACTGTGATAACATGATAACATGCCTTGAACATTCAGAAGTTTCACTCCAAAAAGACGGCTTTAGATTCAAGCAAAATGTCAACAACAGTAAAGCGCTTTGAATTTAAATTTCAAATGTTGGTTCAACATTTAGCAAGAAATTTTTCCTTTTTCCTGTTTTCAGCAGAAAAATTTATCGAAATTCATCTTTGGATGAAATTGGAAAAGTTCATGATGATAACACAGGGAATGTTGAAAATGAGTTTTCAATTTTTCGCTTTTTCTAGAAAATTTTACGCTTAAAGTGAATCTGGTTTAAATATTATTTAGAAGCAAATTATTGCCATTTAATTTATTTGTATGCTTTTAATTTAACCATTAATTTAGTCATCATGTAATTACGCCTAAAGAAATTGAATTTTAATTAGTAAATTGAGGTTTCAATTTTTGCGTTCAACTTTTCAGTTTTGTTCAATTGAAACAATGAAACGATGAAACTAAATGATCACAAGAGATGTTCAATAACTGGAGGCTTTTGAGTTATTACTTGTAAAATGAATGAAAAGACAAAAACAAAAGGCACAAATCATTGTTTTTCACAATTTGAATGGTGAAGGGAAGAGGAACCAAAAAAGTTGACAAAAATTTGTAAAGATTAATGTTATTTGAAAAGAAGATGAAAAAATAAATTGTTTACCTGACGGCTATAAAGGGTTTCAAGCCTAGCACAGTGAATGTAAGAAAAGGAAGCGTAAAAAGAGACAATTCCTGTCAACCTTATTCCTATCATAATACAAATGCTAATAGCTGAAAGGTTTTTCAATCACTGGGAGTGAAAAGGGAAAAATGTTTGCGATTTAAACATTTTTTGAGGGAAAGTAAATGGCAAAAAACAATTGATTGTTGACATCATCATAATTAAATGATAACTGAGAGAGAAATTTTAATGAAAATATATTGAAATGAGAAAAAAATATCGATTGAATTTAAAATGAATTCACAGAAACTTGAAATGGAGGAACAGCAAAAAAAAAGAGTTTCGTCTAAAAGCAAAGGCAAAAAATGAAGTCGCTTTATATGAACATTTATATTTATTTATCCTTATATTTACCCTTTTTTTCACTCCCACTTTCTCTCTCTCTCTTCTTGTATTAAGTATTGAGATGAAGATGATAAAATTGGATGAGGAAAGAGGAGAAAGATGAGGAGGAGAAAAAAAAGAAGAGGAAAAGATTGCTCATTCTCATTTGCATTGGAATATAAAACTCATCGATTTTATTCCCTGTCAACTCAATTTAATCCGATATTTTCACTAAAATCATCCAACCCTTTGGATCTTCCTAATAGCCTCATCATCATCTCTCTTCTTAACCATTCAACCCACCAACTCATTTCCACTCCATCATATCAGCACTTGAACCAAAATTTACAAAATTTTCTCACTTTTCTTCCTCATCTTCATCTTGATCATCACAGTCAAGAAAGTCACATATTTTTCATCCATTAACCTATAACCATTCTTGTCAATTTTTTACTCTCAACCAGAAAACTTTCATCTTTTTCATCAACATTTTAAATTTTCTTGCTCAACCTATTTCTTCATGTAAATCGAATAATTTTTTTCTTCTCTTCTCTTCTCTTTCCCATGAAAATAGTTATTCCAGGTTTCGTCATGAAAACCATGAAAGTCTATTCAATTCAATTTCTGTTCAACTTGATTAAATGCTTTTCCCTTTTCTTCTTATCCTTTATTTTACTTCTTTTTGTTGGCCTTTCACATTTCGCCTGTGTGTTCATTCATTAATGTGATTCATCATTAATGATTCAGTTTAAAATTATCTGAACCCAGTTCGTGTCTCTGTGTTAATTTGAAAATATAATCAGTTGCAAGTGAAAGGAAGAAAAAAATTTACTTTAAATTAAACATTTTCATCGGGTTACATTAACAGTTTCAAGTCTCGGTCTTTTTTGCTTCTTGCTTTTGATTGTTGAACAAATTTTTACTCGGAGTTTCATTTAATAATGATAATTGTATAGTTAAGGGTTGTGAGGATGATTATGATGATGATATAATTAGAAATTAATGTTGATAAGTTAACATAATCTTTTAGCACAGAAAATTGTAATTAAGCCAATTAGATGGAGCAAATAGCAGTAGTTGTAATAATCAATAGTTAGGCTTCAATGAACATTAACAAAGTCACATACAGAAAAAGGGTAAAAAAAGATGAGTTAAAAGAATAGATTAAAACTATTAAAATTGGTAAAAATTGTAATAATGATAATGATAATTTATATTATAAAAATTGTCTCATTATTCAAGTTTACAGGATGAAAGTTGCTGAATAACATGAAAGTATGGAAAAGTGTTGGCAGATAAAAAAACTGGCTCAAAATTAAAGTTTAAAAGATGAACAAAAAAGGTTTCCCTAATTTTACCAGAAAAATTGTAATCAATCTTTCAATCGACTCAAGCGCAATTTAACAGTCCAACTAATCGAGATTGAAGGTAAAAAATGTTTAAATATTTTAGCCTCTTTTAAACATTATTTAATTAAATCTCTTATCCAACCATAATTTAACAAATGGCAAATTAAATCGATAATTTTGAGAGCAAAAACAATCATAAAGCCTGACTTTTACCAGATTTTTTTTCAGCTGGACAAGTCAGTTTGACTTTGGTTTGCATTTCAGGTTTGATTTTTTTGGGCTTCAGTTTTAATTTGCTTTTTAATTTAGCTCTAGATTTGGTTACAGATTTTAATTATTTCATTTTTAGTCTTCTTTTGTCATTTATTGTTATTAGATTAGGCTTGAAATGTGAAGGTTTATTTGTTCAGTAACACTGGAATTTTATTTGTCTTCAGCTTTTTTTCTGGTTTAGTATTTTAACTTTTTGGGTAATCATTTGAATTGGGATCAATTTATTGATGTGTGTTGAATCAGTGAGTCGCAAGTTTTAATTTTGCTAATTTTTAACAATGATAATGACGATTGATCATAATTTGTTCAGTTGACTGTTTATAATTGACTGAGTTGAATGGTTCGACTTTTTTTAACCAGTTTGACGATTAATAAATTTCAAAGCTGATGGATGAAAAGAGTTGAATTAATCATGATCATGCTTAAATTATGCAAATTCAAATGCAAATTTTTCCTTTTCTTTCATCCATTTTGCTTTGACTTTTTTTTATCTCTACTCTGTGCCAGCATTAAATTTCATTTCAATTTCAACCTAACCGTTAGTTCAATAGATATTTAAGTTTGTTGATTAAACATTTCAAGCATATTTAAGTTGAAAATAAAATCAATTGTTCAATGATTTTTATGTGATTTAATTAATCAATTTTGACTTGTATTAATAAGATTAACACTGTTTGAATATTAAGTTATTTCATTATTTCATTCAATTTGAGCAGATTTAAGCTAAAATTAACAAAAGTATTGCCTTCATTTAATGGTTTGTTTGTGTTCATTGTGTGACCGATTTTATTAATCAGTTGGAAACTAGAAATGTTTTAATCAGTTTTAGGTTTGTTTTCAATATTATTTTGTTTTTCTGTATAAATATTGAGTATTAGAATAAAATTGGGTGCATTTATTTGTGGAGTTAATAGGGATTGGCTGAAAGATAATTTAAATTTCAACTTCTACTGTAATGATGATGAGATATAAAATTTTGACGTTGCCTCGCCCTTTTATTGGATGAAAAGAATGATTTCGCCTTGTTTTTTTTCTGATTTCATTCGACAAAGAATGATTATCATTCATGGTTCATTCAACATTTAATTCCATGGAAATCACATCAGAATAAGCTTTTACAGACTCAAATTCTGTAGTAATAAAAAAAATAGGAGAGAAGAAAAAGAAGAGGGTCTGTGAGATAGACTGATGTACGCTGGATGTTGGATATTTCTTCTTCATAAAGTTGAAAATTAAAGTCTGTCATCATCGATATTTTGATCATTTGTGGACTTTTAACTCAGAGCAGAATCCAATTGATGGTTGCCATGTTACTATGCAATTCCAGGGAATGAGCTATTTCTTCTGGAATACCATGTCTTAACCATAATCTGTGTAGCTGCTTGTAGGAAGATTCGCACAGAGATAGAGGATTGCCCCTGAATAAACCTTGATCTGTTTCTCCATATGCATCTATGTAAGGGGCAGACATGTAAGTACCTGAAAAATGAACAAATTCAAAAATTTAGTAAAGAAAATTTGGCAAAATGAAAAATCAAAGATATTTATATCGAGTAAATTTCATTGAAAATAGAAAGTATAAGTACAAGATGGTTTACCTTTAGCTCGTCCGGCAAGAAGGAGTATCTTACAATCACGGATACGAAGAAATATTCCGATACCTGCACCACAATCAAGAGCATGAAAGGTACAAGCTCCAACCATTTGCCCGTCAACTTCAGTTTGACAGCAGTAGCTTTGAGAGCAGAGTATAGTGCCACAAACAAGGCACATTGTAGGCGTACGAGCTTCATCACTTTCCGAGTTGGGACAGATAAATTGGGAGACACTGTTTATTAATTCACTGTAGTCTTTGGGTAAACTTGACAATTGATTAACAGAATGAGGCTGCTTAATGAGCTTAAGCGGGAGATTTGCTGGCAAAAGTAGATTCTCAGGTTTTTCACTGAGTAAAATTCGAATTCTTGGATGTTGAGACCAAATACGGGAAAGTTGACGTAAAGACTGGCAACCAAATGATAATGAAAATTTAGGCGACATGCCCAGGTATTCACAAAGTAACGTATATTCAACATCCGAACTGGGCAATGATTGGCTGCCACCTTCTTTTAATCTAGCTGGAGGAACAACTCCGGTTAAAAAGTGAAAAAAGACTGCGGTGCATCTTAAAAATGGAAGCAATTGGGCTCTCAGCATTTTGATTATCCGTTCTGTACGACCCTTATTATATTCCTTGATCTTTTCACCTTTTTCAAGATCTACTCCAGCAGCTACCAATATGCTGGTATAAAATTCATGAACAAACTTAAGTTCTGTCTCACTTTCAGAATCTTTGGGATCATCAATTTCCATTGGGTCACTAAAACTATCACTACTACTACTACATTCTTCAAGGAAATCTTTGTCTGTGAGAATAATCTAAAAAAGAAAAGAAAAGACAATTTTATAATTGTAGAATAAACTAAAAATAAGCGAAAATAAGCAATACTTACTTGTACACAGTGGAAGACAGTCATAAGGTTGATGAAATGCTGGTCTGATACACTTCCATTAGGTATAGAAGGGGTTGTATAAACTTCTTCTTCGGGTAAATGAAGAGACGGGCTGGTTAATATTAGGGTTAACAATAGGCCAAAAGCATCAACGTCTAAACAACTGGGATTGAGGATATAATCTTCATAAACAAGAAGATATCTTAAAAGACGAGCACAATGTATTCCTATACAACCCGAATCATCTTCTACGGTAATTACTCCCACATATCTGACTAGAGCTTGAAGACAATTATATCTTCTAGAGGATAAATCACCGAAAATAGATTTCTTCTCGTCACGTAGAACTCGTTCAATTGAGTGAATTGTAAAGGCCGCTGCCCAATAAGCATGGTTTGGTATCATGTCTTCTTGAATAAAATCGGAACGATGACGAAATATCTAAAGAGAAGATGAAAAGGAGAATATGAATTAATATTGAAAAATACAAAACAAATTAATTAATTTACATTATTAATTGATTGGTTTAAAAGTCTCATCATTGATTTGATATCGTCAGAAAGTTTTTTCGAGATTTCTATAAAAGCAGTGGTTAAAGATGCAGCGTAAGCCCCTTCACTAGGACGAGTACTGAGTTCAGCTAGTGTAGAAATACGACAACCATCTGGTTGACCTGAAATATAAATTACAATTAGTCAAAGATAAAAAATAAAGATTAAATTAATGAAAAATAATAACAAACCAGAGCCAATTTTGTTGAGTGATATTTTCTCAATTAGACCTAGTAAACTAGTAATCCAATCGGAAAGGTTGATATCTCGGACATAGGGTTCCGAATCAGTTTCACGGTAGATAGAAGGTGGTATCAAAGGTATCACAGCATTACTGAGGCATTCACAAAGAGGACAAAGAAATTCACTTTTATCAACATCGAAGCTGACATGCCGACCATAACGCAAAGGTCTTCTTCTTTCTTTACTAAGCACTGCATCGAAAAATTTTTGCCAGCAATCGCTGTGCATTACATGACCACAAGTTGAAACATGACAGCCAAAGTAGAGATCAGCGGGCATAAACGGCAGAAAGTTTTCCTCGTTGACATCACGTTCACGATTCTTTGATAAAACAGTGGATCCTTGAACAAAAGCAGCCAAAACCATGCAGCGGCCAGAGACTTCGATAGCTTGTTCCTCTCGACACAGGATACAGATATGACTTTCTTCTGGAATCTCTTTTCCTCGTTGGTTCATTCCAACTGCACAGGGTTGTCTAGGTAGTTCTCTAGATTCATCTTCAGCGTTTGACAAATCCATAAGAGATCCACCAGATGTGGAACATGAATCTTTATCTTTAAAATATTCAGCATGACCTTTGATAAAATTTTTTTGCATATCTTTCATTTGTGCCATGATTCTGGCTCTTCTTTGAGCGGCAATCTTTGCTTTAGATGACTCTTTAGATCGAGGCTTTTCATCTTCCATCTCCGAAACAGCTGACATCATGGTTGAAGTTTGAGGTAGTTCTGTTCCTCGTAATTTGGCAACATCAGAAAATTTTTTAAGAGTCCACAAAAGTAGATCTCGGTGTGAATCAATTCGAGAAACTTCTAAACAAGCTTGCAATCCCGTTAAAATGCCTTTGGAAACGGCAAGTTCAGTAAATCTGATTTGACCTTCCATGTCATTTTGAGGTGCTTGTTCCAATGATTTGCTCTCTTCATGTAAAGCTACACCGATTAAGTGTAAAGTTTTCTCGAATTGAGTCTCTGAGAATGAAAGTGAGTATGATGATGTAGCCCGAACCAAAACTGAATTAATAACATGAAGAAATATATCACTTTGAAGAATCTTCAAAATTGGAGTATAGAATGGGGCGAAATCCGGAGGAACTGGTGGAGGACAGCAAATAAGCTTTTCACGATTGGTACGTCTACGCTTAAGCTGAACCTCTTCAGCGGTACTTTGTTCTTGACGTGAGTAATGATAAAAGAAGGGATTGAAATACGAATAACATTCTTCTTTAAGTTCATATTTGCCCCCAGCTTGGTTTGGTGAGGGTCGCTTGAAACTGGCAACATCCAATATTAACTTCTCAATTTCAACCTCATCATAAAGTTCACGGGGTAAGCATTTTAAAAGATCACTGTGGGTCATCGGCTCCATGCACAACCAATGTATTATTTCTCGTCTCATGCGTTCTTGAAAAGTAACTTTACCGATACCTGGGGTGTATCGTTCACTAACAATGATTAATAATAAATTGAGAAACTCTTCCACCATAGTAACAGTTTGCCTCATAAAATCTTCTTCAGGTTTACGACTTTTGGTTTCAAATGAGTCTTGGGCCCAGAAAATCAGACCAAACTTATGGAGAACCAGAACTAAAAATTCATTTGGATCCATTGAAGCAGCAGCAAATTGTAACATCATGATATCACGATCGTACATTTCATCTCTTAAACGAGTATTGTGATAAAAATAAACTTGATTCACCAAAGAGAAACCGTTTCTTCGCCACATACCAGCCCTAAATTGAGCTATTAAAACTAAAGTGCGAAGAGGTAGTTCCATGAGAACTCGAGCAGCAGGTCTAATCAAATCTTTAGGATTTAAATCTGTCATTGTAACATGAAGCAATAAACCTGCGACTAGTCGGGATAATGGTATATGTATTGTAACAGGATTAGTTGAAACATCATATTGAATACATTTAACACGATATGAGCATAAAGACCATTCATCATATTGAATGAAACTCATGCGGTCACTTAAGTCTTGAACAGAAATACGGAGAGATTTGACCAGCACACTTAGATCAGAACCACACCATTCAATGATCAATGATAAAATGGGAGCAAGTTTGAGTTGAAGATTGATACCTGTTTCCCATTCAGCCTCAAATTCAACATGAGCTCCTATTTGTCGTACAACACTGTCCATTCCTTGCATCCAGCCCAAAAGCTCAATGAGTCGACGAAATCCATGTAGAAAACTTTTTCTTAACTCATCGGTCCATACTTTAGGTTTAATGTAAAGAAGATATTTAAGATCTGAGAGTATAAACTGAACTCGCTTGAAGGAGTTGATTGTTGCATGATTTCGTTCAAAAGCAAGTTTACCCTCGGTATTACGGTGTTTAACACATTCATGTAAAAACGTTGAAATTAGGATATTAAATGCGTCATCCTCGGCAATAAGACTGTGAGCTAAAGTTGGCACCGTGAAAATTTGAACAGCCAGGCTTGCTATTGATACACCATGTTCATGATCATCGTTGATAAAGTCTTTCATAAGAGAAGAATAGATTCGTGTAAATGTTTTTGCAAATTGTTTTTTTGTTTCGGAATTCATTAAAAGGCCAATTATGAAAAGTTGGTGCCATTGGTTTCTTGCAGTTTTCCAAAGACGAACATCAGTCTTCATAATTGCTTCCAGCAGAGAGCCTGCAAACGGATCTGGCTCTTCTTCTGGATACATTTGCATCATAATTGAGCCAAATATTGATCTAAACCCTTCGCAATATGACAAAATATTTTGAAGCCAGGAAAGTAGCCTCATGGCAAATGTTTGATGAGCAATGACACTTGTTAACATAACATCACATTTCAGAGATTTACTACCACTTCTACCAGTGTGTTTTTCAATCAATTGCTTAACATGGCAACATGATTGGAAATTAGAACATCTGACAATTGTTCTTCCCTCATGATCAATAGTCGTAGCAAAATCAATGGCTTCTTTTGTAGAACATTCAATTGCACGATTCAATGTTTGGATAACTTGATCATATGTATGAATTTCATCGTTAAAAAGCATCGTAGCATAATCTTCTGATCCAGGCTCTGATTGAGCTGATTTTACTTGTAAGCTTTCAGGTAAGACTGTTGAATTTTCCCATTCTAAAATTTCAAAACAATAATGTACCACAGTTTTCATGATGATTTCAGCTCTTCGAACAAGATCAGGATTTAACCTGTTTTTTGGGTCTTCCTCTTCACCAGCCTATGTTTATAGAAAAGCAATGTTAGTGATATTAATCCAGTTTTTTCAATCAAATTGCAATCGAAATTCTGACATCCTTGAAATTACCTTTTGACTTCCCTTAAGATGCTCATCACAGAAGACATGTGCTCTCCAAGCTTCGGAATCCCCGCAGTCACAGTAGCCTCCACCTGAGCTCATACACATTTTGTATTTATGATTACGATGAGCGCTGTTGAAGATAAATAGAAATAAAGGGATAAGTCTAAATTTTTTTCTCTTTGATACTGATATCAATATTAATATATAAGAGTTGACAGTAACGTATTTGTCCTTCACCATTCTATTTATATAGTCAAGTTTAAGAAATCATTAGGAAAAGCCAATGGGTGATATAGAAAAAGAATGATGAAGGTTCACAAACCAATGCTGTTACTTACCTTCGTTTAAAACAGTCCACGCAAAGGACACAGGAAGCATCAAGCCCACAGTCCCGACAAGAGTAGACTGGTTCCCCATTTTTGAACATTTTACCACAAAGCATCGGATCGGCATCAGTTTTTTTGAGGTTTTCACATACTTCTTTGGGATTATCACTTAAAGTCAAGAATTGTTCCAAGGGTAAAAGAAGAGTCGATTTTGCTTTCTCTTCATCAAATTGAATATTTAAACAGTTACAATCTCGAGATGGACTATAGATTTTAGGAACTGTGCGAGCCCAGTAAGAACGAATATCGGTAGCAGTCAATATTCCTTGCTGAAGTTTAATCATCCACTCAATAACAATAGGTTGTAAGGTTTGATCCGTTATTATTTGCTCTTCCATCTTGGACCCTTCCATTTTCTTCTATATCAAGATGTGAATAGATGGATGATGGATTTTTCTTTCAGTTTGTTAAACTAATTCAGGAAGAAACCAAATAGAAAATCACATTTAAAAATATATAAAGTTACAAAGAGGTTTGCTAAAAAAAGATGGAGTAAACTGAGATCTCAAATCATAAATGGTGATGATGTAAACTGCTTGTTTAGCTTGTAGTGATGATGATGATAGGGAGGATGAGCAATTGAAAATAAGATATTAGGTGATTTAAAGAGTAACATTGACAACAAAGTTCCCTTGATGGACAAGAGGTATGATTTAAATGATAATCACCCAAATATACTTACTTGACGCTGTCTTAGTAAGGTTTTTCAATAAAAGATTAACTAGATTAATAATCCAAAAATCCATTTACACGCATGTCCAAAAATCTCCTTTATATCAATTCAATGGTTTGTTTTAACAATTCAACAATACAGCTACGAAAATTGAGTTTGTGCTTATTTTTCAAACACAGTAAAGTGCCAGATGATGTCACTCCCGTGAAATAGCTTATGTACAAAGCAATGGCTATTCAATGAGCAAAACAAGCGTAATTAATAAAAAGACAGTCACATCTCTGAGACTGCATTACTCGCAAAATAGCTTATTTGCACTATTTGTAGGGCAGCGAATCCATAATTTTCAATTTTCCTTAATACACTGCTCCTCAAGAGACCACATGATTTTAATCTTAATTTCTGATTTTTAAGTAATCCTTTCAGTTCTTTCTGATTGGATTAGTCTAAAAACAAAATTTTCCAACTTTTTTCTCTGTGTTAAAAAACGTTTTTTTGTGAAAACAGTGTCCCAACGTGTTGCTGAACGATACTCGACACTTATTTGAGCATCTTTCACACAGCATCACTCACACAAATCTACGAGTACAAACCTATTTAGTGGTAAGCTTTGTATGAGACGTGCATTTGATGGGTTGATGTTAATTTAGAACTGAAAGTCGTAATCTGAAGATAAAACTAAACATAAAACTAAACGAGCTTAAACATTTGATAAAATCGACAAGCGAAAGGTGTTTAAATGACTCAAATTTTATTATGATTATAAGGGAACGAAATTATGAAAAAATGACAAATTGACATGTAACTGAATTGCTTTATGAAAATCATCTTTTTCAATATTTAAATTAAACATTTCCTTTTTCTTGGAGGCTCTGGCTCTGACTCTGACTCCGACTCTGTCTCTGGTTCTGATTCTGGTTGTTCATCATTCACATCCAATCGCGTGATTTCCAAAACTGGTTCTTCCGTGGCTGCGGCCGGATTGGTGGCATAGTCAGGATTAAAGCACAAATGTAAACAAAAGATTTAGATTTAACCTTCTTGGTTTTCCTGGCTAAAACTCTATATTGATGTTTGTGCTGTGCACCAATAAGATCACTGATTTCAATAGACAGCCCGATGCTCTTTAACTCGTTCTTGCATTCTTCAAACTTTTCCATGGGGATGGTGCACATTTCATTTAAAACAAGAGACTGAAATTGATCAAAAGTGAATTCCGATATATTTGCAGGAAGGAAAACATAATTTATGTCTCCTGCATATCGCTCGAATGTTTTGAATTTCAAAGTATATAAATTTATCATTTTCTTTCTTTTGACTTGAAAAGTCTTATTGTTTGGACCAACAAAGATGAGTTTCTTTCTGGAATCTCCGTGTGAAAATTTTATATTATAATAATTGAAGCTTTTCACCAGATCTTCTTTTTCATACAACTTAAACTCCTGACATGGAGTATCTTTGGACACATAAGAAGTGTAAACTGCAAACAGAAATAAAATACGAAATTAATGGAAAAGAATAAAAAACAACATTATAATCAAACCTGTTACTCACATGGTTGGACCCTATCATCTATCAGTCGATCAGACTCATGTCTTGGCCAAAGGATTATTGCTCGCCATAATTTGTAAAGTTGCTTGACAATAACCATTGGTCTATTGTCGGTAACCCAAGAAGAATGATAAAATTTTGCAAATTTTACACAAATGCTTTCAAGTTGGTTAGTAAATGCGTTTAAATCTTGCGGTTCAACATCCATTTCATTGGCACGGAGCATGCCTTTAAAGACCACAAAAACTGAAGGATAAACGGTGTCGGGGATTAAAACCTTTTTGACCTCAGGATATGAGGTGAGTAGTGGGGTGAACAATGTCGCGACAGAGGAAAATAGATCTTTATCCATCTCAAACCATCCTCCTAATTGAATGGGCGACGATAACATTGGAACTCGATTGGTGTCTAAAACGCACTAACATAATGAGTAATAATACTTGTTGGACAATATTTTTAAACGGTTAGAACTTTGAAACCACATCTTCAACGCATTGGAAACGCATCGCATTATCCTCAACAGCTCTAACAGTGTGTTCTCTGTTAGGATCAAGTTTTTTACATCGATAAGACAACATATCACTTAGATGACGATTGAGACAGTAATGGTCTTGTTTCCGCAGTTATTCCAATGCACTTTGTCTAAGATTTTTTTACTAAATTTAACTGCTTAAGAGACTGATGAGCTAGTATTTTCAGATAGGGCATCATACAAATCACTGACGGAATACTACTCTCAGGTAGAGGCATGAATGTTCCTCCCATAACGATGAATTCCACTTTATCAATATCATGATCCAGTTGTGTCAGTTGGTTCATGCTATGGCGCATTTGCACAAACGGAATGTAGTGAGCTCTGAATGCTCTTGATGGCTGTCACTATTTCCACTTTTTAAGAAAATGTGAAATTAAGTAATAAAGCTCCAACTAAGTTTCAGACAGATTTGATTTTATATTTAAGATCATATAAGAGTAAAGCAGTTGATCATTGTTTTGAACTATTATAGAAATATGTCAAAGCCAAAGTGTTTATCATTGGATAACCCCTGGTAGGTTTGTTCCATGCCACAAAAGAGTAACCCTCTTTGAATGTTAATCATAAAACTTTGCTTCTATCATAATTAACACTTTATTTCATGACGGCATACTGGCGCTGATTTGCAATATTTGTTCACATGAAATCAAGAGAAATTTTATCAAATCATGCAACTTGTGAGAACGTTCAACTAATTGGCTAATGATTGGTCAATTTTCCAGTATCGGCTCACTTGGAGCGAAATCTGAAGCATGGCTTCGAGGCGAATTCCTACAGAGTCTAGGAACTACACCCAAATGATTTACTGCATTTACCAAACCTCTTTTAAAGTTAGTATTTTCGGTGTTGAGGATGTCCGAATTAGTTTAGAAGGTTGCAAAGCAGGAGAATCATTGCCTTCAATCGATTCAAATCATCAGAAAAAATTGTATTTTCAGAGTTGACTTTATATTAGCTGCATCGTGGCTGTACCTGAGAAGGAAATGTCACCAAATTACTTTATATGAAATTCGCAATATATGAAGTGAGGTCGAAACTCACTCGAACGCTTTTGCCGCAAAATTTACAGTATCCTATGTACCTAATTTTAACTCTTATCGAAAAATTGAACGAGAGTACGCTTGCCAATTGAGTGTGATTAGGATAATGAGCTTTGTTGAAGGACAAAGGAGAGTGTGTATTGCTTTTTGTCTCATTTTTTGTAGCAAAAATGCGCAGTATATGACAAAGCAGATCCGAAAGAAACATTGGTTTTGAAAATTTTAAACCGATAATCGCAGAGAAAAATGAACAAGTTTTTCTGATGTTAATAGGGGAATCTATTCTATAATAAAGTGAGATCTTAACTAGTGAAATAAAATACGTCTAAATTTCAAAGCTACTCTTCAAACACAAGCATAAAAAACTTATCAAGTTCAACTTGATCCAATTAAAATTTACAACATAAAAAAACACTCCACCTTTCTAGTGTCGCCATCTTTGGTATTTTTTGTTTTGGAGACACTTTATGAAAATAAAGCTCGACCGTTGAGCTATTTTCTGATACTAATAGATGGCGACTATGATATGAACGGATTTGGTACGTGAAGAGCAGCTACTATAGATGGGCGATTCTCGATTAATCAAGTAATCGATATTTTTAGCGATTAGCGCAATGGAATCGATTATATCGATTCTTAATTAAGGTAGGAAAATGTTGTATCTTGAAGCGTTCAAGCAACTTTTCCAAGTTTGAGGCTTCTTCTTACCATCAATAAAGTACAAATTAGTCTTTTGCACAGCACTAAAATCACTGGACGAGTCAAGTATTTTAATTCTGAGTTGCTTAAGTTATGCCGATTTCCCTTTTATTTTTTTTCTGCAAACATGGAATCGCAAAATTCGTGCGTTTTTAGCTCATGTGAAGCTTATCGATTCTCGCAAGAACTAATCGATGCTCATTTTCTGAAAAAGAATCGATCCGTATCGATGTAATCGAGGTAATCGCCCATCTCTAGCAGCTACCATTGGTAGCCTACCACTGCCAGTGAACTTAATCAGTCGATTCGAAGTTCCTTAATTGTTTTTTGAGAAATGAAAATTGTTTGTATAATTTTGATATTCAATATTTTTTATTTATAATTAAGTTAATCAATTCATTAAATTTTAATGCGTATATGTTGATATTTTAATTTGTTGTTTCAGATGTTTATGGGAATTCGCGAAAGATTCCTAATTTGATGTTGAAAATGATGACAATGAAAAAATGCAAAAAAGAGGCGATAAGTAATACGTCGTTTGGATGATGATGGATGTGCGAATGGTAATGGTAATGAGAGTTAAGAAACAGATTAATACCGGTGGCATTGATGACAGGATTAAGCAATTGTGCTAGTTGAATGAAGTCTGTTGTGTTTCTTTATCTGTCAATCTTGCTCGATTCATGAGCCATCATAAACATATCAATGGTATCGATATTTTTTTATGCAATCATTACCGAGATCGACTACAATCACATGATAATCATTAGTTGTTGCTAATCCACTGGCTCTTTTTAGTTTAGCATCCATGCTGTCAATTGTTAACTTTAAATGACCAGAATAATAATCATACACTTGCACATAAACTTTGCCTCGTTCCGATTTGGTTGCTAAAAGGTGACCCTTTTTATCATAACACAGTCCACCATAAGAATCACCTTTACCACAAGAATCGGAGACAATCTCACGTAATAAAGTTGATCCATCTTTTGAGTAAATTTTAATCCTTGACTCGGCAACAATAATCTCATCGTCAGGTCCCAAGGTAATAGCTCCAATAACACCGAAACCTTTACCGTTTCCACTTCCAATGTTAGACATTCCACCAGCTTTGCTGGTTCCATTTGCACTGTTTACCAATCTTCGATTGACTTTACCACACGGATGAAAAATGAAAACTGCTTGGGCACCATTGTCAGCGACAATAATTTCACGCTGACTATTGACACATAAATGGGTTGGCTCACGAAGATCACGATGACTAAAGTACCGTAAAACTTTACCAGTATCAGTGAGTTCACTTATTGTACGGGTAGACCAATTACTGACTAGAATTGTACCCGATTCGGGAACCAGGGCCATACCGGTAACCGAACGATCCAGGCCATCAATGTGGGAAACACAGGTAAAGGGTGAATTATTACAATCATTTTGGGACAGTATTTTGACTCGACAGTTTCCTGTATCTAAAACATAAATTTGATCATTTGTCTCACTAATGGCAATTGCCACTGGTTGAAGGAAAGCGTGCTGCTCATTGCCTCTGGATCCATAGATACAGATTGGATTTATTTGAAGAGTTGCCTCAAATTCAAGAGGATAAGTTTTGATTGGACGGCCAAAAATTGATACAAAAAGGCAATGTTTTCCTCCTTTAGGTGCTATAAACTGAGCTTCATAAGTACCATCATTTTTGTCCACAATTTTAACTGGAACATTTGATTCATCGGTAAGACAACGAAGCTCTGCTGTAACCGGATCTCCTCCAAACCTTTGCCTTGAACCAGCATAATCGTAGGTAATTATATTGGCAGAAGTACGAAGCTTGGCAACACATTTACCTATGTTGGCTTCACAGAGAGGCGGGAATGTTTTACTTGATCGAACGGTACCAAAAGAGTTGACTGCAGTTTGGATTGAATTTACAGCTGAATTGTGAAGATGTTCATAACGAATGAAACAATTCTCTCTTGGTTCCAGTAAACCATTGATGGAGTCAATTTTGTCATTAAGCTCTTCAATTTTTTTAGTTATATTTCGCAGGTCCACTTGATGCGAATAATCATCACATTCAGCTTCAATTTTAGCCTTTTCTCCTTCAATCAATCTCAATTGATTTTCTAAGATGTTAACTTTGTCTTGTTTCATTTTTTTCGCAATTGAAAGAACATCTTGACGTCTCCTTTCAACCAAATTAATAATCTCTTGAAATGTACGGTTTATATCCTCAAATGCTTGTTCAGCATTTTCATCAAGCTTGTGGATCTCAGTTGTTACGTTTTCATGGGCTTCATTATATTTGGCAATGCATTGGCGTGCTTTGTACATCAATATTTCGGACATACGTTTAATTGCAAATGCAAAGGGTATTACCTGCAATATCAAGAGGGGAAAAAGATAAAAAGATGAAAAGGTAAAGAACAAGAATGAGTAAGATCAACAGATTGAAAATTGAGTGAGAGAAGGAGAAAGATTAGTGAGAAAAGATGATGAGCAAACAAAATTGAGAAAACAAAGAGAATGAATAAGTTGAGGTTTAAGCAGAAGAAGCAGAAATTTTTGTGTGTGAGAGATAAAAATAATAAAGAGGAAATAACTGCAAGGTAGTGAGGTAAAAAGGAAGAAAGGAAGAGAAAGAGAAGGAGCAACAAGATCAAAGAACCCTTTCACGATTGAACTAGAATTATTCCAACATTACTTCATCTGGATTCTCACACTGCAAAAATGTCTACATAACTTCATCTTCCCTCATCACGCGGACCTTTTCTTTCATTACTTTTCACGCTTCATAATCAAAGAGTCCAGATTTTCAAAGAATTTTTACCGACTGATAGACATTTTTGAGAAAAGAGTAGGAATCATATCACGGATATTGACTTTTTCAGAGCTTTTTTCACTTCGTCATCAAATGTGACTCTGAATTAGTCTTCATTTCTACCCAATAATTCTCAAGCAAAATTTACTTTGTGACATCTAATAGTATGGGATTATAAAATCTTAGATGAATTTTAATCTGGAAATCATGTTGAAGGTTATGGATTAATTTATGGATGGAGGAATTAATGGATAAAGAAGAAGCGAATAATTGCCATTTTGAAAACGAATTTGATAAGAAATTCTAGAACTAGCCAAGTGCTTTCCTTTAAATTCAGATGTAATAAAATTAAGACTACATTGTATCTATTTTAGTTATCTCAACAGTTTGTAAAATAAGATTCGGTTAATTTTCTTAATCTCGTATCCTCTTTCTTGGCGGGCTTGAAGAAAAAGTAATTCTGTAAGAGAGAAGCTCTTTGAAAATAAGATAATGAAGGATATGGTAGCGGTCAAATTGTTTCAGAATCTTGTTAACTTACAGTATGTTTACAGTTGATTGTTGAATGAGATCCATTATTACAAAGTAGACAGAAAACAATGTCACAAGTTTCACAAAAGAGAAGCTCTTGGGTCACATGGCTGGAACACTTTGGTATAACCTCTCTCCTTTGACGATTAACCAGATCGAGTAACTGGTTAACCAGAAATGAGGGAGGAAAATTTATAACACCTTCTCTGGGCAGATGGATTAGTTCACGACAGATTGGACACCTAAATGAGCCAATCTCTGGTACTCCGGGTTGACTACAGATAGATTCCAAGCACATTTTACACAAAGTATGGCTACATGTTAACAGTTTAGGTGTGTGTTGATCACCATCATAAGTATTTAAACAGGTACCACAGGTGAGGAAACCTTCAGTAAAATCTTCATAATCAATCGAAACCGTTTCAACAAGGGTTGATGTGGTGATCATCCTCTTTATCTCCTCCACAGGAGCAATTTATGTTGTTTTGGTCGCGTTCGCTTTTCAAGTAAAGTTATTTTTCATCACTTTCTTCCTATTACCCAATATATTCTAAAATAACGATAAGAGAAGGAGAGAGGAAAAAGGTAGTAAAAACAAACTCAACAGAGTACAACCAAAGAGGGTGATATATTTATACATATGAATATTCCAAAGCAAGAAGAAAAGTTGAAGAGAGAGAGAGAGGGAGAGCAAAGTTAGTTAGAAAAGGAGCAAAAAAATGGAGTATTAAACTTCAAAGAGTAGAGTAAAGTTATTAGAGTTATCCTACTCTTTGGTAAACTTTCTCTATCTCCAATGTAAGTGAGAATTAAGTAAAAAACCAGAAAAAAAGAGATAGGAAAATACATTACCTTGATAGCTTTTCCCTCTCCAATAATCACAAAAGTCACACAATTTGGTGTAATCCGTAAATGGACAGTTAATTTATCTTGTTACTTGAATTTTTAGGATCAAAACATGAATACAACATCCAAAATATAAAAGAGAGAAAGAGAGAGTCTAAACGTTACTCTTTGATCAAAACACCAGGAAAGCTCGCTCACTCCATACAAGTGGCGCCCCAACAAAACAAACCTGAGTTTGACTCAAACATGTTCCTGAAAAACGATTATCGATAATGACGCAATTTTCACAAAAATAATCGGTAATAATCGACCATTTTGATATTATCGCACATCTCTAACCTCGTTTATTAATCTACCTTTTTTATTTTATCTGATTACTGAAATTATCCTGCAAGAGTATTACAACATATTCTTTAAAATATTGAGTGGAATGGATAAAATCAAGCAACAAGGTATGTAAAAATATGATTTTCTTCGCTTCCAACCAGAACCAACTTGAATAGCTTGAACTACACAGTCTTTGTTCATGGTTATATTACATTATATCATATTCATTGGTTAACAACTTATACAATCTTTTCCTCCAGCCACAGAGCAATGTTGTCCTATGCGTTTGCGACAAAATTAGACTTTATAAAACGCTAATTAATTTAAAATCAATGATATCAACTGAAGATTCAATAACATTTCAACATTGATTCTTGTTTTGAATAAAAGTTTTTTTCATCTTTTCAAGGTTTAAATGAGCGTCTTATGATATGGCACCTCGATTTCCAAGAGTGACTTGTGACTGTGGGATGGACAAAAGATATTATCTTAATGGTTACAGAAAAGTGTGTTAAAAGGCTAATATGACGCGTTTCAAGTACGTTTGCTGAATTTGAATGGTCAAACAAAACAAATTGGTGCAAAAGCTGAGTGACTTTTGATGGCGATATCAAGCTAGAGTTTATTGAAACGCACATATCAGTGTGAAACCTTTTACAGATTGGGCCTGATACAATTGATCAAGTCGGAGTACCAAAGCAGAGAAACCTGCTAAATGATAATGGTAATGGAGAAACAACATTTTCAATTTCTTTGTCTTTTTTGTGTTTTTTTGGCAAAATAGATTAGGTTCTATCAACTTCTTTATGTTCAACTCTCTTTTTCTCATCATCTTTTCTGTCTTCCCTCATCATCTCTTTCTTTTTATCTCACACACTTTCTTTCATAGATTTATGATCTTCTCCCGCCTTGCCTGATAAAAAAATTTAAGTAGGTTCCTCTTTTTATTACCTTCTTCCTAACCTTGCCGTTTATCAAAGAGTATAACTTTATACTCTTTGCCGTTTATCCCACCATGCTTAACCTTTCTTTGTTTTATCCGATTCTCGTTCCGTTTAATATTTTTTCCTTTCCTCATTTCAATGCTTTTTTGTGATTTACCTTTATTTTAAGATTATTAATGAAATAATTATTTAAGTAATTGAGTAAACGTATAGCAAATAGAGTCTGACTTTGAGCAAGAATTATGTTCCATTCTTCTAATAAAATATTTTTCTCCATTCAAACAGGTCAATAGTCTACCTTGATGGCAATATGTATTATCTTGGATGTCTTATACCATACAGCTTTATCACCAGCAATAATGATTATAAATTGATCAGCATACTAATTCCATTCATGCATTATCTTCAAACAATATTCTATTCCTGGTAAATACTTTTTTCAAAATTTAACCTCTTCTCATCTTTTGATTGTCATTATTTATATTTTTTGTTACTATTGTTTTATTTCCTTCTTTCTCTTCAGTCTATTCAATTGATAATCTGGTCTGTTACTATCATATGTCCATCAATGAACCATTCAAGGTCTTTTATCATCAACATCATGATCCTCCTTCTCCTCACCATCATTTCCAGCCTGTTTTCAAGAGAGTCATTCCTATTATTATTGCAATCTAGCTGATTATGTATGAGCCTGTAACCATAATCTTCTAATGATGAAAAGACCGTTTAATTACTGCTAAACTTCTTTTACTTCATCATCAACTTATCTTGTTTCTCTTTCTTTCTCCAAACATCTTACCTTCCCAAGAAGAAAGAACAGAAAGAGAAAAAGATGATGAGGATGAAAAGGAGGAAACAAGAAAAAACATTGTGAGGTAAATATAGTCATGTTTTGTGTACAGTGGTAACCAGTAAAAATTAGTTTTGGGTATTATTTAATTTTAAGCCATCAAAGACCAAGCAGCAAAAATATGAGCGTATGTTGAATATAATTGAGCGGTTTTAACTTTCACAGAGTAACTCAATATCTTGGATACACCTTGACACTTTAGCGCAATCATGGTAAGACCATTACCATTCATTCCCCGACTGAAAACCTTTTTTTTCCTCTGGTTAACATTTCTAACGATTTCCTTTCTTTTCTCCTTTTTTTTCTTTAGTCATTCCAATGAAATGTCAACTGGAAAAATTAAAGAAGGGAAATAAATACAAAATAGTTGCGTTCAACAAGAATCAAGGAGTACAACGAAGCAATAGGAAGATGAAATAATAACTTTACAAACAAACCTCTCAGTAGGCGCATTTGTTTTTCACGGATAATTTGCATTCAGGGTGGGTCTACATTTTATACTTCTCGCCATCCTCATCATCCTTATCATCAGTCATCCCATCATCTTTATTTCTCTCACCTAGTTTCTATTTTGAAGAAAATTGAAAAAGCTTTTCCTTCTCTCTCTCTTTACAGCCTTTGGTCCACCTTTGGATTGCAACCCAATCTTTTTTGGTCTTCAAAAGTTATTTAAACAAGTTTAACGCTGTTAATAATCAAACTGATCAACTTTACAAATATTATAATCACACCAAAGTCAATTAATTACACCAAAGGCAAATGGAAGAGGCAGCAACGGTGCAATGGCGTTTCTTTCAAGCCCATTCTGGAAATATTGATGAACAAGTAA
This sequence comes from Tetranychus urticae, assembly GCF_039701765.1. Lineage (NCBI taxonomy): Eukaryota > Metazoa > Arthropoda > Arachnida > Trombidiformes > Tetranychidae > Tetranychus > Tetranychus urticae. The sequence goes on along the minus strand of NC_142958.1, from coordinate 1,099,123 downwards.
ACCAATTGAAAGAGACTTACCATTAATATTTGCTGTCTTCATACTAACTGAATCTGTGTAGTCAATAATTCAATCGATTTGATGATTCAATACTTTCTCAAGCCATTTATATTCAAAGTTCAGCCTTTTAGAAGATGAAAACAAAAATCGATTGTCTGCAGAAACAGAAATCATCGTTAATCATTTAAATATGCATGTATGGTCATGTTTGGTTAAAATGCACTCGGATGCGGTTACAAAATTAAGATCAATCATGTTGATTAACGCTGACAATTTAAAATTTATCCTACAAAAGTCATTAATCTAATAATTATACGAAACAACCTGAAGACAAAATGAAGGACAATTTGCATTAAACATTATAATGGGGAATCATTTGATTAATTATATCATGATTACTCTTGTCGCATCTTTCAATTTGAATAATTTTACCTTTACATTTCCAAATTATTACCGATCTTTGATTAGGTTAAATTGTTTTTGGTTAGACTGTTGATCAATAATGACGATGATCGACATATAATCTAATTTGACTAACATCAATCATTTAATGGGAAGTGTTAAACAACAGGAGCAACAACAAAAAGCCAAAGTATTAAATAAAATAAAGGATCAAATATGGGTTAGTGTATCAGGCCAGGGAAGGGCTTTGTCTGTAAAATACAGATTGATCAACTAATTGAGATAATTGTGATAACCATATAGCATCATGAACAAGAAAAGGCCAAAATATTAACTCTTCAATGTTCAAGTTGAGCTGCTAATTATGAGCAAAACACAAATCTTATTTAGCATGGAAAGTAAAGGCTTAACAGTGAAGAACGAAATTAGCTAAAGGCCTTTTTAATGATGATGATTATGATGTTGATGGTGATGTTGATAGTGATTTGGATGCGTTACAATAAATTTATTTATAAATATTTTTGTAACAAACATTTTATAAAACTGTTAATATTGAAAAATCACTTAACCCAATCACCTGATCATTCCTGTTAATCTATCTCACCATTTATCCTGGGTTATCCTAAGTTTAAATTGTGGAGTCCAATGAAGCTAATCACTTGAAGCCATTTTTCTTAATTTTTATTTCAAATAATGTTAATTAAGGGAAGCAACAAATCAATTCACTTTTCTTACCTGTATTAGTATCTTATTCAAGTTGACTACCAATAATAAACATTAAACGTTAACATGCCAATCTACTATCAGCATATTAATTGTTTACTTTCTTAATACCAATAATATAATCATCAAACTAAATTGCTATTTACTGTTAATAGCTGAAAAAAGTGAATATATTTGGTTTACGTATTTTATTAGAATGAAACAAATTGAACTCAAATTTCAATTTTACCTTGTGTGAACTTTTAAATTGTTTTCATTTTACAAATGTGAATCAAAATTGACTTCAAATTTGATTGTCTTGGTTACTTGAATCACGTAGAAACGTGCAATCAACTACAATCAACCATGATGATTAAGTTCCTAATGTTAATAACCTGTAATACATAGCATTGTGTTTTATTGTAAATTTTAAGCAAAATTTTTGTTTTTTGAGACTTTAGCACTTCTTCAAACCTAAAATAAACTTGACTTAAATAAAGTTTTTAATTAATTTTCTTTTTCTTATTGCATTCGTTTTAATTTTAAATATTTGTTAAACTGTAAGCCAACAATCAGATGATTGTAAGTGTAAATACATGTATGATGTAAAATAAGAGCCATTATTGTATCAAAATTGTAATGTTTACGTTTCATATCTCAACAGTTTTGTTTTTACAAGGACTAACCCAATGAAAACCCAATTCTTGGCTTTGGGAACCCAAAAATTTCACTTTATTGGTTCAACTCATAAATTTTAAACGCTAATTTTCCGGGTTAACTCTTTCTCTTTGAACCAATAATCTATTCATTATGTTGATTAATGGTCCATGTAGTTAGATGGTTAGATTGTGTTGAATTTTGCTTTCCTAAAACAGTTTCTTTTAACTTGGTTAACTGTTAAACATTGTTAAAGGAAAACATTTCGCTATAAATTTTACCATTATTTTGGGTTAATTTCTGCTAATTTTGACTCCACTTTTGCCTCATGATTAACATATTCTGTAAGTTCATTAACCTTGTAAATAAAGCAAAGCATCTGATTTTATGTTTACTTTCAATCGTCATCGGTTAACAAGGTTCAACTTGATTCCTCACTGGGAAAGCTTTCAATGACAACTGATAATCTTTGTTACTTAACAGCAGATGATTGTTAAGATGCTTAAAGATTCAAATGGTAGCTGCAATGCATTTGAAGGGCCTTTTTCAAGCATTAATGTCTGTAAATCAAAATGGATCACAAAGGTTTATTCACTAATCAAAACTAATCAAATCAACATCTTACTAAAAGTAACTGAATAATGTTACACTTAAAATTACTAAATACAGTAGTTAAGTAGTTAAATAGTCAACTTTACTTCAGTTTAATCAACAGCAAACTTGTATTTTGTTCAAGTCTCCGGTCAGATAAATGAACTAGCTCAGTGCAGTTTGTGATGAATTAAATTGTTAAATTCTGGTTTCAGTTAATTAAATTGGTTTAAATTCACCTGTTTCTAGTGAAAACCTTTGACCCGAATTGATTTATCTTTTATAGTCATGGACCAGATTAGTTGCTTATGAGGCCCCTGAATCTTATTAACTTATTAATCATATTATTATTAATGGGCCTGACAGTCAATAAGCACTGTTTAGGGTCAGTTTTTATTTTGAGGTTGTAGTGTTTTTGATTATTTGAACATTTATTAGCATCATTTGTACTTTTTTGATTCAGGGTGATTATTGAAAGTAGATTTAAAATACGCTGGTTTTCTGATCAATAATCCTGGAGATCGTAGTGGAAATGGACTGACTTATAGTCAGAATGGTAGATTGGACGGGAATTGAATTAATTTGAGGTGATTGATGAGTTGATAAATACAGAAGGCATCTTTTTAAATGCCGAATTAAAGAAAGGCGATTCGATGAAATTTTCTTGTAGAAAAATCTTGTTGATTCTTTAAATTATTGAAGAAATTTCGTCAATGTCCAGTACCATTGGTCTTCGAGACAGACGCTTCCCCTTGGGTCGACGATTCAGCAGCGAGTTTCAAAGCATTGGCAAATGATAGTAGAAATTCTTGACGTTCGTTTTGTAACTCCTTTTGGATAAAAGAAAAATTAGGAATTAGATGTTGAGAAAAGTTAGCTAAGGTGTAAGAGAGGGAAAACAAACCTGTCTCTGTTGTTTGATGATTCTTTTTAGTGAATCTGGTCCAATTTCCCCAAAGCCATTGGTATAATCTGAGGAATTGATGTTAAAACTGCCAACTAGATTTGATAGAGAAGTTAATGAGTCAAGTCGGTCCTCTAAAGCAGCAAATCTTTCATTCATATTCCGACTTAATGCGTCGATGGAAGATTGAACACGGGAGTTTGGTGTGAAGTGTTTGGGTGCTTTTTTAAAGAGGCTAAACATATGTTTAAACACATTTTTACGAGCTCGTTTGGCTTTGCTCGTTACTGATGAAATTTCTTGTTGTGTTTTGTTTGAGCTTGACGTTGAAGTAGTGGAAGATGCGTACGAAGATATTCCAGAATAATTGGCATGTCGGTGAAGTGGGGGTGTGGATGGGAGCGTACAATCATCAGAGTCTACAAACACTCTTATCTACTTGTTGGAAAAAGTTCAAAAGAAAAAAGTTAGAACAGTTGTGAGATAGAAGTTACAAACGTTTTAGATTTTGGAAAATATTGGGCACAATTTTTTGCAATTCTCTACACAAGCTACCAGCGAAAGAAAGTACTTATGAGAATTTAATCAAATTAAATCACATAAAAACATCATTTAACGATTACAAGAAAGTTGAGTCAACAACCGGCGAGAACATAAAAATGAGTTTAGAGTTAAAGATACAACTTTGAAAAACAATTCTTACCTTATTCTCCTCACGCAAAATTCTTAGTTTTCTTTTAACAGGGATGTCCATGATTTCAATTGAATGAAAAGCTAAAAGTAATATAAAAATAATTAATTTGCGAACATAACAAAATTGAAAACAAAAACAAATTGACAAACAAAACAAGGAAAAACAAAAGGTCGCTCCAAAGATTGTTTTGATTGGGTAAAAAGTAACTTTTTAAAAGGTAGCCAACGGATTGGACTAGGCTTTTGGTTACCAGGTAACTAGTAAACTTGGGGGGATATTCAAGTTAAAAACTGGCTCAATGCGACAAGTTTTGTGCTCATTATGACCACAAAAATAAGTTTTCAAAACATAATCACAGTCCAAATGAGCAAAATTAATTGTCGCCACGTAAATAGTTTAAGAAAGTCTCAAAAGAGGGCGATACCTTAAGCGTCAATTGTGATTCACAATTTTGTGATAACTCAAGAATGTATCCGAAGGATGGATGGAGGATGATTTTAACCATAGTAATAATCAATTTACCGATAAAATATAAACTTTTCTTTGCTTGGCGTTTTATCAAGGTGATTCTTAGACATTCTGTTTCTTTACTGTCCAAAAATGAACAATCAATTATACTGAAGATAATTTAAATTTTAAATTAAGTTTCTTCCAAAAGTCAACTTATTGAATCATGTTATGCGAGTTCAATAGGTGTCACTGTAGACCATGTGAGAAAAGTTTTTCCCGTTAATTATTTACATTGATTTTCCAATCGCATTAGGATTTATTTTTTAATTAAAGTAAGTTGAATTGTTTTATTTATTAACCTTTTAACATTTTTATTATTCTACCTCAGTTTTAACTGAAACTTTTGCCCAACTGTGTTGCTCAGTCGAAACCTCCAACTGAAGATACAATAATTGCTATATGTGTTTACAAAAGATTGTTTCTTATGCCATGAATTACATGTAATCAACTGAGACAATTATTAATCAATGAGAAGATTAATATCTTTTTTCTTCCCTCTGTTTCGTCTACACAAGGCTCCGGTGCTCCATTTTGGTGTTTCAATGTGTATTCATAGATGAAAGCAGATAAAATCAAGACAAACCTTAAAGTAGAGATAGCACTAAATGGAACATTTTATGGATTAAAAGCTTGTTAAAACCAAGGAAACTAATAAGCAAATGATGTCAGATGTGTTGAAACAAGATTTCTTATTGCTGCTCATCCTTTTGATTGTCTATTGTATCATTCTGCTGATCCTGTTTCTAATTAAAGTAAAACGAGCTCGAGCCATGAGAGGAGTTTACTCACCATCAGCTTATGAACAATATCAAGTCACCATACCTTACATCATCCGACCACCTCCAATCGAGCGACTCATCTAATTGACATCAACATAATGAAATAATTTCTTGACGATGGATCACGTCCATAAAATCACCTTCTTAACCACATGATATTTATACTTCAATTGTTTTTCTTCGCCCCAAAAGGATCGGATATTTCATCCGAACACACACCGACTTGCATTTAAGTTCATTTTGTTTCTGCCTTACCTTATTATTTTTTATTGTAAATTGTTGTCCAGAAAAGGTAATCCTAGTAACCAAAGAGTAGTTACTCTTTGAACCCAACTGTTTTGTTTATATTAACCACTGTAAATGTTACCCAGGCTAGTCTATATCAAGTTACTAATATTGTGTTAATTTTGTATTCCGTTGATTTTTAAATATACATATATTTATTTGTTCACCATCGTTTAGTTAACATAATCAAAAGGTAAAGAGGATTAAAGAAATAATCAAAGTGAAAAAATGAAATGAAAAAAACAAATGATCATGTTGACATTAAGAACAAGAGGAAATAATTACGTGAAGGAATACATTAAATAAATGAAAGTGAAATAATCAATTATAAAAGGCAACAACATATGATTACTTGAAGTGTTTGGGTGCTTTTTTAAGAAGGCTAAACATTTGTTTAACCACAGCTTTACGAGCTCGTTTGGCTTTGCTCGTTACCGATGAAATTACTTGTTGTGTTTTGTTTGAGCTTGAGGTTGAAGTAGTGGAAGCTGTGTACGAAGATATTCCAGAATAATTGGCATGTCGGTAAAGTTGGGTTGAATGCTTGGTCACAAGGCTCATTTGGTCATCTCTCTTACCAGCCAAGGGATCAGTCAAATTGATTAGAATTGCTTTCGTTTGAATCTCTAGTTTATCTTTAATCAATTGATCGTTATCCAAAGTATTTGTAATATTGTGTCCAAGATCAGATTGTTCACTTAACAGACCAACAGTCTCCTCATTATAGTCATTTGAAACTGGACCAGAATCAACCGTATCCTCTCCAATCTCTTCGTCTAAACCATGGGTACTTGATAAATCAGTTTTGTCATCAAGATCACTTGTATTGTCAGTCAAAGTCAATTCCGCTGTATTTTTACTAATTAGTTGGTCAACATTTAACTGTTGTTGACTTGATGTGGCCACTAGTGAATCGTCCAGAGAGGTTACATTAGTGCTTTTAGATTCACAGTCAGAGTCAGATTCCTGGTTGTGAACCTTTTCCTCTGTCCACTCAGGTCTTTGCAACTCGATGTACTCTTCTTCCTCAGCAAGGTTAACCAAGGTTTCACCAGCTTCACCTTCATCCTCTTGACCTTTATCATCTTCATATTCCTGGACATTTTCGTCTTCCTCGGTTTCCTCGACATCTTCATTAGAAACGTCCTCATTCTTAATCATTAGATCATGATCATGGAGACAACATGAATGATATACTTTGCACAGTTCCACATCGCTTGGATTCAAAGCAGCTTCAGCTTCATCTTGGATCAAAATCATTGAGTCAGATAAATCAGTTTCAACAAAATTCTTGTTCATTTCAACTGAATCCATTATAAATTGCTTGAAATAATATTAACTTTACACTGAAAATAAAATCAGAGTCACTGTAATAAAACAAGAGTAAGTAATTAGGTATTTAAATAGGAAAACTAAAAAGCAATGTTTAAATTTTATTATCTTTTCTTTAGGAATACTTGACTTAAATTGGTTCAACAATGAATTAAATAGGCTTAACTAACAATCAATGGTCAATTAGAATCCATTTAATTATCATTCAACTGATTTACAAACCTTGAGTTTGATTGTTAAAATATATGGGAAAAAATATCCTCTTTAGTCGTCTAATGGATTCAAACAAAATGGTAAAGATGTTGTTGATTAAGAAGGAGATGAAATATTTTCACGGCAAAAAAAGATCATTTGATTAGCAAATTAATTACATTTATTTAATAGTAAAATTTGTTGATTATTTACACACAAGTTAAACAAATTATAAATATAAAAAAAGGTTAATAATGGGAAGATGAAGGGAAGAAGTCAATTAACTGTCTTTGATAATTACAATTTTGTAAAGTTGACTATTTACAAAATGTAAAAGCAATAGAGGTGAAGAGTTGGTAGACAATCAAATTGTGATCATTGATTGGAGACAAGAAAAGTTGATCAATAAATTGATTCACCAATAGTAAAGGGTAAAAATTAAAATGGTTAAACATTTGAATTTTTAAAAATACAGTCGTTTTGCACAATTTAAATTCATTTCTTGCTCATTCAACAGCAATTTATAAACAATAAAATCAACTGTTTTTGCAACAGTTTATCAATGTTTCTAAATGATTTCACTAACCATCTTAATGTGGAATCAAGAGATTTCAGTTGATTGTCTTTAATCAAATCTCTTAGTATTTTGGTTGCACTTTGTGTCCCTACCATTGAATTGCCAGAAATATTCTTGGTCAAGTGTTCAACTGTTGAGTAAAATTAATTACAATATGTAAGATACTCAGATAATTGAGATTTCAAGAGGAACAAGAAGCATAAAATTAAAACGCTTTTTCATATTTAAAATTGACTTAGATAACAATTGAGCTGCAACTTGTTCCTTACATCTGATTGAAAGGTTAACTTGATTAACTATTCATCAAATGATCTTGGCGACACTGATTTAAAGTGTCTGCTTGTGTTGATCGTCATCTGTTGTTTCATGATTTAGCAAAGTAGTGATATTGTTGTTGTAAGGAATTGGATCCTTCATAGACTTCCATGGGATATAAATCTTCCGCTTGAACCTGAATAGATCCTGATGTTGATGCACATGAAGAGGCTGCATCATCAAGGGTTACATCTCCTTTTGAGTTACCTCTAGAGGAAGGTAAAAAAGTTGAACTAGTTAATGTTGATGATCCTTTAGATTCGTGATCTTCACTTAATGATCGACGTAATAATGTTGATCCAGATGATGAGGTTATGCCTCTTGAAAGATTAACTTGAGATGTTGGTGAGGGTGATTTAACTGAAGCTAATCCTGATAATGTTGCCGGTATAGTTGTTGCAACAATAGATGTTGATGAAGTGGATGAAGAGGAGGAGGAAGACGGAGATGATGAGGGTGAAGATGCTTGTGATGAACCATTAATTAAACTTTGGCCAAACAATGAGATTGAAAGCTTTTGAGCTTTAGGAAGAGTTCCATAGTAACTGCCAGCTAAAGATGATGATGAGTGAATCACTCGTGAGGAAGAGTTACGAGCGGGTTTAAGGTTTGAATTCATGTTGCCCACTTCACCAAGTCGCGATTTACTCAGTTCACTGAGGTATGAAGATATTTTACGAACATAAAGACAGACTAAAAGGATTGTTGCACAGGCCAAATTGGCAACTACAATGGTTAAGTTGCCATTAACTGTGGCTAGTTGTGGTGAATATGTAACTACAGCAGCCCAAAGTGACCATACAACGGCAATTAAAAGGCACGAGATGGCAATCCATCTTGACTCTCTTGCTGAAGCTGATAAAGATGAAGCTGAGGGTGTTGATGAGGTGTATGAACTGGCTGAACATGGTGATGATGTTACTACAACAGTTGAACCGTGCGGCGAGGTTGATTGAGTCCAGGAAAGGAGAGCAAAAAGTATGTTGATTGATCCAAGAATTAAAATATAAACTAGAGAGACAATTGATTCAGTTTGAATCAACGATTGTGATGGAGGCCAAGTACATGCTTGGTGTTTAACGTTAGGCTGAGGCGGTATAAAGATGAGCCAGATAAGTGTCACAATTACTTGAAGACTCAGCAGGAAAACGGAGACGAGCAGTAAACGGGAAGGTGTTGTTAGCCTAAGTTTCTCAATTCCAGTTTCTCGAAGAGCTTTCAGCCTCCAAATGTTCATTGTTTTAACAAGAAGAGCCGAAAGAACCATTGTATAAGCTAATGACATTCCAAGTCGACGAATAAGACAAACTGTGAATGAAATTGGACTTAAGTAGACAAAGTTAACTCCGTACATAGCCACAAGACCGAATAGAGTGAAATAGCCTAAAACGGTGGTTCCTAGTGAGATTGGGAAAACAAGGATGAAGTAAAAGCCAGAAACGATGATAAGGATAACACCAAGAGCTGAAGCAATGGCTAGAGTTAGATGCCAAGGACCACTTAATTGAATTGTTTCTAATTTAGTTTCCCATGAAAACCCTGATCCAGGAGGAATAAAATGAATTGTATCAGTTGTTGATGGTTGAGTTACTTTCAAATCGGTGGATGGAGACGCTGATTTTTGATGTCCATATTTCCAGGAATAAGTACATCTAGCTAGACACTCTTGATCGCGCAGTGAAGTCAATCCTGATCCAATAGGGTTGAATGATGATGATAACGGTTGATCTGATCGTTTTTCAAAGGTCCAAGAATTGGTGACTGGAATTGATGAAAGCTCCGAAGCTGAAGAAACGATTGGTGGCTCATTTCTGCTTAAACCGATATCCCTGGATCCACTATGATGACCATCAATTATCCTCGACTGACGGACTTTGAGACATCTTTCACAACCTGTAGGTGGACATGGAGATGGTCGGTATGATACGGAACCATCAATCAATTGAGATGAACCTTTAGCAGAATCATATGAAATCATGTGCTGGTAAGTAATTGAGTTTGCTGATGAAGACCCAGAACCAGAAAATGAGGCAAAGGGTGAAGTTGAACGACCATTATTGAATGTTAATTTGGTTAAAGCAAGTTGAATGCCTTCCTCTGTTACACCACTCACTGAACCTCTCAATCTGTTGTCAACTATTCTTGTCCGAGATCCTGACCCTTCATCTAATCGTAACTCCATAAAATCAGCTTCAAACTCTTTACGAGTTAACTTGACCAAATCAGGACACAATCCAGGTTGACCTGAACATCGGTTGAACCAAGCTTCTCGAAGAGATTGACCAATAACGAATAACAATTGAATCACAGGTAAAACTTGAGTGGTTCGCCAAAGTATATCAACATTGTTTCGTCCTAAATCTTTTTTAACCAACTGCTCATTCAAGGTTGCTTTATACTCATCAAACCATGGCGATGATTCAGATGAGAAAGAGTTGGTCAAAGCTGATGACCAAGCTGATTCAAATGAGTCAATAATTCCAGGAAAAGGTGATAAGGTGAAGAAAGAAACTGAAGAGTTAACAAAAGGAGCCAACAATTTAGGGTCAGGAGGAGTTGAGAACAGCCATTGGTGTCGATTGATGGCACTGATCCGTTCAGACATGACCTCAATTAGTCGACTCACAGACAGATCGGATCCTAGTATTATAATGGGAACATCTTCAGAAACCATGGAAAGGACCGAGCGAAGGACAGCGATGTAAGCCACTGAATCAGATGATTTTGTTGAATCATTGTAAGGTTCGCCGTCAATTAACTTGGGCAATGTTTGAACCATAGTTAAACAGAAGCGATCTTTTAACGATGATTGGCCCAGCAATTTAATAACTTGAAGAGAGTATTCATCAGAGGAATGAATAATTGCAATTTGGGTCCATTTCAAGTCAGTTACAATCAATGACAATGTTTTAGCAATCACTTCAGGTGTAACCAAAGATTCACTGGTCAAATGGTTTATCGGTAAATGATAGTGACGAGCTAAGGCCATTAATCGAGGCTCCTTGGTAACTCCAAACATATCAATCAATGTTAATGAACCCAAATCGATTGGTGAATTGTCCTCACAATCATCTGATCCTCGCTCCAAAACGGAATATATTTTGGTTAAATAATTGATTCCCAGATCTTTATGGTTACAAGTATCATATACTCTCATACCTGAATGTGAAGCAAAAAAGACAATTAGTTTTCATGAATGTTGATTCAAATTTAGAACCTTAATTGTGTTGATTTTTTTCAATCGACTATTAACTGTTTTCCCATATTTGCCAAGTTTATTGGCTTTTTCAACGTTGTAATTGATCAAGATTGGAATAAATGTTTTTTTCCCGTAAATTTGATGATAAATTGCTCAAAAAATCAATCAGTTTTTTTCCTTTATTTAATGGAATTACAAATTGCGTTAAAAGAGTGAGAAATTTTTCAAATTAGTTAAATTTTTAAATGAAGTTTAAATTGGAAACTTCAATCTGAATCTCACTTTTTAAAGACATTTTGTAAATATTTGAATTGATCATGTAAAGGATAATGTCTTAATTAAAATAGACTGATTATTTAATCATAACTGATTGAATAATAGCAATTATTAGAGTATTAAATATTAAAGTTGCTGAATCAATTGAAAGGTGTCAAGGTTGAGGAAATTGAAATATCATATTAATCTTACAAATCAAAGGTTTTATGAATTGCTGTTGATGATTACTTGATAGTTAAATCATAATAATCAACTGGTTATGTTATTACAGGGTTTGGTCAATTAACTTTAGTTTTCATTTTATTCTCGATTTTGTTCATATCATAGTCGATGATTGATTCAATGATTGATTTAGTTGCCTGATTAAGTTCATTTTGTCCATTCATAATGCATAATATTGGTCAAAATGGGAGAAATGATTGGCATATATAATATCACAGTTAATAAATAACCTTAGTTTGATTTATTGTAAGAATCAATAAAAATTTAGCAATGGAACGAACAATTTGACCTTAACATTGCTTTCTGATGATAAATAGCGAAGCTAATTGTTAACAATTGAAAGTCTACTTATAAGTATTAATATACCTCAGATTATGTTCAAAATGCTCAAATTTCGGAACATTATTGAACACAATTTAACATGAAAAGGTTAAAAATATTTTGTTGTTTAATTGTTTAACTTTGATTGACTTGAAAATTTTGAAGCATTTTTATAATAATTTGTGTTTAGTATCACAATTTGAATGGAAAAATTGTAAATTGAATTTAATTAAGCTTGATAACTTGTTATTGCTTGATCATAGTCTATTGTAAAAGCGAAACAGATCATTTAAAAGTGTATTTACCTAATTTAACTCCGGGAATCAACGATTGATTTACTTTCTTTCCATTGATGTAACCATTGTCTTGATTAATTGTACTGATTATCCATCGAAGAGCTTGAAATATGATTAGTCCTTTTCGTGAAATCGGTCCACAACCGTAAATACCTCGTTGACTTGATGAGTGAACCGAGAGAAGTGCATTCAAATAGATATCGGCGTCATTTTCAATCACAGCAATAGGCTCAGGCCTGGAGTATGGTTTACACTCATCCATTGGATAAGATCCATAATCACTGTCTAAATTTCCATTTATCCTGTTGATTGGTATTAATCCGATAAGTGAAATTAATAAAGTTAACCACAATATCCTCATGGTAGGTTGTATGGAATCAACTGTCTCCATAATGGATGCACATATGGATGAAGAAAATTGTTGATGAAATGAAAACAAAAGAAAAATTTGAATTCAAAAACAACAATCAATGATGAATTGTTTAATTCATTGTATTCATCAATAGCTTGAGAAATCAATAATTAAACAATTAGTACGATGATGCACAATTAAGTGAAAAAACGTTATGATACACGATATTTGAAGTAGTCCTGAAGAAGACTTGAAAAGGTGTTTCAACAAAATGAAAGGTTTCAAGTAGTCAAATCATTTGAGATGAGTTAGCCGTTAATTAAAGCATGTTGATGATCAAAACAAATTATAATTAACTGAGTAAATCACAAAAATAAAGTTGTGTTTATCAGCAAAGTTTAGTTGTTTAAACGGAATGGAAAGTTAACTTGGTTGGTGTAAAGAGATCAGTGAGACTGGTAAAGCAAGCCAGTGTTCAGTTAGACTGGAGAGAGTGAGATCCAAGAGAGTTGTTTGGTAGCATTTAAGTGAGACAATGATGATGAAGATGATGATTATGATGAAAACGAGAAAAAAAGAGAAGATGAAAATGAGAAAAGAAAAGAAAAAGATCGTGGTCAGTGTCAGTAAATGGGAACAACGATGAGGTCAACGTAAAGATTGAAACAAAAGGCTTTACTTTCCTAGCGATAACCAAGTCATATTGTAACTATTGTATTTTACAAATCTTTTCATCATTATCATCATCTCTTCTTTTTTTTGCTATCATATTATTTATCATCATAATCAGCATCATCCTCCAACCTAAATAATTAACTGCTGTCCATTCATTTGAATACCAATTTACTTTGCAGCCACCAACAACAATATCATCATTAAATGCTGACCATCCTTAACCATTCAGAAGATGCAATTTTTTGCAAGATTTAATCCACTTTCACAACTTTCAGGATAACAGCAAATGGTTGATTTAATTGGACCTTTTTTAGACACCATTCAATTATTTATTGTTTCACGTTAACAGCATCTTTTGTTTTTCCACTCAGCTAATTATAAAATTGATTCTCAGTGCCAATCTTTCACTTTGACATTGTTACAAGGTTTCAATTGTTGCGATCCATCTTTGATTCCAATATTGATTGTAATTTTGATTGTTTAGCAAAACATGGTTGATCCAATGGATGATTATTGACAATAATGAGTATTTGAACAGCCATCAGCCAGAAAGTTGAATGGCAATCAGCAAAAAAAAGAGTGAATTTTGATGGTTATGGTAATTTGTTTTAATTAGGATTCAGCGATAAAAGTTGAAACTACTGATTAAGAGTTGTAAATGAAAGCGTGACAACTTAACCTTACTAATTTAATCAGTAGCAAAGAGGGAAATCAGTTAATCACAGTTAGGTTTGCCTTGATTTTCCAGTTTTAACCTTTCTCTTGAGAATCCAATCTGAAAAATGTTTTCCAACATTAACTTTGAGACTTCAGTATTGCCACTTGATAACAATTGAGCACGGATTGAGTTTATTTACAGGATCATAGTTGACTTATGAGTGAATCGTTTTTTTCCTTTTCAAATTTGGAATAAAATCATTCCTTCATTCGCAATTAATATTGATGATGTTGATGAATTTCATGAGTAAATTTTCCTATTTGGTTGGTGTGACATCAACAAAAAAGGACAAGATTTGTCTTCACTTTTCCCTGAGAATCATCTCAACCTAAACCTTTACTTTTACACATTAATATTACATCAGGATAATCATTTGAATAACGGCAAATTGAGTGTGAACCGGTAACATGACAGTAATAAGGTTTATCAACACCTTAAAGTTTAATGCACAATTGACAAGATCCAGTAAATCAGCAAACCAACGAGATTTAAGAGTCACCATTAAATGTTGAAGACTCGGAAGCTTCAATTGTCAATCACATTTGAAAGGAACGTCTGTTGTCCTGTATAATTATGATGGTCCTGTTTTGTCCGGTAACAAGTTATCAGTCTAATATACAATTGAAGTTTGATGACAATTTGCACAAATGATGTTAATTAGATGGAAGAGTTGGTTATGAAGAGGCAAATAAGTGAAAAACAAGTTGACCAAATAAAGAACGCAAAGTTGAAGTCATTTTACTTTGTTACGTTTGTAGTTGATTCTCACGAAAGGTTGATAAATTGTATTAAATTTAGGAATTATAATTGAATATCATAATTAATCTCTTCGCTTTGATCATTAACAATAATTATTAAAGTTTTTTAAATTCACAATAATATAATTAACCAATGAAGACAAACTGGAAAAGCAATGGTGAAACAAATTGGTTAATACGCAGTTAAAAATGTAAACACGCGCTTTCAAGTAACGGCCATGTTGTTATGCTTTATGTTTTTTATGCTTTTAATGCTTTTCGATTAAGTGTTTGCCTTTGAAATAACCAAAAGTGACTTTTTAATTTTAATTAACATCAAGGTGGTTAACATTTAATTAAAGTAGATGAATGTGGTAAAGTGAAGAGTTAATATCTAAATTAAGATATAAAATTGGAAGGAATCAGTTGGAAGTAAAATGATGTTGGATGTTGACCGGCAAAGACAAACTGATTTTGAAGAAAATTTCCTCTCTTCGGACATTTCTTTAATTAATAATTAATGGTTTGGTTAATCCAGTGTTGCTTGGTTGGTTGATTGTTGTCACTGTTTTATTATTTAATAGCAGCAATAAAGGTTTAATCTTACAATTGGTAACTTCCGTACTGGTAGTTGATTAAGATACGAGTATTGACCGTTACTTACGTACAAGATTGGATACTTGAAGCGCCAAATATGATTTGTATTGAATTACTATACAATTGGATCTAAATTGAAGATTATTATGATTAATATTATTGTAAACGGTCGGGAAAAATAAAAGTAAACACATTTTCACAATCAACAATCAGCAAACAATCAGTAACAATCATAGCACATCAACTAATTGGTTATCCGAAAATAATGATTCCAAATGTTTTCAAGTCATCTTATCAAACCAGGAAATCAGTAAATAATATTACAATTAAACAAATTAAGGGATTGGCATTTTGAAGATGAACATTACAAAAATTAAGGATTGAAGGAAAAATTAACATCTTTTAACATTAATAATCAATTTTTTGTTGTAAATAACCTTTTCCTTGACCAACTTTGAACAATACAACCTTTTATACTTTCTTTGAGCAATGATATTTAAATTGATTACCTTTTTTTGACTTGAAAAGCACCAACATTAAAATAAGGTAAATATATAAATTTAATTGTTGATTTGCTCTTGATAATAATACAGGTAATGGATACATGATGTTGATTGTTTGTTTCCTTTTATTTTCATCTGTACAATTGTATAAGAACTATTTGATTATGATATTAAAATGATCACTTACCATTTTAAGTTGAACCAGATATTAATGGCTATAAACACTTGAGATGTTGTCCATTCAAAATAACCATTTACAATAATACAAGATATAATTGATGGTTTATTTAGGGTGTAATAACAATCAAAGATGACAGTCAACAAATATTATAATATCTAAATTAAAAAAATGCTAAATTGTTAAATCCATACAAATCACAGTTTGCTTTTGTTCAGATTTACACTGAGCTACAATTTTACAATACATTGTAGATGGGGTTGGTGCTTGTCGTAATCATATGGTCAATTGGCTCCATTTTTCACCGCTCGATATTTGTCTTATTGTTATGTTAATTTGTTTTTGGCTGCATTATTATTTATTGAGATCATCAAAAATGAATTAACTTTTCTGGAAGGAAAACACCTTTATTTTAGTTAATAATTGTGTTTATGGTTAATCAACAATCGAGGGTAACACCTAAAGTGATTTTGTTTTGTTGTCTAATGTTATAACATTATCATAATCTCCATATTTTCTTGTACTCTACTTTACCCGTCCAGTGTGCTTTAATGGATGGACGTTTATAAATTGCTGTTCAACAATTACTTCTTTCATCGTCTCTAAATGGATTAATGGTTTGCTATTTTGATTACGATTAAATAATACAAAGTTACGTTTGAAATGGTTATTTTTCTTTGAGCGTTTTTTGATGTCAATTTTAACATAAATTTTCTCAAAACTGGTGTCTTCCTAACATTATTTATATCAAAATATACCTTTCAATCTTGAGGACAATCGCACAATTGTCTTTTGTGCTTGCGTTTGTGCTTTTTTCGTCCGGTCACAATTAATTAGTTGGTTCATTATAAAAGATAAAATTCCAAATTTTTAAATGAATTAACTGACAATTAACGTGCTTCGAATAGTTGACTTGAAATTAGGAAATTAAGGTGAAAATGTGTGTATACTTTTGATATACTTTTGTTTTACTTTTTCGTATTTTTAGATTGATTGAACTAATTGATTGTGTTACATTTTTGTTTTAGATTTTGTTCCTCCAAAATCAATCAGTGTTAAATCAAATGTATCAGGAATGCGAAATTGGATCAAATTGGTAAAGGATTTGAAACGAGTACAAATTGGATTCTGAATTTATACAAAAAGTACTTAGACGCTCTGTGCTTTGCGTAAAAAGTACCATCAAAGGGCTGATAATATTTACAATTTTGTTCAATCCCAATGAACTAACCATGAAGAAGCTTCAAATGAAAACAAGTCAAAAAGCGCAAGCAAAATGAAACTTAATGAAGCAGCAAAAGAATGTGAAGTTGATGGAAGAATGAATTGAAAATGAATTAACCTTGAAAAAGTACACCTCAAGTTGGATCATGGAAAGGAAAGAAACACAAAGTTCGAACGATGAGGAGTAAATTTCACCATCACCATCATTATAATCATGAACAACACCATTATGATTAGTACGTAAAGGCAAAAGCATCAAATCAGTCAATCAAACAGGAATTTATTCAACCTTTTTCATGTTGGAGCCAAAAAATTGCTGACAATCTGAATCCAATTGAATCGATGTAACTGTAAAAGTGATTGAATATAAAATGCATTGGTGATTTACTGTTGATTTATCTTTTAACGATAATTGTTGGCAACAAGTGCCTGTTGAATTGAATGTTGGAACATTTTCCATTCTATTCAATGGCTGTACAATTGGCAAGAGCAACAAATTTTTAATCAAAATTAATGAAGCAACAGCAACCCGTCAACTCTGAATTGACACCAATTAGGAAGTGTAATGTACATTATATTCATACATGGTTTTCTGGCAATTTCATTAAATCACGGTTTTCTGGGTTATTCAAGGGGTGATGATTGTCCCCACCACCATAATCAACACCAACAACAAAGCCAAGACCAACGCACAAGGATTGTTATTCAGATTGATCATCATATTTCTCTCATCATCAATCAATTTTGATTATCATAGCAAGTAACATGTTACTTCGTGTGGACAAAACAAACTGAAAATAAGAGCCACATTATTCAAGCTAAACTGTCCATCGACTATTTTCATCCTATCATTATCATCATCATTACCATCATAATCACCACCAGCAACCTGGAGTCCGTTGAGTGACAAACATATATACAGATATACACAGAAGGTCACCAAGTCCGCACGGAAAATCAATTATAACACTTTGTTGGCAACAATTTGGATGAAAATTGACTGAGAAAAAATAGCAAATTTAACAAAAGAAGATTATGTGAATATAAGCAAATTAATGTTGATGAAGGAGGTGGAGGAGGTGATGATAATGATGGTGATGTTGGATTGCTGAATATAAAAAAGACGTGCTAAGAGCCGATATAAGATTGTTGGATAACCTGAATATAAAAGCGAGATAATCTTACTTGTTGTCCATCATTTGAACCATTAGTTGATTATTGTATTATTATCAAAGGCAACTACCAAAATAAGGACAGTAGATTTGCCTGGTCATCTTAAAGTTTGTCACTTTATTCTCAAATGTTGCATTTTGATTATCCTTATGACCATTATTATCATTAAAATTTGCATTAAACAATAAATGGCATTATTCAAGGATCTCAGGTCACTCTCACTCTGACCAATAATTTGGTCAGTAAAGTTCATTTTATCAATTGCTTCAATCATCGACACGTATCAACTGTGTTGTTATTTATTTATTCATTTTTCAGTTCACTCTGATGATAATCTTAATTGTCTTGTTGATTGTAGCAAATTAAGGTTCACAATTAAAGTTAAATTATATTTTTGTCAACAAATAAAAGTATAAGACTGTAAATTTGCGTTTGTTTTTTGCGCCTTAAATTTGAATCTCTTTATTAACCGTTTTTTTGTCTTATGCTTGAGATTTGTTGACATTCTGACACTACAATTGTTACAATATTTGAACAAACATATTAATTGCTGGGACTTTCTTTTAATTGTGTAATCATTATCATGATTATCTTTAACATCAATCTCAACTTTAACAATCAACTAAACAAATCAAGTTCAAGGTTTAAAGCTGTTTGACTAATGATTGTCTTTGGATCCTTAAACCGTTGCCTGGTCGCTTCAATCACGCCAAGATGACAACAAACTGTTAAACTTGACTTATATTGGTAAATTGCTGGTTATTTCATTAAATGTCCATTTTTAAAGGTAAGCTAATTGATACTGAATAGATTAAGAATGATTATTCAATAATATCATTATAATCTCATTTGATTTACCTTGAGTAAATGGTAAAGCCAAAAAAAGATTGAGCTTTAAGTTTATTTTCCTCCTTTTTTCTTCCTTTTCTCTCATCACTAGATTATCATGATGATCAATCATCTAATCTTCATTGATCCAGATCGTGTTTATTTTTATATTAACAATATTTTATCAACCGCTTTGAGATGGTCAACTTTAATTGCAAAGAGTTATTATTGAAGGAGGATTGGAAAACGCAAAATCGCTTAAACCCAATAACCAAGTGATGGTGTGATGAACCAAAATAAATCATATGATACATTCACAAGGAATCCTAATCACGATGAATGCCAATCAAATTAAATCGTCAAGTTTTTCCAGCAATTTGTTTTTAATCATCAATCAAGTCTATTCAATGAAAAGTTAGCAAGTTTATTCTGTTGATCAACATAATTGGTCAACCATTTTGGGCAACAAATGCTTCAAATGACCAAAGCCTTTCCAGCCATGGCTGGTTAAACCTCTTGTTTGGTTCCTTTTTTTGATAGCAATTAACATTCACAAAGTCGATTGTTCCATTTAATAATTTAACCAAAAAATCCTCCAAATAATGGTTACTCTATCAGGTAAGACTTCATTTTAATGTGCTATGAAATAGCAATTTGATTTATCTTTCTTGATATTAATATACAGATCTGCCTGAAGCAAGAGTAATCATCAGTTAAATATCATTATTAACTAATGATTATCTTTGTTGGCTAATTGTATTGCCTTTGCAGACAGAGCAAAAATTAAAAGGAAAACATTACAATGAATTGAAATAATGTGAAAAGGAATAGAAATGAATTTATTGAGAAAGTTATTTGATTAAACAGATGATGATTGATTAATTTTAAGGGTTGTTTATAACTAGACTTTAAGGTGAAATGAAACCATTCTGATTAAGGAGTGTTTGATGGTTTAACAATGAACCAGAAATTAGATAATTGTTATTAAATGTTATGTAAATCATTGAATAATAATATTCATTAAGAGCCAAAAATTTGAACTCAAAACAAAAATCAAACCAAATTGAAACAAATTAAACCAGAATCAATCATAAATTGTTTCAACTATTTTGAAAATTTCAACTCTAAATGAGACTAAATTTTTGTTTTCTAATTGACTGAAACTAGGTTTGTTTACTTGATTGTAGTCAGAATTGTTTCAGTCATTCACCTTGATTTACTCTGTGGTTATCAAATCAATCAACTGTTGATCACGAATTTAACTTTCCCTTGATTAACTTAACCCAAGATTGCAATGAATACTCAAAATCATTGCAGTAGTGTTATGTTTGTGATTTAACAGAATCTTTAGATGAAAAAGATTTCACTTTTAAACATCTTTTAATTGTTGCTGTTAATATGAGATTATCATTGAATCAAGTGAGATACAACGTGATATTCATGAATCCAATACAAAACCATAAACTCAATCATTTTCTTGATTAGTCTTTTTCCCATTAATCACACAGATAATCAAGATAATCTAATCATCAACAATTACCTTTTCCTATTGAAAGCGAAATGAAAAACGTAAACATTTCGCCCTTTCGGCAATCGCTTGATTCACTTTCTCAGAATCAAGATGATCATCTTCATACTCATTGTTATCCTGATTATGATCATTAGCAGATAAAATAAATTGTTTCAGTTCTAATTACAGATAAAAGGCCAAAACAACGGGTCGATATCATTATACAACAACATCCAATCTCATTGTGATCACTTGGATACAAAAGATGTAACAATTTGATCAACACTTGGCCTTTGTCTTTTACCTTCACACAGCCTTGTGTACTTTTAATTGTTAACAGTAATCATCATTGATCGATCATTTCTCAATAATTAATCAATTGTTTTGATTGTTTAAATCGGGTTCACCCAAAAAAAAGGTGAGATCATCTCCACATCAGCTGATGTAACTAAAGACAAATAACTCTTTTTACTCAACTTAACCTTGCAATAACTTGTATTGATAAATTAATAAATTGTATTTCTCCATCTAATCGTACTGATTGTTACAACCTTTTTTTAGTCAATCCAATTGTTTGCTTGTGTTTAACTCGTTTTTTATATTAAATTGCATATAAAACCCTTTTCCAGGTCATACAGTAAAACAATAATGTTTTGAAAGCTAATACACCAGAAAAAAGATGATTAACCCAAAAATTGTCATCGCTAAATTTACTTGAAATAAACAATTAACTAATCCCAATCTTTTCTCATTACAGAAGCAAACCGAAAAACAAATTTGATTGTCAATTGATGAGTTTCCAGCCTTTCAATTTTACCATTTGGCTAATGGCGATTCACCATTAAATCAACATTCATCTCAATATCAACCTCAACCTAATCACCATCATAAACAGTGGAATGAAATGCTGTAAAAATCAAGGTGGAAATGCGGACTACAATCAATGTTGGATTCCTTAATAACAGAGAGGCTAAATGTGTGTAAAATAATCAGTAAATCAGGTTCATCAGACCTTTGATAAAATTGTGATTCGCTTCATTTGTTACTTTAACTTGTTTCTTCTTCTTCTTTTTTCTTCCTCTCTCTACCTTTACATTAACCTAAACCAATTCTTTACAAGCTATTGTTTATCCATCTTACCTGTCTTCATCATTAGAATCATCATCATATTACTATCATTATTGTAAACTGGAAGCTTGAGTTATCTGGTTAGTGCTTCATCCAATTATAACCCAAAGACCTGTGACTATAATTGAAGCAACAATTTTAAATTGATATTTTGACTCAAGAATAGAGGCAAACAGTGACCAAAAAAAGGTAACATTCAATTGAATACAAGTTTGTAGACAATTTGATTGACAGGTAAAGTCTCGGTTAGTTGATTACAATAGGAATTTCCGTTTACAGAACAACATTTCCTCTGATTTTTAATTATTTAGTATTGAAAATGAGCAAATTTTACCATTAAAACCATCTTCAAATGAACCAAATGAAACCTTATTGTATTCAAACAATGTAAAAATATTGACTCGAAATTGAATTATAACTCAATCAAGCGATATTTAAATTAATGAATGTAAATTGAATTTCAAATGTTATTTAAAATGTACATTTTCAATGGGAACAATTGAAAATCAATTTGATTGAAATTGAAACTCATTTATCCATTTATACATTTGAATATTAGATATTTGGATAAAAAAAACTGGTTTAATATCAATCATTGGAGTTGTTGAAGAGTTTACAATTTAACAGATTAACCTTTAACGACTGGTAACAAGACAGACACAAAGGCCTTAAAATTGAATTGCAAATTGAAATGTTGATATAAATATTACATTTAAATATTTACCCAAAGGAAACATTAATCATAATGATGATGATAATACAAATATAAATGTAATTATCTCACCAGAAACAAGGTAAACAAAATTGGGTTCAAGAAATAAACAAGAGAAGCAAATAGCCAAAAATGAAAGTTATACAATGAGTTGAATGGCTTTTTGAGTTTTTTTAGGCTGACCAAGCAGAGATGATGAACGAGATGAAGATGCTGCTTTTTTTTGGTCAAAATTTTGTAACCAGACTGTAATTTATTGAAAGACCACCAAGCAAGTTACGTTCAAGATTGGAACCTCTAACGGTCTGGAAAAGGTGGAGAAGTAATGAAGATGAAGATGTTTAAGGATCGAGAGTAACCATTTACCATTTGATTAACCTAGAAAATTGAATAATAATAATGAAGTAACATCAATGATGAAGAATGATGTTTTTACCTTGCAAAGAGATGGAAAGATTCTTGGTATTTTATATCTTCAATTATCATCCTTAGGCCTTTTCTTGGCTCTTCAAGTAAAGATGTCAAAAATATTATCATGTTGCTGGTGAGTTTCATATGTTATGTATAACCAAAATTAAACGCTTGTCTCTTGACCGGCACACCATCATAACCATTGTAACCTGAAAAACTCACAAGTCAAGGTGAATCGTGCTCCACCCTGCCTTTAAACCGGTGGTCTTTTCCCACCCTTGCTTCTTCCTCATCATCATTTTTCTTGTTCATCTTTAATCCCTCTCACTTTTCCTTATCCACTTTCCTCTGTTTCTCAGTGAAAACACACACACAAGATGCGCCACAAAATGTATGTTAAAATGTAGTCACGATCTTCATCAACATCTACATTATCATCAGAATCATCGCCATTGCTTCGCTAGGATTACAACTTCATCAATGTTTACGATTAATCAGATAATAATTAGCAGGAAAATAAAGAGTAACAACTTGTAAGATTCTTGATTGATGAAAATTTGTTATTCTTGAAGTTACTCCATATCTTGACTCAAATGCAAGTAATGAAAGTGCTTGATACCAGTTGGGTTTATCTTTGATCGCTATTCGTTCACTGAAGTTGATTTACATTTTAATCAATTTCCTAATCGATTGTCAAGCTAAATTGTTTATACCGCAGCTGAGAATCAAAATCGCCATTGAATATCAAATAAAAACCAAGATCTCCTCAAGTCGGCTTAGGATTAATCAGCTCATCTAAACACTTTCTGTTGACTTATGATTTTAACTGATTATGGATTCTTGTAAATCCAGTTATATCATCAAACAATCTAACTGTTGAGTGTTTAAGTATCTAAAACGCGTTAAGCGTGTGTTAAATGCTGTTAAGTTGAGATTCAATCGTCTCTAAGTCACCGAGTCAACTGTCTCAATCTGAGTGATTTAGCTTTGAATACAATTGTGTATCAATGGCGACTTTCACTATTTTGTTAATCTTTTGTATTTTGTATTTCATTTTATCTTTCGATAATAACTCAATTAAATTGTTAAATTAAATCAAGTGTAGTTACAAATCTCAATAACTTCATCATGAGAAAGTGGCCATTATTTAACCTTAGGACATTGACCACCAACAGCTAACTACTCGTTAACCTGTAAACTTGGTTACCCTTAATGGTTTCTCCTTGTTCCTCTCTTTACCAAAACTCTCTTTTCTCTCCTCATCTTCATCCTAATCATCATCTTCCACCTCCTCTTCACCGACTTGACCCAACCAAGAGGAACACTGTTGAAGATGTAAGCCAAAATCTAAAGCAGGCCAAAAACACCTAAAATAATGTCTTAATTTGGTCAGAGTTGCCTTCAAACTCCCCATGTGATTATTGTTATCATTATTACTGCTATTATTTTTCAATTCTTTCAATAACACAGCCAAATTGTGAGCCAGAAAAATGTTAGGAATATTTGGCCCACCCAAATAAAAAAAAATGGCTAGATAAACATGATATTATTTTGCTGAGAAAAAAAAAGTAAAAACTTTTGTAATATTTTTAGCCAAAACCAGCGACTTTGAGGGCAAGTTTGATATCAATGAACCTAACCCATATTCAACCTTTGATTTTAGCCGATTCAACGTTGCCTCAGATTCCTTCATCATCATTATCAACAGCAACATTATCATTTTCATCTTTACCTTATCTAATTCCTGCCTACCTTATGGCCCATCACTGTCAATAAGTTTGAAGATATTTTCCTTTACCTTTGAGATCTTCATTTACCTGAAAGTTATTTCTCTTCATCATCATCCCAACCTTACCCATCACGTTTTAACTATCTGGGTGGTTTTAACTCATTTGACCAGGGAAAGAGAGGAAAAAAGGAGGAAGCTTTAGATTAAGATGCTAAAGCGTTGTGTTTATCATCAAAACTGGTCACTGTGTTAATCCCCACATTACATGGCCATGTAAATGGCGAATGGGCAGAATGACCAAAAAAGGATTCAATAGTCAATTATTACCTAAAGGTATACAATAGCCATTGATTGTCTCAGATATTTCATATTTTCATAATATTTTATATCATTTCAATGAAACATCAATAATAATAACATCTTTATCTTTACCTTTTCAGGCTTGATCAATATCCATTTTGATTAGGACATCATTATATTTGGCAGTTAATCATTTTAAATTTTGATTTTCGTTTTGCCATGGAACCAAAATTGATAGATTTAATCTAACTAAAGACTTAATCGTGAGACCACCGCCGGGAATTGTGGTACTACATTATTATATTGCGATATTAACCAGAAAATATTTTGTTGGAACTAAAATTCTAACTTAATATTTAAAAGTGAACAAAATTTAACCAAAATATTGAACCAGGATTTTGTGGTCATCAAGTTGATTAACTAATACTATTAGTGTAAACCCTGTGGTTAAACCTTGCTCATCTGGTGCTTTATATACCTTAACCAATCAGTTAGGATTATCACGTTTACCCTCAACTGGATCCATGAAAATAACTGAATTAACCTTAACTAAATTGATTTCAACTGCCATTAACATAAGTGAAAGTCAATCTCTATTGACATTGTAAACATTAATTTAACGCCAATCACCATTTTCAGGTTTAATAATGACAGCTATTTTAAACTGGGCTTACAGCTGATTTACATAGACGCACCAATGATTAACTTTAAATTTCCTGTTTTCATCTTAATTTTAATTTAAAATGATGATAATATTTCGCAGCTTGAACCTTTACCATAATGATAACAATTGAATGGCTAGAATCAATTCTTGGATACAGTTTTGGTTGAAACCAGATTTACTCGTAGGCGATGTTATCTTGCAGTATATCTTGATTGGGTAAAATGGCTATTAAACAATTGATTTTGTTTCTTAACGTAATTAAACCAGAAACAATGAACTATTAATTGATTGTGCAAGTTAAATTGCCACAAGCTTCATGTTTTAACTGAAAACTGCAGGTTTTCCTGTTTTTTTATATTCAATTGCGTTCTTGGAATATGATTTAGATTAATTTAGCTAAACCTTCAATGACAATCAGGAAAAAAAAGAGGTGAATTAAATTGAAATTAACTAAAGGTTTTCGCTATTGTTTAAGCTTATTGTTACAATTGCTGTTGAACCATAATCCAAAAGAAGAGCTTAATTTGGTTAATATGAAAATAATAGTTTAATCCTTCAGATCACGTTTCAAATGGAAACAAAAAGATGATGTTGATAATTATTATTATGATTGTTGCTAAATTATAACCAAAATGATAAGGATTTGAGTAATCAAATTAATAGGTAAAAGGTAAAACAAAACACAATTTGTTTCAGTCTTTTGTGTGTTAAAATTCATTCTGTATTACCATGAGATACTTGGAACCAGAAAACGGGTTTACATTTGATTGTAGGTTAACCCGATTAATCTGATTAAAAATTTAAAAAGTAAAATTAACTTGCATCTTTTTTTAATACACTTGATCCTCCATTTACAAGGTGATAAAGACAGGAAAAAAAGAGGTAAACATTAACAATTAACTGTTAATCAAGTTAAATGAAGAATCATGAAGCTATTATTGTCTAAATTTAACGCTCAAGGATTCAATTTTACTTTTCAATATAATTATCGTTACAATTGTTAAATAATACTTAATACACTTGTAATTAGAAGTAAATTAATCAACAAAAAGTGTTGATAATAATGACAAATTATACAATGAAAACACCTTTAGGTTAGGCCTAACCTTTTCATTGGGATATCCTACCTTTTATCTTGGCCAGTATTGAGTTATCCAAGTTTTGTTGATCAATTTTTCACTAACCATAATTATGTTGAGGTTGATGGTAATGTTGATGTTAATTGTGATGATGATTGTTGTGGTAATTGTGAGATTGGTTGAGATCAGGTTTGAAATGAAAATAAAAGTGACCAATGTTTACATCTACATTTGAATATTATTGTATACCGATGATTGATCCTGATAATTTACATGATTATGAGAAAGTGAATGGAATTAGCATTTACAATTGAAGAATCAGTTGGATAATTTGCAAATTTAATTGTTAACAAAAGGAGATAAAAAAAGATTGAATTGAAATTACCTGACAAAATATATCCATTGTTGGTACCAGAAAAACTGGAAATGTAAACAAAGCTTCAGAGGACATTTCAGATAAACTTGATGAAATTAGCTTTTAATTGAACACGATCAATTGTTATATTTACAGTTATCAACCGGCAGATTCGTGAGTTATTATCAAATAATCTAAATGATGATTAACTTGAAGAGAGAAGGTAACAAAATACAATCAACATGAAATTGGTTTAATCGTAAGGCCTGAGGTTGATTATGATGAAAAAGGCTTTTCCGTTTTTGTGTTTGCCTAACATTTTTTGATTACTTTGCTGCTCATCGCAATAATCATGATTGATACAGTAAATAATGTAACTGTAAATCGTGGTGAATGATGATTATGATTACTGTAAGATCAACATGCGATTGTTGAGCAAATTGCTTCACAATTAGACTTGAAATAGCAATGACAGACGATTCAAGTCTGGATGACAATTAACATTTATTACAACCGTCTCGATGTGTTAATCAAAGTATGATATTGAAATGACCTGCTGATGGTTGACCTGGAATGTGATTGCAATGATTATCTAATTGTGGTCAGTTAATAGAGACATTCAATATTTAATTTTACTATTGGTTTAGACAATGAATTGGACTCTGTTTGAGGTTCAATGATGAGAGGTTTGTATCATTTGTTGACGCATTTAATTGCCAATGATCGTGATTTATAAATGTTACCATTGACATCATTGATTGAATTTAAGGTTTAGTTAATTAAAATTTCAAGTTAATCAATCATCGAGAATCAACTTAAAGATACTTTCAACTTTTACTCTGTATGTGGGCATTTGAATGGTTAAACGTACATAACATGAACAGTATACACTCAATGAAATAATAGTATTGCAAATAAACACAGTTTACATGATAAATGAGTTGCAGTTGAAATTTTATCATCAAAGATGGTCATGATGAAAATGGTAACAGCAAATTGAAATAATATTAATAGTTAACAATCAGGGTAAAGCAGAAATTAATTTACATTCAAATTATGGTGAAAAATTTTGCTGTTATTTGGTCAACCAATTTTTTGTTTTCACTTCAATCAATCTCAATCATAATCAAACTAGTATTATATGTATGTTACTTGAAGAGAGAGTGATTGTCAAAACTGGCAACTTAAACAATCAACCTGAAAGTACAATAAAAATAATAATAATGAGCAAAATTTAATCCCACTCACAATATTTAAATTGACCGCTAAACAATGTAGAGAGTTGGCGACATTAACATACGGTTTGGCGGGTTAAACTGCTGTTGTGTTGAGGCGTCTTTTCAATTAATACAAATCTTAATTATTTGTTTTTTTCAATTTTACTTTAGTGAAAGTAACGAAATTTTATAACAGTAACAATCAACTTAATCACCATCATCTTTATCAATTTTATCAAAATCAACTTATAAGTCAAAATGTAAATTATGTTTGAATCAACAAAAGCAAGCATCTTCTGACTGTTGAAGCCTTGGTTGGCTTTTGGATCCTCGTTGTGGTCTTGCATGTGGTTTTAAATGTGGCCTTAAATGTGACCTTAAATGTAACCTTAAATGTGAACTTAAACTATCTTCATACTCTGTTACCCGTGATTTTGGTCTGACATAGGAAAAGCGAACCCAACGGAGGATTGCTGATGAAATTTATTCCGAAGGAGGAAAAGCAAATGTTGACTTTATTATGGCCACCAAGTTAATTTGACAAGAGACTTCACTGAGCCCACCGAGGTGGTCCTAACTTTGTTAGCTTATCCTCCTCCACCTCCTCATTAGCATTGTTATTCTTGCCTTCTCTTCATCTTCCTATTTTCTTCTCTGTTTTAAGTCTGGTTTACTTTTTCATGCCTCTTCATTTGCTTTCAATTCAGCTTCTCCCTCTTTAGCTTTTTAGTGTAAATTAAAATCAAAGCAGCAAATTTTAATTTTCATGTCTCATTTATCAGCTCAATTGCTTCATTTTCCCTATTAAATAACATTCGTTTAATTATAATACCTACCTGAGAGTAATTAAGATCTTCTCACAGACCGTCCCTTCAGCATTACTGCAGCAGTAAAAGTCCCTTGAAATTATCACTGGCTACGATGAGAGATGCTCGTTTTTTACGCTAGCAATTTAATTAAGATTTATCCTAAGTCTGAAATTAATTAAAGTTAAATATATTGCATAGCTAATTTAGTTACCTTACCAATCAAAGTCAACCAACCATTGGTATAACAATCATCATTTATTTAATTAAACCTTTTTTGGGAACCTTTGAGTATAATTACACACAGTGATAACTTCAAGTTGTTTCATTTCTTAGATTCAAATACAAAATGAGAAATTTTTCTGAATAGTTTATTGTTTCCAATTTTTGTTCAAATTTAATGTAGCATAATGTTAACTGTTGGTTTTGATAATCGTAATTAAAACAGTAAAACAGTTTTATTACAATTTAATTGTAAAGTAGTCATTTGGTGAGATTCATTGTTTACTTATTCATTTCTTTTGCTTTGTGTATTCCCTTACAGGTTAACAAGATGGACTTCTTAACCAGCTGTCAACCAATTTAATATAAATGGATCTTACTTGGGACTATTTTTGGATGGACAAAAACTGGACAAAAGAAAATCAAAGGATTGATCTGAAAAGTTAACTAAACAACAGGGAAATGCAACAAGCAGTGAGAAAATACATAAACATGAAGTGGACTTCTGAGTATCTCAGTAGATGGCTAGATTGAATGTTATATTTCAATTATTATTACAAATGTTGGTTGAAGAAACGCAAAATGGTATAAAAAGTGCGATAAAAATGAAACCTCTTAAAGAGTCACGGTTATGGCCTGAAGAAGCTGTTAAAAATATTGTTGATACAGATGAAGGTGGTAAAAGCAGGTAAGGTTAAGGTCTTTTGTTTGCTTGCTTATTTACTTTTCTCAATCAAATACAGTTATGAGTTTTTTGTTTTCTCTCCTAATGTCTTTATTTAAATGAACATGTTATTGGTAAGTAGATTTATAAACCAGGAAATGAACCCAAAGAAATAAGATAAGAAAGAAAGAGAAAGCTCATGATATTTTGTATTACAAGAAAAGCCGAATAAGAGATGTTTTAAAATGATTATCTTTATAACTACCTTTTATTATTATTACCTTTTTTTACCATTTCAGATGGAATCAAACTCCGGAAGTTTCTAGGTGAGAGAATCGGTAAGGTTTAAATTTTCAAATTTAACACAATTGCTTTTGTAATTTACTCTTTGCTTCATTGAAACCAGTTTTGGATTCCTAACCCTCACAATAATTCACATTTTGCCCTTTTGTGATCACTCTTCTAACATTTCAATATTTACTTTCCACCTTTCTAGACATTTCCCATTTACCGCTGTTTTTATCCGATGATTGGCAGAATAATTGTAATTTCTGGCATTTCTATCAGAGACACGTCCAATCTGAAGACCAAGTTAAACCTAGATCAATTGAATCATCTATTGACACAACTTTTAAAATTCAACCGAATGGTGACTTAGTGAATGGATAAATAAAGGAATTAATAATTCATAAAGAACCCAATGTATTGTATGTATTATAAAGAGTAATTAATACAATTAAATATGATTTAGCACATAATTCAATTTGGCTTGCTTAAATACTGTTGAGAAAGGAAAAGGAATAAAGCAAATCAGAGGGAAAAGCTAAAGAAACAACTGTTAATACAAACTGAATGAGTGACCACGTTAGAGTAAATCCTTTATTTTGATTGATTTATTCTTGCTTTACTTACTTGAGTATTTAAGAAACGCAAATGATTTTGCTGAGATAGTTGTCACCGACTGGATTGATTAGTAGGACTTTGAAATCGTGAACTTGACCTGAGACTATTCTTTTATATCTTCTTAGGATTTCGATTACTTTTTGCCTGATTTGGAGGAAATGTTGAGCGTTATTTCTTGATTTTCTTTGATTTTTCTCGCCCTTTCTTCAATTCTTTTCTTTTCTTTCAGTTTATATTCATTTTCGTGTTTCTTTGGTTTAGGCTTTTGATCAAAATTTGCACTTGTTGAGGGTTGAGGCTCTGTCACCGTTTTTTCATCAATTTCAGGACCAAAAACTTTAAGGAATTGATTTCGGAAGATATCATCATAACTTATTTTATCAGGAACTTCAATTGTTAACTGGAATGGAGTAGATCTTCCTTTATTGTAATGAAATAATGTCCATTCGGAATGATTCACCACCATTGCTGAGGTGCTACTCCAATGTGCAAAATTTGTACCAAGGATTAAATCGTAGTTCAGTTTATCGAAGACATAAATTCTCATAAAGTCTTCTTTAGGTGGATCTTTAAGTTTGAATCGTGCTTGAGTAACTCCTACAGATTCGATTATGGATGTATCGAATTCCATAAATTTTTGTTTAAATCTGTAAATTTTCATTCCCAAATGCTTAGCAATTTCAGTCTTAATCGCTGTAGAGTCAGCGCCTGTACCAAATAATGCAGTTATCGCGACCTTTTCATGATTTGTTTTCTCAACTGTTATAATAGCTTCAGGTGATTTAAATTGCTCAGACATTTCCGATACAGCAAATAATTTGAAATAACTAACTCGAGGTTGATTCGGGCAATTTCCTGATTTTCAATTTTTTAACTCTTGCCCAATGTGTCGAGCTTGACAGGTCTACTCGACTCGACAATTGACTTTGAGATTTAAAAGGCGATGGTGGTTAAAGCGTAAAATATCAGGACGACAGGAAAAAATGAAGTTCCGCAGATTCAGTTACTTAAGGGCAAATATTTTTTAATCAAATGTCAATGTGATCTTTAATAGTTTAATTCTGAGTGTTTGAATTTGAAGCTCTAGTGATGAAGGTGTGTTTGCGAGCAATGCTCAGCAAAGGTCTAATTGAGAGCAAACGCTCATCAATATTTTATTGAACACAATCTTGAAAGCGTTCGATAGCAAACACAATGAGAAATTGGATTGAAAGCTTTGCTTTGTTTAATACAGAAGACAATTTTGAATACGTTTGCTTTCAAACAAAATTAAGGATTGAGAGAAATTTTCGTCAATACTAACACAAAAAAATAATTTCACTTCGATCACAGAACAAATATTTGAGAGCTTCGCTAATCCAAATCAAAGAGTAGTTGATAAATTAAAGATATTCAAACATTGATTACTTGATTGCTTACTTACAAGGAAAGTGACCTTGCTTGTACGATCATTTTCGATTTTTTTCGAGTTTATATTGTAGAGGGCAAAAAATAATTAGACACGTATTTTTGCTTTTTTTACGCCGGTGCGCGGTTATTGATATTTAGGCACTTTAAAGTTAAGATTCTGCATTGAAATCTATTGAAGTCGCTGGAAAGTGATTCACAATTTTTTTAAGATTTTTTCATTTTTCTGCTTTTCATTGTTTTACTTGCTTCTCAGTGACTGCAATTCATTACTATTTTTAATTAAAATACAATACATTCCAAGAACACCTTACAAAGATATTGCTTCGCCTTATCACACCTCTTTACATCATCATATCCATCATCATCCCTCTTCTCCCCTGGACTTAGGACACGCACACAAATTTAGTCGACCAATGTACTCAAAACGTCGCCAAGACTCTAAAGTAACTGACTTCACGTATAACATTCCTTATAACAGCATAACAGGGTTTTTCAAAACAAGGTACTTGTAATATTTTATATCATCATTATTTTGTGTCATCATCTCAATCAAAAATGTCATCAATATTACTTTGACCATTTATTTTGGCTAACGTCTAGTTACTAATTTTTTTGTGAACAAAACCTTTTTTTCGGCGTAAAAATACTTTTACATTAATTTTTTAATTCATCTGATTAATATTTTTGTTATGAAAATTTTAATTTTCTTGCCTTTTTTGCTAATATATACTCTTTATTATTGAACTAATTGTCTTTCCAAGCAGACAGAGTTACATGTCAATATTTTCCACCGTAAATAATATTTTTGAAAAAATGTAAATACAATCAATATAAATTGCAAATAAATGGACTCACTGAGCAATAAAGCTGGAAATGAGTGAAAAATTTATAAGAATAAACGTAATCATTAATTTGAAAATCGTAAAAAATTTATGCTCAAAAATTAATAGAAGGAATTTTGATAAGCTAACTAGACAACGGTGAAATCACTCTTCTGAAGTAGTACCGGGCGTATTTTTTTCATTTTACGGCTGCATGCTGGCATAACTCACGAACGGTTAGTGCTACAGACTTCAGACTTGAACCATAAGCTTATTCAGATTGCACAACGATAAGTTCAAGTGCTCAAGGTTATTCAAGGTCAATTCTTCATTTGACCTCTAATTGACATTAAAAGGTCATTTTCTGAAATCGCAAAATTTTTCTGACCCCATAGTGTTAGTCACATATTGATAACTGTTATCATTGGAAAGATGGAATGAATTTTTCCTGATCAACTGAATGTTGAGTGATCACCCATATCCTTTAGCCAGTATGAGTAATGAACATGTAACTAACACTATGGGGTCAGAAAAATTTTGCGATTTCAGAAAATGACCTTTTAATGTCAATTAGAGGTCAAATGAAGAATTGACCTTGAATAACCTTGAGCACTTGAACTTATCGTTGTGCAATCTAGATAAGCTTATGGTTCAAGTCTGAAGTCTGTCGCACTAACCGTTCGTGAGTTATGCCAGCATGCAGCCGTAAAATGAAAAAAATACGCCCGGTATATGACTCTTTTAAAGAAGGCGAAATTCAACAATTAAGCAAATTCAATCTGCATTGAACTGATCGAAGAACAAATATTTGCCATAAATGTTGGAGACGGTTCTTCTCTCAATACGCATTACTAGGCTTCTTCCTCTGTTGATTTCCAAGTATTCTGCCAAGCCTATCCATTCAACCCTTCGATAATCTTGTCCTTTTGGTATAGCGTAATGCCATGGCATTAGATCGGGTGTAAAACATTCAGCCAAATCCCTTCTAAACATAGCATCAGTATATTATTGCGGATTTATTGGGAAAACATGACTCTTGTAAAGCAAAATAACGAGGGCCATTTGCAGCTGATTTGAATCAGTAGGTGTCGTCTCCTTTTGGAAGAAATGACCAAGATGGGCATCACAACGAGCACAGCTAACTTCTGTTCTGGTTCGAGAAGCAGTATGATCTGGAGTAAGAATGACTCTTGATTGGTCAATTGCATCGTAAAAGGATGGCCAACCACAACTAGCATCATATCGGGCGTATTTTTTTCATTTTACGGCTGCATGCTGGCATAACTCACGAACGGTTAGTGCTACAGACTTCAGACTTGAACCATAAGCTTATTCAGATTGCACAACGATAAGTTCAAGTGCTCAAGGTTATTCAAGGTCAATTCTTCATTTGACCTCTAATTGACATTAAAAGGTCATTTTCTGAAATCGCAAAATTTTTCTGACCCCATAGTGTTAGTCACATATTGATAACTGTTATCATTGGAAAGATGGAATGAATTTTTCCTGATCAACTGAATGTTGAGTGATCACCCATATCCTTTAGCCAGTATGAGTAATGAACATGTAACTAACACTATGGGGTCAGAAAAATTTTGCGATTTCAGAAAATGACCTTTTAATGTCAATTAGAGGTCAAATGAAGAATTGACCTTGAATAACCTTGAGCACTTGAACTTATCGTTGTGCAATCTAGATAAGCTTATGGTTCAAGTCTGAAGTCTGTCGCACTAACCGTTCGTGAGTTATGCCAGCATGCAGCCGTAAAATGAAAAAAATACGCTCGGTATTTTGTTTTAGATGAAAAAAGTTCAGCGTCACAGATTAAACAATAATAGACTCCGACAGAATCGGTGTGAACTAAATCACCAGAAAACCATTCCCATTCACATTGACCATTCAACATGGACTTGTACATGACCTGTTCCTTTTTGACCTTTATATAAGGTTATGGTCACGTAATTGGGACAATTAATCAGCTTGCTAGAAAATGATTATCATCATCATTATTCACTTTCACCTAGTTTTTTTTGCACCTCATGTAGACAACTCTTCACTCTGTCCATCCCTTTGCCTCTCTCCGTGATTAACATCAGAACTCTGAGTTGTTTTTTGGACCTTTTTTTATGTCTTTCTAAATGATCATCAGCATTATTATGAGCAAGTAATGATGGGGTCTCACTCGGTAAGTCATTAGACTAATCACCATCACCCAGGAATTAATCAGCTTATTCATCATTCATCAAAGTTCTTTAACGTGAATCAAACAATTGATTTCATATTGACGCCTGATCACGGTTTAATGATGTTCACCAATACAACAAATAAAAAATAGCAACACAAAAGCAAATCAGATCAAGCAGATTTGATGGAAGACTTTTTTTTTCATCCATTGCATGGTGAAAAAGCGGAGATTTTTTTCTTTATCTTCACTTATTGAATGTGTGTACCAATCATCGTTTGTGATTGGTATGTGCCTATTGGTTTGGTACACATTGGTACCTGATTCGAAAATTACCCCGACACTTGATCGCAGTTGTCGTGATTCACTACGAGAGACCAATGGGCAAAGTTGTTTCTTTAATTTCACAGTTTCTTGAAGTTACTTACAATTTGTTAGATTGATAGGCTCCTTATAATACCTCGAGAAGGGCTTGAACCGTCTAATTAGGAGTTATGAGCCCCTAAAGTCGACAGATCTTACCACTTACAAGACGTACTGATGTGGCACCATACTGCCATGTAAAAATAGAGGGAAAACTAAGGGAACAACTGTTAATTAAAATGTGAATGAGAGGGACGATGCTTGAGTTGACCCTTTACTAAACAATTAAATTAAACATTTTGTAAGTTTATCAAGGTGAAATTGTAAATGTTTGATTGTACCAATAGAGCTTCATGTAATGGCAATGAAGAGATTATGATCAGATAGGGATTTAATTGAATTAAGCTGAAGCTAACTGAGCGATTGGAAATTGAATGAATCCCATCGAGTGATTAATAGCACTATTTAGCGCTGATTTATATTTGAATAATACCATGAATTGTGGCTTCTGATCAGCTTACGATTAAATAAAATTGATTTCACCTTAGATAAATAGTTGGCGATCAGGTCTAGCATCTTAATTAAAATGAAATATAAATAAGATTAGTAAAGGATTGATTTAATGATATGAAAACAAAATACTGGAATTATATGTTGAAAACAATGAAATTGAAAAATGATAAAAATCAAGTTACAAGATAATAAACAAAATAAAGTTGAATTAAATAGTTTATGAAATTGAGAATCAAATGCTTTGAGCATAACGTGAGAATGGCAGTGTAAGGTGTGGTAATTTATTGTTGATATCATAATGTGTACAAAAATAATCAACAAAAAAAAGCGAGATGATTAGTTGATGGCTGGATTTGTTGGCTCATTTATTCTGTATTTGGTTTGAATCACTAGTGAACCACTTATCCGCCACTTCGAGTCACTTTCATGATCTGAAAAGATTAATAGAGTTAGATATTGTTAATTTCATTATTGAACATTTTACACTAATAAGCTATCATTGAGTTGGCTGAAGTTTATTCAAATTAATGGCTGTTTCTCCAACCAGAATTTAGTGACTTTGAAAGTGATTTGATTCACTTACACTTGGAGTTGTATCGATACTTTCAATGTAACGTTATGCTTTGTGGTTGAACAGTTTAAAGCTAGATCATTGTTATTATTGTAGGCTGGTTACTCTTGTTGGTCAAGATGACCGTTGACTTATTCAATTTGGCTCTCCTTTGTTCCAGTCTTTTGAATTGTTATCCAATTATTTTTGCATTAATGGGCGATAAGCTGAACGAGTTTATTCTTTCTTTAGTTTTATCCTTGATTTTCAACTGATGGCGATCATATTAAAATAATCAAAAAACCTGTCAGATTGTTTAACATATGAATAGATAGGAAACGGGTTCGGCTTGTGCATTATTACCGAAATGAATGAAAACTAATATCAACAAAAAATAGACTTGATAATGATGAGCATGAAAAGTGAAAAAAGATTAGAGGTTGATTAAAAAGGGTAACAAAAGATATGACCAACAAAATAAAAATAAAACAATTGGAGATCCTTTGAGTATTGTTTTTGCACAATTTCAAGCAAATTGTTGTTCTGATTAACCAAAGAGTACAATTTATAATTTGATCCACTAAATAACTAAAATCACAAAAATAATGGCACAAAATAACATTTGATTCACCAACAATAGCTTTAAAGCGAGAAATAGCGGGAAGAATATCCCATACTTTTCATCTTCTGATTCCTGAATATTATGAATGGAAAGATCTTCTGCTTTGATATGAACACACATGACATAAATTAAAATTACCTCTTCAAATAAATGTATGAATTTAAAATAATTAGGAACTGGTTGCTTTATTATATCCATCATCTACAGGATCGCTTTGCAGGTTGTGATACCAATTGGTATTGGTCAGAGTTAATTTTTATTATCTCTTTTGGACTATCTTGAGCATATTTAGTTCGTAAAGATAAGAAATCACAATTAAATAGAAAACTGAGCAAAATAAAATTCGATCTTATTGGTACCTTTATTCATTGATTTAACCCAGACCACCACTGTATTGAATTTTATCGTAACTCCTCTGAGACAATCATTAGATCAATTTTTCATGAAACCGAATATAATTGTTGATTTGAAATTTCATTTCTTTAATTTACAATCTAAAGTGATGAGGAAAGCAGCAAAAAGCAAAAGTATTATCATTTGCATACGATTTTCTGACAGATCTTTCTTTTTTTAATCATGTTAAGGTGAGTTCACCAATTAACAAGTTATTTTGATGATGTTGAAAACAGAGTTGATTTTGATAAATAAAATCTTTGTAGACATCAAATCTTAAATTTTTTGACAACTCGCAGAATTCGCTGATCAAGTTTTGTTATTATTAGTATTAATATCATTGTTATTATTATTGTAATTTAAAAGTCAAGATAATAGATTGTCGTCAAGTTGTTATAATTTTGTCTCTAATTCATCATCGATAGGTTCTCGATAAACTTCTCATTGAGGATATGAGTAATTTCATATTGGATGCACTGTGAAAAAGGGGAAAACGAGAAAAGAACAATTAGTAAATAAAATAAAGATTCATTTTTAAATTTATTTTATTTTCATCTTAATAACTTACTTTTTTATTGTCTCATAGAATTCCTGCAACTGTAGTGGGGCTGCATCGGGTGTCGTCGGTTGTAGATGAATTGAAACAGCCTGGAGAGTTTTTTCAAGCCATAAACAGGCTCTTGTTTTATCCCAATTTAATAATCTCCACAAGATATCAGCCATATCAGGTATATAAAATGATGGTAATGTGGTTAAAGAACAATTCATTAACGTGTTTGTCAGTTTTTGTCCATAGCAATCATCATTTCCTAAACACGCAGTCAATAACTGTTCAACCTGATCACGAATAATGGGAAGTGCTTTCGGATCTTTACCAGTTTCGATGAGTTCTCCTATAAATTTACAGACAGACGTATTTGCTTCCCGATGATCTAAGGCTAATGAGGCTAAAGATAGTTCAAGAATTTGACCAAGCATAGAGAATGACAGGAAGCGTAAACCATTTTTTTGTAAATATCTGTCAAAGAAAAAGATACATGTTAGGAATTGAAATAAATCCATGGAAAAAATTGAAAATCAAAGTTAAAGCAAATAAATACCTTGTACAGAGTCTAAAAAAGTCATCAATGGTTTCAGGGTGATTTCTCAATTCAACACGCTGACCGCTGAGGAGAGCAAAAGTAGGTCTCCAAAAATGAGTTAACATTTCTAATAATCCATTGTCAATTTTTTCCCTGTCTGCATCTGTTAAAGATAAGTCTCCGGTATCACCAAATTCATCGACCAAAATAGATGCTAAGTATAGGTAACATGAGTGCTGAGGAAATTGAGAGTAAAGGTTGACAATGCATTCAGCAACCGGGATTAATAAATGAATTGGTTTTAAACATCGAATCACATATCGAAGACATCTGCAAGCTTTTTCAACTGTACGAGAATCGCTTGTGCTTGAGGTGTGTTTGAGAACGGCATCAATTAATTTCCATAATTCCATTACCCTAATATCTAGAGGAGATTCATTAGGTGTTAGATTAGGTATCCTCGGTTTAAGGCGTAGACATCGGAAGATGGAAGAAATACGATCCATGTAAATAACAGGATCTGCTTTGCCAGCCTCAAGTGTTCCGCTGACAATTCGACTTAGACATCCAACACTGGGTTCTAAGAGTTTAACAACCACAATCTCTTGGTCGATTCGACTTTTATTTTCAGTAGATTGGCTAACTACGGTTGAACAACATTGAAGCAAATTATGGACAGCGGCTTCATTGAGAACATCCGATTGAATACAAATACGCATCAGTAATTCGATGATGGTATCATTACCGATGAGATGTCGCGCAGCGCAACAGCTAATTATTTGATTTAACGCTGAAGCTGCAATGGATGAAAGGCTTACGCTGGACTCTGATGTAGATGGTGATTTAGACATTTCAACCATTGATTTATCTTGGGAATTGTTGGTGGTAACCAAAGGTAAGAGGTAGTCAAGAACATGATTAAATAAAATTGTTGGCTGATTTTCAAACCAATCACTTAATTCACCTAATATGTTACAGCATGTAGCAAATATTTGTGGATGTAGGGTTCGTACTTGTACACCAGTATTAGGGTTAAATTGACATTGGCGGGTGAATAAAATAAGGTTGACTACATCAGTAACCAGGGCTGAGTCATCATAGATATCTTTTATAAGACAAAGAATCATGAAAAGATAAGCCTCGTCTTGCTCCCATGAAATTTGATCTTTGCTCATTTGACCAAAGGAAGTTTTCAGGCTGGTGACGATGTTGTTATGGCGAATATAAGTGGAAGCACCCACAATGACAATCACCTTTTTGACTAAATCTTTGACTCGAATACGAAACTCTTGAAGGTCCGATTGTGGAGTTAATAAATGTTCTTGATCAGTATCTAGTTGACAGTGAATTGTTAAACCATCTAAAAGTTTAATAACATGTTGACTGTAAGTTTGGGCCACATGATTGTTTCGTTTACAGATGAGTTCGGCAAAACGGTACCAAAATTGGAAAGTAATTTCAGCCACTTCAAAATCATAATGATCAACACATCTAAGTAAAAGACTAACTAGATCAAGTCCCGAGACGGGTGAATTGACAGGTATTTGTCCATCTCCTATGATTAGTGGGTTGACAACTGATTCCGCCATTTCAGTGAAAATACGGCTGAAATTGACTGATTTATCTATGTCTTCATTATTGACAGAATGTTGATAAACACCTTCTAATTGGTAAATCTGAATCAACAAATAATGAGTTAAATGATGATATTTGTCATATTCCTCACAAAGAAGAGCAGCACTACAAATTGTATCAGCTGCAGCGTCATGAATTGTATCTGGTGTATTTGGATCTTGAAGTGAGCTGAAAATTGCAGTTAATAAGGGTTCAATGCAATTAATATCACTAGCATCGATAATAGTTAACCAGGCTCCTAAGCATCGATAAATTTTGGCGAACAATTTTTCAGCAATTTGTTGTTTTGATTCAGGCTCTTCTGCTGTATCTTTGGTGAGTTGACACTTGATTTCTCTCATAGTATTGTATAGAAAGGTTACCATTTTTGGGCCAATACTGGTTAGGTACTTAAGCATCACAGTTCTTCGGTTACCTCCAACACTTTTCAAATTAGGGTTTCTAGATTGATTAAGCTCTTCTGGTAGTAGAGTCAAAATCTCGACAACCACATAATAGTCAAGGCCACTGGCAACTATTTCCTCGACAGGATTAGTCCAAGAAACATCTAAATTTTCCAGGAGAAAACATAATAGATATTGGATAAATGCAATAAAAAGCCGAATAGGAGACTCGAATGGTAAAAATTGAATACTTACCTAAGATGGCTAAATAAGTAATACATAGTGATAATTGTGTTTGAATAACTTTAACATTGATTTCTTTACAATGGTTAATTATTGAATTTCGCAGAGATGTGTATGAGTCTGGAGGAAGTTCAGAGAAGCTATTCTGAAGCTTCATTCGCAAAGTTTGAGCAGCAAAGTAACATGTTTCAACATCACTTCTTCTGATTAGCAGTTGGTCAGCTATTTCCCAAGCGTAGACGCTCTTTTGTATACTTTCGAGCCATTTTCCAGCCATCTCTTTAGCTTCTTTATCCGTACAAGCCTCATTTCGATAGAATCTACTCACAGCCTCTAATACTTGATCAAGGCTTGGTGGTGAGGACAATTCAAGAGACATTATATGACGGAGAAAATAAAAATGATTTTAGAGGGTAGACCTTTTTTTATATTACAACCTGAATGCTGATGTCGGCTCTTTGCTTGAAAACAGATTTAAACACAATTCAAAAAAGACCAAAAAAGGATAAATATTAAGATAAATTAAATGATTAAATGTTGGCATTCAAATAGAACTTTGATAAAATTAATTATAAAGAGAAGCAAAAAATATAAATTTACAATTAAACAGAATTACAGACACCAATTGAGACAACCTGGTTTCAGATGATGTCAAGCACATCAGTTTATTAAAGATAAGCGCATCTTTTAGACAGTCGTTTCTATAACGCACACCTTTACTTGGAAACAACAGTTATTTTTAAAATTTAAATTTTAATCAATTGTGAATAAGCTACAAACAGTTTAATCAAATTATTTGCTGCAGAAATAAATCCTTTTTAAGGCTTTTTCTTAAAATGATCAGCATTTCATTCTGGCTCATTAACAATTAAATTTATTTTCCTTTTTAAAGACAAGCAATCCGTTTCTTTTGCTTAAACTGTCATTCTTTAATTTAACAATATTTGGACTTTTCTGATTGCGGTTCAACTTGATTTTAATTTTTAAATTAAAGATTAGAGTTGATTTTCATTATTACCTCAGTAAATTGTAAAAAAACTTGCCGAATCAATAATAGAATAGTGTGACTATTAGTCTAATACAGCTAAAAGCTGCATTTGTCTTTAAACATCGGGATCTTTGACATCATCTGAAAACCCTACTTTCTTTTTCCAATTGTGTATAAACTCTTGTCTTTTTTAGACACACATAGTTAGGGA
The DNA here is from genome assembly GCF_039701765.1 of Tetranychus urticae. Classification (NCBI taxonomy): domain Eukaryota; kingdom Metazoa; phylum Arthropoda; class Arachnida; order Trombidiformes; family Tetranychidae; genus Tetranychus; species Tetranychus urticae. Next base: position 1,056,788 of record NC_142958.1, on the reverse strand, counting down.
TTTAATTGATTGTGCCAGCTTCTTCTGATTCAATTAATCATTCTTATTAGTTTCTTGTTTTCCTTTTTTTAGATTTGTGTTAATCCAATATCTTTATAAAATGAGTAATCATCATATTAGGTTAAGATCGGTAACTATTGTCTTAACCATTCTTTTAACCATTATCAACCAAACCCAAAGTGATGAACATGACCATAAGGTTTGTTTTACAATTTTATTACTACAATTCAACAGTTTGTTAAATTGTCTGATTTATACTGATGGATTCACATGTTTCCAGTTGTATATATTCTTATTGTTATCACCATTTTTTCTTGAAAATTTACTTGTTATGTTTGCATCTTTCACTCATCTGATTTTTTTCTCCAACTCACTCTTTTTCCATCTATTCATAATCTTAATCATTGTTATCAACATCGACACCTCCGGTTCTATCTATATTACCATGCATTTCATAAATTATTACCAATTGTGCAAATTAATCTCCTATTCATAGTATGAAGATAATGATGAAGTTGTTCTGTGGATGAACACTGTTGGTCCATATCCGAATAGACAAGAAACTTATACCTATTTTTCTTTGCCGTTCTGTCCTGGTCCCAAAAAAACAATTTCCCATTACCATGAAACCTTGGCGGAGGCCCTTCAAGGTGTTGAACTTGTATTTAGTGGACTTGATATTGATTTCAAAGGTAAATAAAATTTTGAATAAAATTAAATTTATTGAAATTGTTAGAATATGATCATATTATTGAGTGACGTGTTCTAATTCAAACAAATGTTTATCATTTATATTTGAGCTTTTACTTTCAAGATCATTCTTCATTATATTAAATACTTCTGTGGTACGAACAATACTAAATACTTGTATTATTTTCGCTTAAAAGTCCAGTTTTTCTATCGTATATTTTAAACTACACTGTAATCCTTTTGCTTTTTTGATTTCCACAGCCAACGTTGCCAAGACTCCTTACTGCCATGTAACTCTGAGCGAGGAAAAGTTGCAAGCATTTATTTATGCAGTCAAAAATTATTATTGGTATGAAATGTACATAGATGGATTACCAATTTGGGGAGTAGTTGGTGAACACGATGAGACAGATAATAGTTATTACCTGTATACTCACAAGAAATTTGATATTGGTTACAATGGTAACCAAATTGTTGATGTTAATCTGACCACCGATGGAAAAGCAAAACTTGAACTAGGAACCAAGCTTGAATTCACTTATGAAGTCAACTGGAAAAAATCATCTATTAAGTTTGAGCATCGATTCGATAAATATTTGGACGCTAGTTTCTTCCAACATCGAATTCACTGGTTTTCCATATTCAATTCTTTCATGATGGTTATATTTTTAGTTGGTTTGGTTTCCATGATTCTTATGCGAACATTGAGAAAAGATTACGCTAGATACAGCAAAGATGAAGATATCGATGATATGGAAAGAGATCTCGGCGATGAATATGGTTGGAAACAAGTTCATGGTGATGTTTTCAGAAACCCATCTTATCCAATGATGTTATCCATTTTGATTGGAACTGGTTATCAGATTGCTTCTGTAACTTTCATTGTAACCATATTTGCCATCATGGGTGAACTTTACACCGAAAGAGGTTCCCTTTTGTCCACAGCTATGTTCGTTTATGCAGCTACCTCTCCTATCAACGGTTACTTTGGTGGTTCACTGTATGCTCAATATGGTGGTCGAAACTGGATTAAGCAAATGTTCCTTTCAGCATTCTTTCATCCTTCAATAATCTGCGGTACAGCTTTCTTAATAAACTTCATCGCTATTTATTATCACGCTTCTCGTGCTATTCCTTTTGGCTCAATGGTAGCGGTCACTTGTATCTGTCTTTTCGTTATCCTTCCTCTTACTCTCATCGGAACTGTTTTGGGCCGCAATCTATCTGGTCAGTCAAATTATCCATGTCGTGTAAATGCTGTTCCTCGACCAATACCTGAAAAGAAATGGTTTATGGAGCCAGAAATGATTGTTCTACTTGGAGGAATTCTTCCTTTCGGTTCTATTTTTATTGAAATGTACTTCATTTTTACTTCCTTCTGGGCATACAAAATCTACTATGTATATGGTTTCATGCTTTTGGTATTCCTCATCTTATCTGTGGTCACTGTTTGTGTAACAATCGTTTGCACCTATTTCCTTCTCAATGCTGAAGATTATCGATGGTGAATATTTAGTCTACATTTATCTATCTAAATTTTTCTATTTTTACCCTAGTTTAGTTGAGATCGTCATCCTATTGTTGTCACTTCAACAACATTCGTTGACAGCTCTTCAACTGAACCTTTAGCAGATTATACTTCTGCCTTTTGATGCAAAATTTTACTTTCTATTTGATTCATCAAACTTATTCAATTATTTACTTTCTTTTTTCAACTTTAATTAGGCAATGGACGAGCTTCATGGCTGGAGCATCAACTGCTGGCTACGTTTATTTATATTCAATTTATTATTTCTTCTTTAAAACTAAAATGTATGGTCTTTATCAAACAGTCTTCTATTTTGGCCATATGGCACTATTTTGTCTTGCCTTAGGATTAATGTGTGGTAAGTATTTGATGTCTTAACGAATCTCGTATTATTAACATATCTCTTGCAATCGATCAAAATTAGATTTTCTCATCTTAGTCTTCAATACCTAAGTCTATTAGTCTCAAAGTAATAAGATAATGCTCTTGTGTTGCTTTTTTATACATTTGTGTATAAAAATGCATATGAATCTTATTTTTTATGAGTTATAGCGTAAATTATCTACTTTTATCGATACTCATTTAATTAGTGCTATAAATCTATTTACTAACATTAATGCTTTTTTCAATTTTAGGTACATTCGGATACCTTGGAACATCAGCTTTTGTGAGAAAAATCTATTCCACTGTAAAAATTGATTAAACCATATCATTGCCTTCAATGAATAAAAGCTTTAAGGCAAATAAATAGATATGCTAATTGCCATTTAATCAACAAGAACAACTACAACATAAAGATTCACAATACCACCTAAAATTGGATAAATAAGGAGCGACCCGAAGAACATTTCGATTCATCTATCATTATATATTCGAATTAACATCATCATTTCTGTTCTGTACCTTTATATCATTGTCACTTTTCATTTTGCAATCGACTTTGGGCATGTAAATCGATAAAGATGAAAAACACTTCAACAGTTGTTTTCCTGTCACCCAGCTTTGGACGTTTTCTTACCTGTTTTTCAGATCTATGTTGTAACATCGAGTAAATTTCTTAAAAAAACGAAGGAAAATTGTAAAAATTGATCAAAGCCGAAGGGGATTATTATACCTGAAAAGATGAACCTATTTATTCATGTAAACATCAACAATAACAAGCAACTATCACGTTCAAAAAAGCCATATTCAACTTTAAATCAAACATTCATTCATAAAGAAAACAAAACTTCCCGTGGACGCGTAAGCGCTAGATTTTTTTGCTATTCCCATCGCCGATGGATTTATTGTAATTGTAAATATAACATTATTACTATGGAAATTGGCAACAATATGAAAATACCGAAACCAATACCAGGTTTCTTAATTTATGATTTAATATGGAAGGCAGAAATTAACACTGAGTATTTAATTGTCAAACTGAACAAAAATGATACAAGAAACCATTGATCAGTGAATCATCAGCAAATTCACCAAAATCCATCTTAAAAACAAACTGTATTGTAAGAAACAAAGAGATAAATGTTGAATAAATGAAATTATTGATGATTTGGTTAACAAAAAAGCTGTGTAACATGCTATCAATAGTTTTCAATAACAATGGTTAACATTTTACTCAGTCAACAATTGGAAGCAATTTCACTGATTGATGCACATCTAAACGATTGTTAATAACATTCAGAATATGAAAAAAAATCAGAAACAATTCCTTTATCATCTGATCAATCATTTAATTACACCATTACAACTAATATGTTGATCCACAGTTTTTTCATAATGTTAGGTGAAAGTAAGTTAACATGGAGATTGCTCTATAAACTGAGGCAACTTTTTTTCTCGACTAACTCTTCTCATTTTTTGTTCATTTGTAACCCAAACCTACAGACAGCAACATTGAATGTAAGCTAATCTCTTTTTTTTCCTCATGAACATTATTCACCTGCTATTGTTGATATAACTCAGTTTGATTTGATTGTGATTACCATAAGTATAAAACATGAAAAATACTGTTGCCAATCGTGAAAGTAATAGTTACTGTTTTCCCTGTCATCTGAAGGGATCACATTGTTCAAGTGTAACACCATAACCAACAACCGCATCAACTTTTACACTTAATTATTGATTATACATCTCCATCAAACTCTGATTTTAACAGTGACATGATAATAGGTTAAATTTGATTAATCTATCTTCTATTCTCAATTGGATTGCTCAAGTGTCACATATTAATGATTGTGTCCATTTTTGATTTTTGACTGAATTTTTACAATACACTTTGAGGCTCTTTTTTAGATCATCAGTACAAAATGCAGAGAAACTGTATCAACGTCGATGGCGATGATATAGTAGTAAAATATTATCCAGGTAAGTTACAATTACTAAATAAACCCAAACAATTGAAAAAGTGAACCCAAATGATGAAAAGATTACCAGAAAATATAACCTTTGTTTGCTTGTAAACCCATTGAGAAGCAAAAGCAACCATCTTTTCAACTTGTAACATAATCATTGAAAAAGCCAATTAATGAGACAATTTCACCATTATTGTAATCAAATCACCTGAAATTCATTAGAAGAAAGATTAAATTAACTACTAATTGTGACAGATCATTAAGGGATAATTAAAACATTTACTTAACTGAAAATGTAACCCATTAGGGTTTTCAGGGAATAATAAAGAAAGCTAATTTTTGGTATGAAAAAACATGCCAACACTTTGACATTTGTTAATAAAATGTTTCCAATACATTAATTTATTTATTATTATTATCATGAAATTAGGTGTGTTTAGGTAAATGTAAAACCATTAAGATATGATATAAATGGTGGATAATTATCATTAAAAATTAATTATTGCTTATATTGAACAGACAAAAAGCTAAAAATAATTGTTAGGTGAATGTTGCTTTTGGTAAATGTACGTTGACTGGTTAAGCTATTTTCATGATGTTTTCTTGGATAAATTTAAAGTAAATTCTGGTAAATCAATAGTTCCAAATTATATTCACCATTAGATTGTAATTTTGTTATTGTAAATCACGTAAATATCATCTTACAGTAAGGTGAAATTGGCTTTAAAAATGGTTAAATGTTGTTACTAGCCTTTAACACACTATTACAAGCAACAACTTAACCAATCCCTTTTATGGTCCTTTAATGGTCAATATTTTGTCTTGCCAGACAATTTCATTTCAAATAAATTTAACCATCATTCAGATGATCATGTAACAAGGTTAAATGACCATAATCCTCGTTCTGATCATGTTAATGTTGTAAATTAACTTTGATTCTGTCAACAATTTCCTTCAAAGCAAACTCTGCTTATTCAGCTCTGTCATCCTTTTTGCCATTATTCACCAGTTTTAATTTACTTTAAATTGTTGACTCTGTTGATTACTGTCAGTCAATTATCATGGACAAACATTGAATTGTATCTTGACCATTCAATCCAAGTCAATCTCATATTTACATGAGAAACCCTTTTGAAAGTCAACAATTTGATTAACCTTTAACACCTTTTCCAAGATATTAAATTAAATGTAAAAATCTTTCCTTTTATCCATTTTTTCCTGCCTTTCAAGATCAATCCTTTCAACACATTACTTGGAAAGTCTGATTAATTGTTAATCTTAATTGTACATCTAACAAATCCTAAGATAACATGATAAATGGTTCTCAGTTCGTTTACATGTCAAACAATATAATATTGAAGATGCAATCAATGAACTCTTCATCCTCATCTTAATGGTGTTCATTTATATTGAATCAAGATAAATTAAGTAACATTAAGACCAACTTAGATGCACTTCATTCAATGACCATTGATATTATCACTTTTTTTTGTTTCAACTCAACCCATCACCAAATAGCCATTAAACCATCTCAACAGAAACAAAAGATTGATTCACAAAATTTTCAACTGTAAATGCATGTAAAATAATATCATTAAGATGCATGAAAAGATCTGAAAATATTGTACATTAACTGATGATAAAGTGAAGATGAAATGAAAAATAGGGAAAATCATTTATCTCTTTGAACCAGATTTTGACTGGTTTGCTAACCCAAACCTTAAAGTCAACCCATTTTTTTGCTTCCAGTCTTAGGATAATTTATTTGGACGCAAATGTACAATATGATTGAATGAACATTTACAGATCAAATTACTTCAGAATCAGGTTAATTAACTGTTCATTTTGTGCCCAACAAAACGCATCTTATTTCAATGGATATCTTGATACCAGTAAACTTATTAACGATTAACTTGATTATAACAATTGATCATTTTTCATGTTTCTCTTGGTTCAGCTTTTGCCTGTTGTTTAGTGATTACATTTTAGCCCTCCGAAGCAACCAATTTGAATTATGGTTAATTTATTCACCATTTAATTAATTAAATTATGATCATACAAAGAAAGAATGAAAGGTTAATCTAAATTGTTGCCTGTGAATTGTTTTAATCAGCGACTCGACAATTAATTAAAGATAGGCAATCTTTCAATATACAATGACATTCAATTTGTCAAAAGTGAATGAAGCTTTTTGTATCTCAAAACAATTGCTTTCAATTAACTTTTAATTATTTTCCTACCAATAATAACAACAAAAAGTGAATCAACCAAAACACAACCCAAATTTGGTGATTAAAGTTAAAGGTTATTTTAACAATAAAAATCAATTTCAATTTAATTGAAAAATTAGCAAATTAATAGTCAACTTCGGGCCTCCAATTTAAACCCAAACCCATTCGTGAACCCAATATTAGGTTGTCTAAAATGGACAGCACTTTTCATTTTGCTCAAGTTATCTGAAATGCTTTTACAAATTAACTTGAAATTGAAATTTACATTCCAAAAGATTGAAACATGAGACCAGGAATGATATAATCACCAAGGAACTCATCAAAATTGATTTATTTCCAGTCTGATACCAAACAATCTTGAAATGATCATTTCCATCGGATTTTTCATAGACTTTACTTTACCTAAAAATTAACTCAGAACTTTATTTTTGTTCAGATTTTTAGCTTTTCTTTCAAAATGCTTTTTCATACTTTTCGTTTATTTTCAGGCATTTTGTGGAACTTGTTCATCGAGATAAACTCCTGGACGATTCTGGTTTTAGCACTTTTTTGGTAGAAGAAGAGCTTCGAATTTGGATTTTTCATTTTTCATTAATAGAGAATTGAGATTTCTTTGAAACAGTCTCAGCATTTGGAGAAGAATGAATGAAAATTTTCAGTTTTCAGAAATTCCAATCTGAGTTTCTTCCATTTACAGAATTTTTTAGAAAAGTGTTTTTCAAGTTCCGCTTTGAACAGATTTCTGAAGCATGAAAACGACTTTTAAAACTCTTATATTAATGAATATTTTCCATGAAAAGAAAGTTGTAAAAAAGCTGAAACAGCCCTTCAGGGATTCAAGGATTCTAATTTAGATACTGAACAACTCATGAAGGAATTTAAAATTTGGATTTTGCTTGTTAAATCAACTTGACTTTATATTAAAGGATTGATTGGGATTTATTGTGCACAAATTTTGCATTTTTTTCATTATTATTTGCCTCTTAAACTTGAGATTTAATGGATTGACAGGGATTTGTTTAATCAACACAATTAACACGTAATGGTTATCGTCTGAGCATTGTTGAATGACAATAATGGAAATTGTCTGATCTCTTTGAATAACAAACAAATTGAAAAATACTTGAAGATGAGGTTATATGATAGTGAACAATGATGATGATTTGAATTGCTCTTGAAATATGTTGACATGAAAATGATGCCAATGAAGGGTTCGTCAATATAATTTAACAGATAAACAAAAGATGAGCATCATGATGATCCCATGTAATATATGTGATAATGTGTTAGTGATAATAAATGATGAAAAATAGAGGTAGAAACTGGAAAAGCTAAAATTGATTCAAACAAAGTAGACAACAGAATCCATAATGGATGAAAATGGGAAACACAATTTTGCCAGAAGAAGCAATCTAACAACAGAAATGAGCATTTTCACTCTTTTTTTTCATGAAAGTCAGTTGAAAGTGAACCAATTGATAAAAGTGGGTGAACACAAGCAAAAAAAGTACAGTTAATCAAATAGATGAAAGAAATGAGAGAAACAAGAAGATGATAAAGATGATGGAGATGATGAACGACGAGCAAGCAAGAGTAATTGTGTATTTAATTAAAGTGACAAATGACAATAATATAATGTTTTTTTAGGCACAAAAAAGGAGCAAAATTGTTGATTTATCAGTTTTCTGGTAACAACTTAGGCCTCAGTCTAATAAGCTTACAATTTGTCTTCAACAATTAACTGCTTTGAATAGATTTATAAGCAAATAATAAACTAATGTTGAACAATTTATTAAATGAATCACTTGCTGTTAACTGTTCATGGCAATTGTATGTTCCTTCAATGACAACCTTTCACCTTTTTATTGTTGCTTTTGTTTATTTGAAAATGGTTGAGGCTTTAAAAAAGATGGCAAAACTGGTTAACTGGTTAACTGGTTATTATCAATATTATTATGTTAGCTGGTCAAGTAACCAGTGAATGTTGTAATATAATGGTAATAGTGATAATAATGGTCACTGGAAAATAATAATATTATTAATATTAACCTTCACAAGTGAATAACGTTGCTTGACAAATGATGAAAAGCTCACAAATAAGTCTCTTAAGGGTTTAACTGAGCTGGACAAATGGCTTGACTCAGCATTCCCAGTCTTTTTGGTCAACATCTAGGATATTATTAACATGAACAGTTAAAGATGAAATTTACTCTTGTCCATATCAAGACATTCCGAAGGGACTCTTCTCATTTTGACCATTTTTGTCCTTTTCATCTTTTCCTTCACCAGTTGATGAGCGTGAAAATTGCCACTTCAGTGGTATTTATCAATTGAATCAATGAATAAAATAACAAATATTTCCTTGTTATTGCTCAAAAGGCAATTTTGAAAGCATCTTAGCTTTAAAATTTCCCAAGAAAAGCTTCTGTTTCAATGAAATGATCAGAAAACTGAATTTCAAGAAAAATTGTATTTTAACCTTTTCTGGTCTCAACCCAAATAAAGTCTTGAAAAACGCTTATATTAATAAATTTAGTTTTGTTGGTGGAACAAAAATTCTGATATTTATTAATTTCCATTTTTGTTCATCCAGATTCAGAATAAAATTCTGGTTTTTCTTAAAAATTTTACCCATTTTTTAACCCAAAAATCTTAGAGATGAAAATTGTTGCTTCAATTGAATTGTAATGTTTTGCTCACAATTTTTCGTATAAGTTCATCTGAAATATTTAAACATTGAGTTCAATTTATTTCCGGCAACTGCGAACATATTAATTCACGAAATTGACATTTCAATCATTTCATGGAACGTGATAAATGGTTGATTTTGACGGAAAACGGTGTTAATCTGAAAGACTAAAGCGATCAGAATCACATTAATCGATGAATCTAGAGTTAATTTCAAAGTTTCAATCCATTTTTATCCAAGTTTGCAAAACAATCTTTCAACAAATGCCAAAGGCTAGACACAAATTAACTCAAGTTATCAACTAACCTGAAAGCTTCATCAAACTGAACCAATAATTGACTTTTCATCCTGATTATGAATGATACCAATAAACATTAGAAACATTTGATGGGTAAACATCATGTCCTTTGCTCTTCCCATTCAATTGCCCACTCGAGTCCATTTCAACCTGCACTTTGAACAATCATTTTATGATCTATTTGACCTTTCCTCATCTCATCATTTCCATTCCTCTAATCTGATTACAATTAAAGTGAATACAATTTTATTACAGCATTGACTGACCATAAAATGCTCAAGATAAATGCCATCAAATAAAGGTTCAACTTAAACCTTCTGTTTCTGCATCACTCTGTAGTCAACAATTTCTGTAAATTTCACTTGAAAAAGCATTCCATCAACTAGAACAGTTTCAACCCTGAAAAGTTATTCAGCTTATCCCTGTTAACGTCCCTGTCAACAGTTGATAACAATGACAATTTTTTTTACATCTTTATAGCAAATTGAGATAATCAAATGAACGTTTCATTTCAAATCAAATTAATGAGAAAAAAAGAATACATTGTTTTTAAATTTGATTATTTGTAGACTAAAAATTGATGGATCATCTTTTTAATGCTTTTAATGCTATTAAATGTACACTTGCTTCTGACCACTTGCCCATTGTTTTCAACATTGCCATGATTATAGTTTAACCGATCAGTTTTACATCAGTTTACCAGTTTTTGATGACCTTTTTAGTGTATCATTTTCAATTTATCATTATCCAATTGAATGGTCAATCAATTTTCAAGAGCTTCTACTTGAGCTCTTGATGATTGTCCATTCAATCAATAATAATAATGTCAATTAACATTGTGTTTACGTGTTGTTATGTTTAGCATAATGTTTAAAAATGATTTATTAGGAGAAATGGTGAAAATATGAAATGTTATTGATTAAATGTTAAGTTAATGAAAGTAACTTTAATGTTATTGATTTGTTAGTCTGTTAGAGTTGAACAATTAGACATTGAAATGGTTTTGATAATGTTATTGGATTGAAAGGGTAAACAAGAAAACAAAAAAAAAGGATTTCATTGGGAATAAAAGATTGAGATAAAGATTGTGAAGGAATGGATGAAATGATGATGATTAGGTTTGGTGATGATAATGGTGATGATGTTCAGCTATCAGGGTAAATACAAGGGTAGAAAGGAAGATAAAACTTAATGGAAACAACAATAATACGTTGAATGGGAGTTAAAAAGCATTTTGGGTTAAACTGATAATCTGGTTATTTCTTGGTGAACGGTAAATAAAACCTTTAAACTGATGTTTTGTTGACTTGACAAATAATGGTTATGAAGATGATGCTACTGATGATAATGAGTATGAAGATGAGTGTGATGAGTATAATGGTGATTATGATGATGATGATGATTGGTGTGATGTTTGATGAGCTCAATTTCATGTCCATACTAAGTTGCTCTGATAGCCTGGTCCAAGGCCTGAAGTAATGAAGACCAGAAACAAAAAAAGTACAGAGAAGAACCTAAGTAAACCTAAAATCCAAATGATATAAAGATTACAAAAAAAGTGTTTTCATTTGGATCAATAAAGTCATTGGAGCGACTCGACTCCAAAGTAACCCGTTTATATAACCTTTTTTACACGTTTATTCATTGTGTTAACAATGTTTCTAATTCCTGATTCAATCTTTTCCTATTTTCCTTTTTTTCACCTTCTTCCTCCATCTTAAACTCATCCTCATCATCATGATCATTATTCTCATTCCTGAAGGCGTAAGAGTTGATCCCAAGTAAAAAAGTCTAATAACAGTTTTCACATTTTGAATCTCTCATAACCAGAAATATTCACTCCCAGCCTTTTAGTGATAAACATTAGACGATGAAGATGACTGATTTTATCATCTTTTCACCTTTAATTGTCTCGATTTGATTATTGCAATACAATTTGATTGCCACTCAATGAATGTTTTTTTTGCCTTTAAACTCAACATCTCTTTGCTTCGACACTTTAAAGCTTCACCTTTGGTTTCACTTGAAATCAATCTTTTATCGTCTTCATCAGCTCATCATCATGCACATCACCATGCTCATCATTTGATCATCATTATTGCATTAGATTACAAATCTCATGAAGAGTTAATGATTAATGATGAAACAAACACAAAGGAGTGAGAATAATTTTAATAAGATTTTCTTTCAACCTTTTCCATTAATCAATTGCAATGTCATTTTTTTTCCTTCTTCCTATTCATTTGATAATAATCTGAACAAAGGCCATGATTAAAACGATTTAAATCTCTTTACTTGATTAGAGGTTGAACCCATGATTCGATGAATTGAAATGAAACATCAATTTTTACATTTAAATTTTTCGCCATTTCTTCCTTTTCTTTCAATCTCTCTTTTTTTGCCTGGTTAACAGTCTGCTCAACTTGCTTTCCCATTGATTAATGTTTAATGTTAAATTTCCTATCATGATTATATTAATCATGTTTACAGTGGTTTGCTTTAATGATTTATCTGAATCATCTTTTCTTTCAAATCATTATGTTAATCGTAATCATGAAAACAAAAGCAAAAGTGACAACCAGAATGAACCCAAAGAAACTGGTTAAATGCATTTGAACCATTTATTGATTAAAAGCAAATCATAATCTAAATGATGAACATTGCCTTTACCTTCATGTATCATTCATGATTCTGTTCATTATACAAGTGAATCTGTTCAAGTCCATTTGTCTTTTCACTTTTTGCAATTCTTTTTGAAAATGTTTCATTTATTTATCAACAAAAAAAATTTAAAGGTTAATTGAATCGTCCGTTAAGATTTCAGGGAGAAATCTGTTTCTCTGTTTGTTCATTCATTTTCATAATATGTTTACTGAGAAACAAATGTTTGCCTTGTAAATTGAAAAGATATAAGAATCATTTGAATGTTTCATTTTATTTGCTTTTCCCATTCAATTGTGAAACGCCATCAACGTTACTTTCATTATCATTTCACAGTTTTATTAGAGAGTCAAATGTGAATCCAGAATTTTCAGGGTTGCTTTTGTTGAACAACAAGATGAACAAGAAATGAGTAAATATAAAGATGAATATAATGATGAAAGAATCAGAATGTTTCCAAATGAAAAAGATAAATAAGTTGAAGAGGAAAACAAAATGTTGACATTCTTAGTTGCCTTAGTATCCATTCATTTGGATTGTTAGGGAAACATTTTTGTTGGTAACTCAAGATGAATAAATTACTGAACAACTGAGTTACCAGAAGAAAAGAAAGTTGAACAAGATTCTGTAATGATCATGGTAAGTCTATAAAACTCTTGATTCCAATGATTAGTGTTGGTTCAGTCGAAGGTTTGTTTTAAAATTTTCATGTTTCCCATCTAATCACTTTCGCCATGTTATCAATACTCTGTCACTGTTTTCTCGGTCAACTTGCCAAGTGTAATGTGATATAAGATGCTGAGTATGCACTTTTGCTTCATCAATCCTCACGAGAACCTGACTCGAGTTTCAGGGCAACAGTATTTGGTCAGCTAACAAGACTGTCAATGGTGAAAATGTCAGGTAAAAATGACAATAAAAGCCTATTCATCATAACCGTCACTTGATTTGCTTTTCAGGTTTACTTGAAAATATAAATCCATTTTGCTTTTGAAAATTGCTTTCAATTTATTCACAGTTTGGATTGATTTACAATTTCAATTTTAACCACAAAATGCATTCTGATCAAAACCTGATCAATATCTGAACCTTTCCTGTAAATCTTGAAACAAGAGTCAAAGAACTGACTTGGAGAAACATTATTTATTTATATTCAAAGACAAATATTTATCAAATAATTGGAGTCAAATGCTAACTCTGTTTGCAACTGTTGGATTAATCTGAGCTAACGTTTAGATTTATCATTATTTCATTATTAAAATGAACTTCTATTGAGTTTATTATTGAAGCTTAGGTTTGCCAAGTTTAAACATTGACTTTACCAGGAAATATTTACCGTTTGTTTTGACCTGTTTCACAAAAGTCAATCTATTGACTGACAACTTTCATTTAACCCCAGTTAATGTCATCTTTATCCTTCTCTTCACTTGCCAGAATTGTAAAGTTCAAAGATATAAGTCACGGTAAATACATTTTTACCCAATTTAGATGACATGACAATCTGATGACAACAGATACGATTGTATGAAAATCGCCTCTGGTCCTAAATTATTAGTTTTTATTTAAACTTGAAAACTCTGCTTCAAGTCTTTCCTTTCATCCAAATTTACCATTTCAATTTGTACCTTGTCAAAGCTCAACATTTGTTTATTGTTTCAATTGATTAATATTTTTCATCATTCAACTCCAAGCATTTCTCATCATTTTTTCAGTTCTTGTTTAATCAAACCAATTGAAAATGGACAGAATAGGCAAAAAAATGGATTCTAATGAGGATAATAATGAAATCCTTTGAGATATTTGTTTCTTATTATCAAATTTACTTGCAATCAGATTGATCAAGTTCAACTGGAGTCAATAGTCAATCAAATTGTTGTTAATTTGATTGAATGGGCAAACATTGAATGTCCAGTATCCAATTAATAGCCAATAACAATGGGAACAACAGTGATAACAATAACATCACTGAGAAATGGGTAAAACTGGGAATAAAGCAAAATATTATTTCTTGTATCAACAATAAAAAGGAATGAAAAGAGAAACAAAAACTTTCATATTTTCATGTAGCACTTATTGTTATCACTTTCATGGTAAATATCATGTATCACAATGCAAACATGATACTCATTTGGGAACATTTGAAGAAACCAACAAATCTATTTGATTGATATTTCTGGTTGAGGCAACAATTTAAATTTTAATTGTCGACTCAATGTCAAACTTTTATTTTTACATTCATTTTCATTCTTGTCTTGGTCTTTGTCACCAGTTTTTGTCAACTGTTTGATGCTTTGTTATTGATTAAACTTTAAACCTTAACATTGACAGAATTGTGTTTATTATTGAATTATGATGAATGGATGAAACAGTTTCATGGAAATGTTATGCATTTGTTTTCATTCATTTTGCTTGACAAGTTTTAAGTTTTACTTTGACGATAAACAATCAGAATTATTGAAATGATTGTTGGATTGAAAGGTTGATTCATTTGACAGTAAAGTTGATTGTTGGACATAAAAACATTTGTATTTACTGTTGAAATTGTGATACATTTTCTTGGACAATCAGATTCACTCATCATTTATCATATTAAATTGTTGATCATTTATAAAGGAAATTCAAAGGATTATCTGTAAATGTTGAACATTCTGTCATTTCATTCAATAATATTTACTGTCAATTGAGTTGAACATAAAAATGAAACATTGAATGCAGAAATGAATAATTTTGTCATTTGTTGATTATTTTTGGGTTTTGTTTTGTTTTTCAAATGGCAAACACTCAAATCTCATGTCTCAATGAATTCAATTTACAAATTGTTAGACATTGAAATTACGATCATTTTTGTCTGAAATGGTTATTTTGGGTCAATGTGAGTTGATAAATGATTCAGTTTGTTCAGAGATTTATTCTGTTCCATTGTAATCTTCACCATTAGTTAGTTAAAAGGTCATTCCCGTAAATCAGCTAACATAAGAAAAGAAAATGAATTAACAGTTAAGCCTTAATTTAATCAACTTTAACATCTTTTCATGTCAACTTTTCATGTTCATTAACTATTTTCAGGATTCCAATCATTCAATTACCAAAAGACAGTCTTGGATATTGAACATTACAAGTTTCATTGTTTAATTGGGTTCAAGTCTTGCTAGCTGTGCAAATGTTCACAAGCAAATGCATAGAGTCATGAAAAATTGGATTAAATACTTGAACTGAACTAAACTAGAGATGATTTCAGAAAATTGATGATCGACTAATTTTTCAATCAATTGATCGCTTTTCGAGTTAAACTCAACTCGTGAAAATCAATTATTGAATGTTAAAGCAACGAGCATTTTCATTCCTCTTTTGGGTTGTTTAAGCTCAACTGTGAAGATGTTTTGACTGTTCCTTGAACATTGGACATTTCATGAACATTAATGTCATCATAGTTTTTACAAATTGAATTGCAAATTTCCTCAAGTCTGTTGATGATATGTTGAATAGAACCAGAAAAGCCAAAAACAAAAAGAACCCAGAATTACCAGTTATCATAAAGTTTGATGTGATGAACCTGAACATTCACTTGAAGACTGAAACAAGCAATTAGTCGATTCTAAATGACGAACCAGGATTAGGTTCATGAAATAAACCTTGAATATTGCTTGGATGTTGAAATTTGTTTGAACAATGAGCTTGATATAATGGTGACTAGAAACAATGAAATCAGTGAACGTTTCTTTATTTTGTCTGCAACTTTTGGCAACTTTCATCTAACTGGAGTAATCATGAACATTGGATCATTTTTAGTGAGAAACAAAACTGTTTTCTTGATGATTTTCAATTTGAGTTACTTTCTCAGATGGCTAAACTTTTCTAGCTGAGTACAAATACTTATGTGAGTAAGCTTAATGTTAGGGTGAAAAAATAAATGCTCAACACATTTTCAGACTTCACAAAATATTTAAACAGCTTATTTGACGTATTACAAGACTTTTGTTTCGGTGAAACAAATATCTGAATATATCTGATTTACATGGAAAAGCTCTAAGTCTAACCTCTTTTTTGCAGCATTTTGTTGAAGTCAGCTTTGTGTAAACTAATCTTCAGTATAACCAAAAACAATCCAATATTGTAACAATATATTATTCCTTCTTAATCATAACTTTGACACTGTTGCTTAACATTGAATATTCAAGTCACACAGCCATTCAGTTGACTAAAACCAAGTTCAACTTTACTTCACCGACTCGGTAAACTCCAAATCTAACGAGCAATTAGCTATTATTATAATAGAATGCGAAAAAATCGCTTCAATCAAACGATTTACTTTGCTAATTTAGATTTGACTATTACTGTCGATCCTTTTCATTCATATTCCTAGCCAACAGTTGAAAACAATTTGAATTACTGAGTATAAAAAGGTTAGTTCAATTTAGTTCAAATTAGTTCAATTTCCAAAAGTCGAAATGGAAGATTGAATATGCAAGTTATGAGACGTTTGCTCGTCATATTGAGTTTGACTGATTTTGCTAAGGAAGCAAGCTATTGAGATGAAACGCGAGTGTTTAATCTTTGTGCACTGTTCACACGATCACCTTGATCGCTTGAAGAGGTTAAATGGTCGTTTCTTGCTTCGATATTTGCATGAATAAAAAAAGAGTGAACTCAAAATAATTCAATTGAACAACCTAATCTTTTTATATGTAAATGTAAAAATAGATTTACTAAAATGAAAAGGAAAGAAGTGGATGAAAAAATAATAGCATAAAATCAAATATGTTGGACTCTTTTCACTTTATATTGAAAGATATTTTTATATCATGATAAGAAAACTGAGAATATTATATTTTTTTAATGAATTTGAGCCCATTTTATCAGCTTTCACTTGTTTCACTTTAACTTTCAATGAAATTTAGATACATGATTCAGATAAAAACTCATCTTATGTTATTAGAATAATCGATTGAAGAATAGGCAGGAAGATTGAATAAGGTGATAAAAGAGACTCAAACTCTTTCATGGAAACTGTCACAACTCAACTTGATTGAAACTTTCTATTGATTTACATTAAATTGTGAAATTGTAATTCCTAAAAAAGCAAACCAGAAATTTGAAATCATTAGGTTTCTCTGCTGTTAACTCACAAGAAGCAGAACACTCATGATGTCTTGTTCTGATAGTTCTGAATGGCGAGTTGAATGTTCATTGAAAACATGTTAAATGATGAAAATTTGAAAACAAAAGCGATGTAATTATTGGAGTAAAAAGATGAAATTTTGACACCTTTCTGGTTCTTGATTATCGTCTGATCATAATTTTGTTTTTTCTGGTTTTTTGTTCATCGTCATCAGCATCTTGTGTAAATGCTGAAATGATTGATGAGGATGAAACAGTTTTTTGTTGAATACACATGAGAACTAAAAGACTAGACTGTTGATGAAATTCGCCCTGTTTTCCCTTCTCTTTATCATAATTTTGAATAAAATTCAAATTATGTCGATAATCATTCAATGTACGATATTAATAATCAAAATCTTAATTTAAACCAAGACAAGTGTTACTTTAAATTCATTTGCAATATAACATTCAAAATTCAATGCAACTTGAAATTTATGAATGTAAACTTAATCATTTGAATATTCAAACTGCATTTTAATGGGAAAACTAAAAATGTATTCATTTTATTGATAAATTGCTTTTGCCTCTAACTTTTGCATTCATTCAACTCGATATAATAAAATAATGAATGCTAAATAAAAAAGAGTTGAATTTCACTCAACTGTCATCTTTACCAAAATTCAATGTTCAATGTTATTCAAACACTAGATATGCTTACAACCAAATGTGATATTTGATTTGTTTCAAGTTGTCGTATTTGCTATTGTTCAAGTTTCAAGACATCGCCCGATTGTTTTGAATTATTATTGTCAAAATAATTGCTTTGATTGATTTCAAATGCATAATCTTTCATTACTTAAGTTGATGAATCTTACGTTTTGGCTTGAAGATTTTTCGAATGGAAGTTTGAAAGCTGTAATTAAGGTTGTTTCTATTATGAGACATGAAAACTGAGTCCATTTGGCCGATTTAAAAGTTTCTCCCATCCACAGTTTTTGAGAAAATCGCGTTCAAAGTCGAAACTTCGATTACCTTTTGTGCAAATATTGATTACCTTTTTTCCATCAAACTCATTTTGCTGATGTACCTTTTGATGGCCGACCAGAAAATGGTCTTATTTGGAGAAATAACATTTTCTTTCTCTGGAAAACAGATCAAGTTCAATTTTCACTTAAACCGATCACTTTCGCCGATCTCAAAAGTTAGCGAGCTTAAACTTACTATTTGTGTGTGAAAAGTGTTGGTACACATCATAGTTTGAATAATTTTTTCTAGATCCCAACAGTTCTTTTGATTTTGGACATTAACCCAAAAACTTTTAGCGTCGATATTTAGATAATGGCACCCCAAACAATCGTCATTTTTGTGTAAATTTAATTCTTCACTAATTGCTACTGCAATACAATGCAATAACTTTCAATTAGTGGACTTTGGGCTTGATATTTGGACTGTATATGTGCGAGAAACAGCTTATTAAAACAACTAAACTCATATAGATGCATATCTTGGTAAATAAACCAATTTTCTGGTTAAACTTACAAATGAAATGAAAAGAGTGCTACTAAAAACTCGAACATTTGAGTTATAAGTTGAAACTTTGCAGGGTTTGTAGGCAAATAAAAACTGAACCCATTGGTACTATTTAATAATGCGTTCGATTGACAGTTTTCGAGGAAACCGAGGTCGAAGTTGAAACTTCGATTAGCTTTTGTACGCTTATGAAAGCAGATTTTTTCATGAAACTCATTTCTATGAGGTTAATTTTGATGGCCAACCAGAAAATGGCTTTATTGTGAGAAATACCATTTTCCTCTTTTCGTTAAGCAACAAAGTTCGATTTTCATTCAAATCGACTTTTTTTGACAACCGTAATAGTTAGAGATCTGAAACCTGGTAATCGTCAACAAAAATGATGTGTTCACATCATGGATTGAATATTTTTTTCAATGCACCAACAGTTCTGCTGATTTGTACCATTTGTCGAAAAACTTTGAACCTCAGTATTTCGGGTTTGATAGCACCTACAATCAGCATTCTTTAATCAAATGGTAGATTTTATTATGGACTATAAAAGTTTGAAATATTAAATCATTCAAGATTCCGCAAAAAAAGCTATAGCATTGTATAACTTATGTTATCAGATTTGAGACTTGATTTATAAAGCTGAACACAAATCTTATATGTCAGTAAGACTTTCATTAATAAATGAATTAGCTCAGATTTAATTCAGTATTTGGTCATATGCTGTTATAGCCCATAAAGAAATCTACCGTTTGATGAAAGAACCCAGATTTTAAGTGCTACCAAACCCGGAATATTGAGGGTCAAAGTTTTGAGGCCAATGGCACAAATCAAGAGAACTGTTGGTGCATGGAAAAAAATATTCAATTCATGATGTGAAAAAACCATTCTTATTGAAGATTACCGGGTTTCAGATCTCTAACTATCACGGTTATCAAAAAAAGTCGATTTGAATGAAAATCGAACTTAACTGTTTCACGAAAAAAGGAAAATGTTTTTTCTCACAATAAAACCATTTTCTGGTTGACCATCAAAATTAAGCCTCATTGAAATGAGTTTCATGAAAAAATCTGCTTTCATAAGCGTACAAAAGGCGATCGAAGTTTCAACTTCGACCGTGATTTTCTCGAAAACTGTCCATTGAATGCATTATTAAAAAGTACCAATGGGCTCAGTTTTTATTTGCCTACAAACCCTGCAAAGTTTCAACTCATAACCAAAATGTTCGAGCTTTTGGCAGCACTCGTTTTATTTCATTTGTAAGTTTAACCAAGATATGCATTAATATGAGTTTAGTTGCTTGAATAAGCTGTTTCTCGCACATAAACAGTCCAAATATCAAGCCCAAAGTCCACTAATTGAAAGTTGTTGCATTTTATCGCATTAGTAATTAGTAAAGAACTGAATTTGTACAAGAATGACGATTGTTTGTGATGCCATTCTCGAAATATCGACGCTCAAAGTTTTTGGGTTAATGTCCAAAATCAAAAGAACTGTTTGCATCTTGAAGAAATTATTATGCGATTTTATATTAATGATGAAGTAAATTGTTGAAAGCGGTCAAACTAAATTTTCATTATTAATATCTCAATAGCAAATACAATGGTGATTTGGCGTGTTGAATAGTTTAATGAGTTTATAGTTGAATGAGCTTGATTGATCTAAAAGACTAATAGGCAAAGTTGAATTAAACCTTGATTCTCATTTTCTGTATGCTTGGACATTTATCATGCAATTTGTTGCCCAAAATGGCGATATTAATTTTCTTGGGAAACCTTTGTTATTGCCATCTTGAAAGGCAAATTATTTAAAGTTGATTCGCTATTATTTATTTGATTCTCGTTAAAAGTTGAAAGCTTGAGATTGCCAGTTGAACTGTCAGTTTAATATTACTTGAAATGAAAATGGGAAAAAGTTGCAAAATTGAGGCAAAATTATAATAATAATAAAAGACACATTTTACTTTTATTTAATAAAAATTCAACTTGAAACATTTACCCAAGCAAGTCTGAAGTTGCAATGAAACTGAGAAAAAAAGTCTCAATCAAATTACACTTTGGTCTAATCATTTGTCAAATTGGACTGAATTTTTGTTCACTAAATATCATGTTTATCCCTGAAAAAAAGAAGGCAGCCAAAAATGTGAAAATAAAAATACATTAGAAGAGGATTCCAGTGTAAAGTTGATTGAAATGATTTCAATTATGTTGAGAGGAAAAGAAAAACAAAATGAAAGAATTGGGTAAAATATTGAGAAAACTATTCTTTAACTTATTCCTGAGTTATCTGTTTTCACCACAAATATTTCAATATGTCACCTTATATCTTGAATTACCTTTTATTTGAAAGCTTTTCCAACCAAAACAAGTGAAATGGTTAAAACATTTTCAGCCTGTGAATATAAACATAAAATATCAAAGGCAAATTTCCTGACGAATTTCAATTTACCATTTCAACCATTTTCTGAATTCACTCAGAAAAGGAATTGAATTCATATAACAATAACAGGAATAATGGCGAATAGCACTTGAACATTTCAAGTCGCTTTCTAGTCAATAATCATTGATATATCAACATTAATGATTTGGGTTTTCATGTTACTCTGGTTTTCTGGTTCTGTTACATTTGCAAGCTAATTTTTGCTTCCAATCACTTCAACTGTTAATTGCTTTTGTTCACTGAATTTATTGTATTTAAATGGGTTTCTTGTGTTGATCAGCAAGGTGAACAATTGAATGAAATAAGATTAAATATATTATTTTAAACTTGCAGTTGAAGCATTTCTCTGGAGGCAAACTGAATTGATTCACAATTTAAATTGTTCAACTTGTCTCTTCTCTCAGTAATCAATAGACTTTATTGTTTCCATTATTATTACAGTTTTTTTTGCTTCATTTTTATTCTCAACGAGAATTAATTTGCATTAATTTAATTGTGTAATTGTGTTCAACTACAAACAAAATTATGTTGAAAATGTTGTACAAAAAAAGCAAGATTAAAGGTAAAACTTTGTTAAACCAATTTCATGCTGAAAATGCTTTAAGGCTTAAGCATTTTCCTTGAATTCATTATTATTATCATTAACTGTTTCATTTCAATGTTCACAGTAATCCATGTTAATTGTCAGTTGACTTTTCATTTCTTTCATTATTTCAATTTTGTTCAACATTCGTCATGATGGCTTTTGGTGAACAAATTTCAATCAATTTAACCTTTCCTCAAGTTATCATATTTTTAAATCACTTGATCATGATTAATTGGTGATATTTTTGACCAATTTAACTGTAATTTGCAAGTAAATTTTCAAGCTAATTTGAGTTGAAATCCCAAGTCAACTGGTAAAACAAATCTTCAACTGATCAGGAAAACCTTTCACTTTATTAACCTTTTTTAGAGCCTTCAATGTACACCAATTTTACCATTAATTTAATGAATCAGTCAAGAGTTAACTTAATCAATGACAGACTGTTGATTAACGTAAAGTTTGATTGATAACTAGTAATAGGATTTAATCATTGATCGTAAAACTGCTTTAAAAGGTTGCGATCTGACAATTATTAATAACAGTTTTCTGGTAAAAACTCATTTGTTTAACATGAAATCAAAAGCTTTTTGTTTCAATTTTTCACTGAATTTTGTTAATATTAACTCAATGGGATTATGAACTGATGTTGGAGACAGGAAAAGATATGAACAGTTGATCAACTGAACAATTTGGAAAGTGTTAATGTTTGCTGTTAAGAAAAGGCTAAAGATTAAATTTAATTATGTCTTGGATTAGTTAACCATTAGCTTAAGCTTTCTAACAATTTAAGTCATGTTAATGTGTGTGTTGATGGTAAGCTTAATGTTAAGCTTAATGTTAATCCGCCTGATTTGGTTTTTACAATTAGGAAATGGAAAAATTGTTTGACCAAGAATTTTCAATCAAAATTCAAGTTGTTAGGCCTTTTCATATTGACATGAATATGATAAAGAAAGTTGAGATAAAATCAATTTCGGGACGATCTCGATAAACCACTCTAAATGTTAATCAAGTATCAAATATTTAAATTGAGATGATTTATGATTAAATAGATGTTCAATGAAATGTTGAACCAAGTAAATCAATAAAGATGACATTATTAACACTATTGGCTGTTGAACTGTTAAGAGTTGAACCTAACAAAAGATGTCTCTCCGGTTGGGAAAAGAGGTCTTGATTAGGTTGATACAGATTTCAGTTGAATCTCATGATTAACTGAATTTGGTGGTTCCATTTAATCCATTACATATTGTTACAAGTTGATAATAATTACTAGTTGGTCAAGTCGATGATTATAATGATTAACTGTTGCAATGGGTAAAGTAGATGAAGGTTTGAAGATGAACAGCTGAAGGAGCAAATCTTTGCTGTTCATTGTCAACTTGAATACATTTTTGGGTTCAATTAATGATCACATTTTGTCTGGTTGTGTGATGAAAAATTAAACCAATAGTTTGTTGTTGTTCCCTGTTATTGATTGTTGTCTACTCTTCTCATTTCATTTCAATTAAGAGGAAGCCTCATTCTGGATGTATGCCATGATTATTGTTGGAGCTGGATTCATATTTTTTCTGGTCGGAACTGTTTATCTCATGCTGTGAGTATTTCAACATTTTATTCCCATGTTCAATTGTGACCTTCATTGGTCCATGGCTATTGATTGTACATATTGATCAGTGAATACTTGATATCCAATGATTGTCTAAAATATCCTCTCATTGTTTCTATTGTTATTTTGCCGTTGTAATCATTGTCTTCTTATCTGTGAAATTTCAAGCCCTAAACCTCGTCTTTTTTTGTTTCTGTTTTATTTCAGATCTCCTGATCGGTCTCATTAACTAAATGGTCAATTTTAAATGTTTAAAGTTAATTGTAAATTATAATCAACTCGGTTTTGCCCTTAACCTTTCAACTCTTTTTTTTACTCAATTTTCCTCTTTTGTTCTTGACATCAAAACATTTTTTCATTCAAATAAAACCAAATGAACCTCAAGTCTGGATGTTTTTGTCAATTTATGGCCTATGGAAAATATAACAGTAATTGTACAATTGTAAGGCCTTATAATTACAATCATTATAAATGAAAGGACTTTAAATTGTAATGTAATTATAACTGTAAGGACTTTAAGGAACCGCCAAAATTAAATGATTTTTGCCTTCATGTGCTTCCATCTTGTAAGGAAACTTAGTAATAGATAAACATAAACAATATGAGCGCGGTAAGGTTGAAATAATTTGATCGTAATTGTAATAATTTAAAATATTTATTGTGATATTAAAAGTGGACAATGGATAGTGAGGGAAAATTGTTTAATACAAAATAAATATTTAGGTTTGTACAAAAAATGCATGCAGGATAGGAAGACAATTACAAAGAGATCAATTGAAAATACACTATTGAAGGTTAGGTTAAGATAAATCCCAAACAACTCGGCGTCTTTTAGCAGGTCTGGATATTTCAGGTTCGTCTCCTGATCCAATATGTACAGTAATACGTCCGAGAAATCTTCGTGGTTCGATGGGCTTTGGAGTCCGTTTAAACATGTGAATTAATCGGGGATCCATGTTAACTGGTGAATTGGGTTCCAATGGAATTGGTTGAGTTTCTTCAAATGGTGACACGATTGCCTTATATTTGTCCGGTCGGCGGTAAGATTTGATGAGAGTAACTTCAATAGGTTTAAGTTGATACTCAATTTCAAAGTTGAGTTTTCTCACGTGAGAAGAGCTTGAAGTAGATGAACGGCCAACTGATTTTTGACCTTTTTTTGGTTTTGGTAGCTGGGCATTCACAAGGTGAGCTGGTTTAGGTAAGATTGGAGTTAAATCCAAATCTTTCACTGGAGGCATGTTGGATGTAACTTGAGTATTGAACAAAATAGCAAAGGATTCACAGTCAAGTTTGATGTTGTTTTTCGCTATGTGGTCGAGCGTCAAATGAATGAATTGAACCAAATCCTGAAAATATATAAAGAGATTAAAATTATGACGACACCCATGTAAGAACGGGATTGGCCCGTTAGAATAATCCTTCAGGCCATGGATTAAGAGCAAATTTTACCTAGGCAATTGCCTCGGGAAAATCACTTAATCTCTTTGGAGTTATAATTACCTCATATTTTGCTTTGTTTACATTTATAAATTTATCCAAATCTTTTTTAGCCTCAGCAATAATTTGGCTCCAATGGACGTAATCATGCATTTTGTACCTATCCATTTGATGGACCATCTCGGTGAATAAAGGTCGTCTTCCGAACCCATTACATTCAACTGTGGTAACAAATTTGAATTTAAAGGAAGACAATAGGTTGAGAATAATTTGCAATAAAATGGACTGAACAGCCTGTAAATTTTCTTGCATAATCACCGCATGAGATGATGATAGTTGAATAAACTGAATGAAGGACTCTGAAGCTGTTAATTGACGTTTAATAGTTCTAACAATGAATTTGAAATCTTGCTCGGCATCCTTTGAATCAGTAGATCCAGTTGGGGATTGTATTTCCATTTGGATTGGGTTTTGAACAGGCTAAAGTTGATAACAGATATCAGGGTTAACATTAAACAATAAATGTTGATTAGTTTGATAGTCAGAGTAAATTGGAAACTATTGAAAATGAATTGATCATAATAGAAATAATAACGGCAGAGAAAATCCTGTTGAAGATGAATAAATGGTGTAATATTTTCCATAATTTGGTCACCAAAACAAAAGAGTTACACTAAACATAGATTAGATCATAGTTTTAATTTTTTACTTTTAGTTAAACTATTTACTATACTTTTAGTAATTAAACATTCAACATTAAAGCTGGTTAATAAACTGTTAACTACTGTGCTGGTTAAAGCGAAAGTAGCATTTACTTTAAACCAAATGAGCACAGGGTTAAAGGCGAACCTTGAATCATGTTTATTCCCACTGTTTAAAACTTAACAGACAAGATTGAAGCCATCAAGACTAGATAGTTAGGATCGGTTATCTCTGGTTGGCTATAACAACAACAAACCTGGCTCTCAAGATTGCTTTGATTACTAATTGTAAAATTAAACGGTCAAAAATTGTATCTATAATTATATTTCCAAGAGGCTCCTAATTAAAGTGTGAAAATTGGTTAAATGAACCCTATGTAATGGCCTGATCCATGCAATTAACCAACATTAACCAAATAATGATTTTGTTACAAAAAAATGCATTTACCAAAACAAACCAGATTTTATCTTGTGTTTAAAATTAACCAGGAAAACCAACAGTAATCAGTGATAACTAATCATCAGTCCATCAATATTGAAAGCCATTGAAAGCTATTGAAAATGTAAGCCATCTTATCCAAATTGAAAGTCAATTGTTTGCTTTTGTTGAGATGCAAATGATTAGCTACATGATTAAATGAACACATATGAAGTATCATTCAACCTTGTCGTAATTAGTGATTAGCATGTTAAACAAAGTAAAAAATTGATTGCTTTTTAAAATCATGTTTCTTTTGTGACACAAAAATTGGTAAATCATAACGAAAATTGGTTAAAGATTATTGAAAAATTAAACGTGAATATAATTGATCGAGGAAAGGGAATGTTTGTGTTTACAATCAAAAGAAATCACAAGAGTCGTTATTGAATAGTGAATTTAAATGAGAAACAATAAAGAAGGTTGTTGATTGTTGTGCATTTTGGCTATTATAATAGCAACACTGAATTTTTTGATTGTAACAATAACATAGTCAACCAAATTAACAACAGGTGAAGTCAAGAATCTTATTTCGCATGATTTCTTGTGTTACTTCTTTTAACAACAAAACAAGATTATGATTACAGTGTAAGTTATTATTATATTTTTGAAATGCAAAAAAACCGCAATTGTTTCGCTATTCATCTTGAAATGCTCGATTGTTGAAATCAATAATAGCGGTAATAGTCATAATCAATTTGTTGATTTTTGGTGATGGTTGATCAAAGAAGATGAAGATGATGGTTATGATGAGCTTTCAATTATCCATAACTAATTTGGCAAAATGATTCCTCCTTATGTGATGTGCCGTTTTAATGGCATCTTTACAGTAACAGCAAAATGTCTTCTTCTCAGCAACTTATTGGAGGATCAGCAACCACACAAACAATAATAACAATTAAATAAATCATTTTAAGAGAGAAACACTGACAATTGTGAGAGTAAACAGACAGACAATGTTATGACTGATATCATTACTACATTAATGATAGGAAAGCTAAACACTCACACCTTAGCCTGGTTGAGAATCAGTCTCAATCATTCAGCTTGTGATACAGTTTGACACTCACACATAATGAAAAATTATCAACAACAATATAATCTGCTCTTGCTAATGGACCATAAATGGTTTTCAATGAGTATTACTGAAAGTGGAAATATATGTCGATATGATGATGAAAACCAAAAACATCGCCAACATTGTCACTTAAACTTGATCCGTTGGGTTGAGGCTCAAATTTTGGTAAACTAATTGTGTACCAATAATGATCATCAACAACAATTATCCAGCTTTGTAGGGTGTCACTTTTCATTCCACTTGTTCGTTTCCTTTTCAGGATTTGTCCGTTGAGTTGATTAAACCATGGTAACACAATGTAAATTGGTGGCTCTTTTGTCTTAATTTGGGGGCTTATTCTGGTTTCTTGGCTTCTTCCTTTTTTTCACAAGTTCCTTCGATCTTGATCTCTTTTCCTTTTGATAATCTTTTATTTTGTTCGTATTTTTTTCTTTATCCAGTCCTTTTTTTGCTAACTTTCCAACATGACGTAAGAATAGGTATGAAACCTGATTTTTCTGTAAGGTAAAGAAAAGAAAAGTAAGTAAGAAATGAAAGGAAAGAAATCTTGACGGGAGTCAGTCTTCCTCTACTTCACCTTTTCTCATTCTCCTTCTTTCTTCATCTTCAAAATTTTATTTTCCCTGTATCATGCTCCTGCAAGAAATCAGTTTCACTCTCGATTGAACGTAGTCTGATTATTTTTACATTTGATCATACAGCAACCTCTATTGTAACGGTCCTTCATTTTTGATTCAACGTGTGTGTGTTTGTGTTCTGTTGTTTTTTCTTCAATTGTTTTCAAGACTCCTTTTAAAGGCTGGATATCACGGCTTTTACCTTGTAAAGCTACCATTGTTATGATGACCCTTTCATTTGCAAGGTTACAACCCCATTATTTATCCAAGTTGACCTTTAAATGAAATAGAAAGGGAAAAAGTACAATTTAAAACATTTGGAAAAAATCCAAGGAATAAACATCAAAGCGAATCAACTTGGCAAAGACATCTCATGCTTTAACCACATAATTTGACCACACGGCTTACCTGTTTGAATTTTTTTAAAGTGTTTCCATCAACTTTTCAACCATAAATTTCAACTGATTGATCAAATTATCCGGCCAAAATTAAATGAATCGGTTTAGACATCTGAAAATCAGTGATTTCATCGAGCAAAAAAACTGTGATTTAAAGTTTAATCCACTGTGACTTCACCCTATCAGGAAAGTGATTCATTAGCTGACAATTTTATGGAATAAATGCCAATCAAGATGAAAACCGATCAAAAATCTGGTGATAAAGTTGTTCCTCCTCTGGAATCCAGCAATAACAGGATAACAAACTTGGTCAAATCAATCAATGGAGGTAAGATAACAGCAATTATTATGTACACAAAAAACAAACCGATAAGCTGGTGAAAGTATTGAACATGAAAATGAAAATTCTGATAATGATACTTTACAAAAACAAACTGTCGTTCACACGGTCAATATTGGAATTTGAAAATTTTAACAATTTAAAATGCAATTAAATTTTGTTTATCAACAAAAATTAGTCCAAGTTGTAACTTAAAAACAGTTATTCAGCTGATTTGTGATGGATTAGTGTGTTTAATAGCTCGTTTACCCTTTACTTAAATTATAATAGCCAATCACTAGCAAATTGACTTTTTTCAAGCATTTTTCATTTTTCTCAACAGCTTTCAACATTTCAACCAGGGTAATTAAAATCCAATTTAAATAGGATTTCAGTGACTTTTGTGTTCGTTTTTCTGAAAATTCCAAAATTATTTAGGATTCAACTCACTTGTATTATATATTAACATCCTTGAGGATTCTATTATAATTACATCTACAAGAGTCTCTTTCGTGTCTACAACTACTGTGTTTATCATTTGTTTCTTATGTTCTTTGTGTTATTAATTTTTTTATCAAATTCCTCTATGAAAGATTATTATTATTAAGCGTCTTATCTTCAAGGCCTTGTTATTAAGTCTAAAAATGACTGGTTCAAGTTTCGTCGAAACAAATTTTGTTACTCTTTCCATTGTAAAGGTAGGAATCACCTGCAATCTTCTCGTTATTTGCATTCATTTCATTGATATATCTCATTATATTGATGTTTTTTAAAGCACTTTAATTTCCAGTTTACTTTCTCTTTGTACCTTTTTTACATGATATTGTCAGATAATAATTACCATGCTCGTCATAACCAAATCAAATTTTGAAGGAATACAATTCAATGGTTTTGCTGCTGTTAACTGAAATATCTATTTTTTTACTCTCAAAGGAAACAATTATGGTAATGGTAGGAATCGTGAATGTGTCTATTAGACGTAAATGATTGGATTGAAATGAATCAGAGAAGTGAAATTTCTCAACCTGTATTTGATTACTGATTTTACATGCCGTAGGCAATTGATTGAACTGACTTCAACACCTTGTTATCAATGAGGAAAAAAACTGGACAAGTTGATCATTTCCCAAGCTCAAACATGATACTCATTGATTTACAAACCAACCAAGTTTAATGTTTCTTTTATGTTTACTTAAATTCACGACAATTTGTATCAAGTTGTCATGATTTGTCATTTACCTGTTGAAATTGCATGCTTCAGATTTTTGCAAGTTTGGCATTAATGGCCCACTCAAGGCAACCATGCTATTTGATTAATTGAAAATGAAAAAAAAAAGTCTTCATCATTCAAGATTTTTGTTGAATAATTTGCTAAACAAATCACTACAATGTATTGGATTCTTAGCAACTTGTCATTCAATCAGGAAGAGAATGATGAAAATGATAAAGACTAATCTTTCTGGTATTAGTGAAAGCTCAACTGACAATCAATTTCATATTTTTTTCAATCATGATGACAATTAAACTGTTGAACCAATAATTTACTAGCCATGAAAGGCAATAACAAGTAAACATTGAAAAGTTTATTTCCATGAATTGAACAATTTTTTGCCTCTAAACATCTTGATAGATTGAATCATTTTTGACAAAATGTCTGTAAATTTAGGTCAGTTAGAGTCTTAATTATTGTAATAATTGACTTGTAGTCTCATTATTTGGAGTCAATAGGAGCACACCTTGGTTCAAATGATAGGAATTATAGCTAAATGAAAATCTCAAAATCAATTGGATAAAGATTCGAGTCTTATTAGTTTGGCTTCTGTAATCAGGTTCGTCGACAATTTATATAACCGTAAAAATTAATACTTTCCAAATATCTTTTCAATTATAATTATCGTTCTTATTGTTACTGTTAATCAATTGAATCAAATTTTTCAATTCAAAATGCGATCTCAACAATCCATAATAATAAAGTCAATCAAAATCAGAATGCATAAAATTTCACTTCTTTTTGCTTCCAAGTCCAACTAAATTTCAATTGATTTCAATTAATGGTTATACATCCATTTATTATTGATCAAACTCTGAAGCTTTTGTTGTCAATTAGATTGTTATAAACTAAAAAATGAACGATTTTTGTAAATCTAAAAAGTAAACCAAGCAATTGATCATACAATAGTGTATGCAATCAAACCTTAAAATCAGATTTCTGAAAATTCTGTCTGAGTATTACATTATATTACTATTCGTATTTAATTTTATGGGCAATTTTGATCAAGGGAACCAAAATTGAAACCTTTTGACGTTCGAAGCCTTCACCGGCTAACTGGTGGAAGTGCTGCATTAGGTCAGGGTGTTGCGCTTCACAGACTTCAATCGAGGGATAGTTTTTACAGGCCACATCAAATACTCCAGCGATCATTTGATTGATTTTTTCAGCTAAATAGGGTCCAGCTTCAACGCCAGTTTTATGTTTACAGTCTTCGTCTATTCCTTTCACGAAACAATTAAAAATGTAATGAGCAGCGCAACATGAAGCGGTTAAAATTTCCTTTTCATCTCCGTCCACTTTATCGGCTGTATATTGTAACATGGCGATAACTTTGTTCAAGCAACCCGTTAATTTGTTGGTTTCATCATCTAGACATCGAATGTGACCCAGAAATTCTGTCATAAGATATTAGGAAGAAACAGGTTTCATTGTTAGAATCGTATCATATTATTATAAAAATGTATCATTTGGAGATTAGTTGTTACTTGAGATGTCATTTGGCAGGAGATTGACTTCTCAATCAATTCTGACCGTTGTCAATGTAAAAATGATACATCTTTATAATTTAATCAGGAATATTGACATAAACAATAATTACGGGATCTTCCTTCAATTGTATCACATCTTTCACTGATAATTTGACGACTATTTTGTGAAACTAAATTGAACATTTCCCGAGGTAAACCATGTAAACACTTTTTATATGCACGAACGCAGGTCGCTGTTTCCTTCACAAGTCTAGAAAAAGCAAATTTATAAAAAAAATTAAAATTTTAGGAATCAAACAATGAGATACAAAAGCTATTGGGTATTCCTCGACTCGGTGAGAACGATTTAGTACTTCAATAGGTTTCTACTCCGATAAATCACTGATTATCTCAAGAATGGTTAGTTAATTAATATAAGAGTGACAATGAGAAATGGGTGAGATGTTGATTTATAGGAGTAGATAAACGGTAAGCTTTACTTTTCCTAATAAATTTAGCTAGAAGTAGAAGGCTCATAACCACTCATTTTGATTGATTCGAAAAATTTGATAACTTACTTGCAATGATGGACCATATCCTGTTCATTCTGGACAAATGTTAAATTCCAATCAGTAAAATAAACTAACTTCTTGAGACACTCGTCAGAATCAAGCAACTGCTGGTCACAATCCATAGCCATAGCTCCTTTGTGTATAAAAAAGGGTCAAGAAAACATTTTGTTAAACCTTTTGACACAACAAATGATTTTTACAATAATCAAACACAAACCTCTGAACAAATAAAGATTAATCAAGTTAACACCAATAAATGTGATTAAAATCATGATTGTCAACTAAAAGCAAACCAAAGAAAAAACAATGAAACTGGAATACAAATAGACGAGAGAACTGGTCAGACGATATGTTTGCAGTTTATAACAGATTCCTCAAAATTTAAGACGTTTGATACAATGAAATATATGTTGACTGTTGAAAAGGAACATTAAATTTAAATTCAGCAATTAATCTCAAATTATGAGCTAGCGAGACAAACAATCAACCAACCTAGAAAATTGACTATTGGCCTAGCAAGACAAAAAACACACATTTATATAAAGAAACTATCAATCATGGTTTAATTTTCCCGCAAACCTGACTCAACCCCTTTCATCCAATGAAATAACAAGTGCAAATAGAAAGACAAAAGAAAGTAATTTGAAAATTAATAATGCTCAACATTTAATTATAGTTACCAGATAATGAGTAGTTTACCGTTTACCAAATTCATCCTTCTCGAGCAAATACGTAATTTAAATTTCCACTGAAACACCATGATAAGTTTGATTATCAATTGATCATTTCTTTCCTTATTACCTACGAAATAATAATCATAAATAAGCAATTAATCAGTTTATAGCTCAATGGATTGGTCGCCATTCATGTGTAAATCTATTGAAAGTCTCTCTGTACTTGACAATTGATGAGACTGTAATTCATTGTTTACCAAACAATTACCTTGGAATCACAATTTAATCAATCAACTGTCCTAGCAGAAACCCAAATAGTCCAAAATTAACAATTTACTTGTGACAAGGTTTAAGTTTGGTGAAGCTTTTATGGCCAAAATTTGGTCAGATTTTGATCAGCCAACACATTTGCTGTAAATTGTAAAGCTTTGACCAACCTTGTTCAGTTGAAGGCCTGTCTAAGAGTTTAATTAAATTTGTTGCCATTAAATCGATTGATCAACATTTAGCTCTTAAATAATGTTCAAATCACTTACTGATCACTATTTTGAATTGAGATAAAATTACTTACAGACTAGTCCATGGCTTTCACAAATATAAGATTTTTGAAAAATGGTCTCATTAATTGAATGATTGATTAAGTCTCTTTTTTGTCAAAATTTTGCTAAATTGAGGTCAATCAAATTACGATTGTAAATCATTAGGTTAACCCACTCACACACCTTGGTCAATATTTTGATATATCAACATTTGAAATGGAAATATTCAAATTAGTTGAATCGGTGAAATCAAGTTTAGCTTCTGTAATCTGCTGTTTCAATGGACACCAGTAAGCCTAATAAATCTCTGTTGGTTGATTACGGCTCGTAACCTGGTCAATCCTTAATCATAATGTAATACACTTTACCTAATTGTAAGGTCAACAATCTAGGTTTGGTGGTCTAAATCACTTTTGATCACAATCACAATTGGATAGTTTTTACTAGATGTTTATCTTTGGCCGTATATTGTTATTAAAATGCGTTAAGCTTAATGTAATAAACTATTTAGGCCAACACTTTACAGCTATCTGGCTGAATGGCAATTATCCTAATAAGCTTGACCATTATTTATTCCATTGGGTGATTAATGTTACAATCAAGTGTTGATTTAAAAATTGTAATAGGTTTTGAAGCTGAATCATTTTGCGTTGCTTACCAGGTAAGATTGAACATTGAATATATCAGTTGAAATGGTTGAAAAGACAATGAATTCACAATGAACAATTAAAAAAGACATCAAAAGGTGCATAGTTTTGCAGATTATCCAGCTTGATTGTGATGATAAATCAGTTGATGATGATTATGATGGTGGCTGTTGATACATGTTAATGATGCTTGTAGTTTCATGTTTACTTTCATATTTGAAAAGGCTTGACCTTTTGTAATGGAATAGTTGAATAATAACTTACAATTGTCAGATTGAATTTGATTCAATTAATAGAGAGATTCAAGGTTTCAAATCTTCACTTATTAAACATTTTCAGTTAACTTATGAACATATCAAAATGGAAGGTCAAACATGTTGGTGATCGCGGCAAAAACAATACAAATCCATCGAAACAACTGAATAACTGTTTTGATTGAATGGAAATTTAACAGTCAAAATATTAATAAATCGTAAAATAGCAGCTTTTATAAATTTACACTTAAATTCATAAATATACTTATAATTGAAAAACTGAATTATTATTAAAAATTAAGAATCAATAAATTAAATAAATCTCAACTCAAACACATTGATCTTACGGAATCAGCTTTAGATCAGCTGTTAACAATTTAAGTTTTTCACTTTCCCGGCTTTCAGCTTCTCAATAACAAATCATGTATTTATTTTATTATTGTATTTATTTATATTTATATTTTATTTTATTACAATTATTTAATTAAAGATGGTGATGGCGAATGGATAAGCTCTAAAAAAGTGATTAACCACAAGACTCGTCAGGTTGAGACTCGGATAAAGCGTCAAATTATTATGGAAGATGGAAAGGTGATTGCTGATAGTGGACCTCAAATCACTACACGGACTAAAGAAGACAACTGGACAGAAGAATCGGAAAATTGTGCCAAAAAAGGTTCTCCCGTTGATGCCAAATCAATCGTTCCAATGGTTAAATCGTCTCCAGTGAAAATTGAAAAGGACCATGTGGTGTGTGAAAAGATAGAGACCAAAAATACAACCCGAGAGGCTAAACATGAGCGTTTTCAATATCACGACGAATCAATCGCAGAGTTAACTGGTTATGATATCCATCAGAAAGCTTTGGTTTCACCCAATGATTTAATTACCATCAACTGTGAGTTGATTGATGTAAAGCAGGACATTGAAGAAGCCAATTTTGAAGATAAAGGCGTAATTGATGATCCACCAAAAGGTAAACTAACCCATTACTCGAGTAAAAGCCACAAAGTTACGGATAAAGAGGAGATAAAGGAAACCTCAAAGCTCGGTGTTGATGGGGAAATAAAAACGGAAACTGTGCGTACCCATCATCATGAAGAAGTTGATGATGACGAAGAACCTGATGAAGATGAAGACAGTTCGAAGAAGAGCAAGGATATCAAAGAGTTGACTGTTAATCAACTTCCTGAAATATCTAAAGAAACTTCCAATAGAATTGAATATTCTCAAAATTATGAAACTCCAATCATTCAACCAAATAATGAGGGTAATCATCGTGGCCATGTTGATATTAAGCCAATCTATGATATTGGCGGTAGAGCTGATCATACCACAAAGTGAGTCTCCATTATTGTTATCCTGATTGCTCAAATCTATTTTAATGGTATAATAAATAAGATGCAGAACAGAATTTTAATCAGACTCATAATTGTTAAATATTTACTTTCACCATTCACTCTAATTAAGCAGCAGTTACAACATGAACCTTTTCAAGCATCTTTATTGTTATGAGCGATTAGCTGTTAATCAGATAATTGTACTTAATATTTACTTTTATTTTCGCTTCTCCTTTTAGGTGGTTGGAAAGTCATTTTGGTTCATCAGATACAAGCCAAAACGATAAAGAAATATCTTCATCAAGTGGATCAGCAGTTGATCGTCGAGGTCGTCCCCGCCAACGTATTAATCCTGCTATGAGTCAATCTTATGATGAAGCCTACTACTCAAGATCCAACACCTATGGTGAAAACACCAATCGAAGCCATTCCAATTTATCAAAGCCAAGTACCGATAAGTTTGATTGTTTAACATCTCCGTCACC
This sequence comes from Tetranychus urticae, assembly GCF_039701765.1. Taxonomy (NCBI): domain Eukaryota; kingdom Metazoa; phylum Arthropoda; class Arachnida; order Trombidiformes; family Tetranychidae; genus Tetranychus; species Tetranychus urticae. Next base: position 1,020,804 of record NC_142958.1, on the reverse strand, counting down.
CTCACCAGTAGCACCCATTGGGTCACGTAAATCAACAAAAAAGCTGGCAAACCATGAGATTGGTTACGATAAAGCAAATGACTCTGGCAATTCAAATGGTACTTGTACATCCAGTGAAAGTAGCTATTACAATGGCGTCGACTATCATCACTCCTCTGAAGGGTCACTTTCCCCCTCCGGTCACAGCTATAACACCAACCAAACCTTTTCAAAGCATCAACGATGTCACTGTTTTACCGATTCACCTGTTAACAAGCGTTTTTCCCATCAAAGCCATGACAGTAAACCAGTTTCAATCAATTCAAGTCAACATTTTATCAAAAGCAATCATAAAAATAATAACAATAACAGAAATCTTATTATTCGAGTTAAACATCGTGTTTCCAAGGAAGATGCTTCTGTTCAAGCATCATTATCAGATGAGGTTAGTCGATCGTTTTTCAATCATCTTTTAACCATACAATCGTAAGAGTCAATTGTAATCATGTTTTTTGGATGTACGGGTTGACCTTTTTCACGTTACAAGTTTAAGTGTTGAAAAAAGTGACTTTAAAAAGGCGACCTAACCTTCAAAATTTAATCTATTTAATCGACCGTAAACAAATATTGATAATTTCTTGATTCAATCTGATTAGATGTAACAAAAAAATTGCAACTCTTATGAATTGTAATCAGACGGAATTTACTCATTCTTTATGTTTCAAGCTTATTTCAATTTGAATATTTCTCCATTTCACTTGCACTCTTCCGTTTCAACCGAACTCAATCATTTTATTACAATTATCTTTTGATGAACAATTGACCATTATTGAAGAGCATTCATCCATTACCTTTTCACCTGAAAATTAAAATTGTTTCACCAAATTGTTCATCAAATCAGACATTTTAAAATTTTGTCTAGCTTAGCAACTCATAAGATCATTAATATCAAATCGATACATTTCGTATTGACTTGAAACAGTTAATTATCGAGATTATTTTGATATCCAAATTTGCATATTAATCTATGAAATTAACCATTTCTCCTACAGTTAGCCATTTACCTTAACCTTAATCAAGTTATCACCATTTCAGGATTTCAAACCATTTCCAAGTTTAAAGCTTTTAATTTATCTTTTTTTTTATTGTGTGTGTTAAACAAATTGTACAATAATCTAATTCAACACTTGAATCTGTTTAATAATTTAGATATCAAAAGTGAATGAAAAATCATGTAAAAATCATTAGAATAAATTATTCATTCATTAAATTGGGTTAAACAAAAATAGTTAATCATTTACGGTTGAAAGTTGTAAATGAAATATTAACCTTTAGTGTTTTGTTTAAGATCACAATTTTCCCGTTAATATTAATTTTTCATCGTTTAATTTGAAGGTTAACCAAAAATACAATTATCTTGACAATTTCAAAGCTGATTTGTTCCCAAATTATCATGATAATTCATGTCATGTCAGCTTATTGGTAACCTTGAGCATCTACAGGAGGTAAACAGAAGCTCCAATTAAATTGAATCGACTGAGTTTCTGACTCTTCAAAGAATCAAAATATTAACTCAATTTAATGAGAAATTTTCACTTTCTTATGACTTTAATACGCTAAACACAATCAAAGTAAATTGAAATTGTAACATTAAAAACATCTTTGCGATTCTCATCAATTTAAATTAATTAGTGAATCAGATGAATGAGTCTAATTGAATTTGATTGACCAGATAACAATAATTATATAATAATTGTTTTAGGTTGAAAAATGCATGAAAATGTTTCGCTTTTGAATGATATTTAAGATACTCTTAGCCATCTTGTTACAGAGACATTTCAATGTAATTACTGGTTAAGGTTAATTTATACCATTTTTATGATTATTAAAATTAATTTTTACTCACCAAATCGTGAATTAATTTAAATTAAATGTTAAATTTTCCTTTTGTTAACTTGATGATTACAATTAATTGAAAAAGCACGTTATTAATGTTGTACATTTTCGTGATTTACAATCAACATTTGTAGCCTCTTTTTTCTGGTTAGCTTATTAACTTTTTTTAATCAACTCAATTTTACAACAATTGAAATTAACAACTCATAAGGTGATTGATTCTAGCCAACTGTTTAAATTATCCATTGCTAATTGTTTCCCTTTTAAAGCTTACTATTCACAGAGATCAACATTTCCACCTGAATCAATTTCAATACTAATATTTGCATCTTTTTTTCATTTTCATGAATAGGAATATAATTATGATGATTTCAAAGAGACTGCTAAACATGGAAGAAACGCAATTGTAATTACTGATGTCAATAAAAATGTTGGTGGCACCATTGTTCGTCCAAGGCCTATCAAGACTTATTATTTTGGTGAAAAGGTGGAACCGATTGTTGGCTCTGATTGTTCCAATAACCAAATCGATTCAAATAACAACAATAATAGTGGTCATGGTGATAAATCATTTGGAAAGAAAAACTATTCACAGATATTGCCCATTGATTGTTCATTCAATTCAACCAGTTATGCTTACCAAGGAGATCCAGATGAGCTGAAAATGCCGTTCATTGAAAATGGTAAATTTCTTACTTCGCCTGAACACAAGCGGATAATCAATGGATCACTTGATAGGTTATTTAATGGATCATCACGGACTGATTTGTTTCAAGTGAGAATCGTTTTTAATTAACTATCATCTCAACTAACGGCTTAACTCACTCTTTGAAGTATCAATTTTTATTGATATTGATAATGAGCGGTGAATCCAATGTAAACATATTTTAATATTTGTTACTTTTTGATTGATCTGTAGACTCGTGATCGTGGCTCCTTATCTAATTGGCGAAGCACAATTAATTTAAGATCAAACGGACTGGCAACAATTGATGCACCATTAACAAGAAGTGGACTATATCAATCAAAAGACGATTCCTGTAAAAGCTATTCAGGATTTAGGGCAAACACGTTTACTCGGAAACATCATGGATCTGTTAATTGTTTGAATGAAAGGTTTAAATATGACCAAATTGATGACAAACTTGATTCTTTTGGGTTTAATTCATCGAATCGTGGCTTGTCCCCGATCCAGGAAAGGAAGAGTCTATTAAATCTTCGTAAAATTGACTTGATATTGAAAGATAAATCAAATGGAGCAACTCGATGGCCAGTTTTAAACTCATCATCAAACAAAATTAAAAATGTATCATCTCTGTATAATGGATTTGATAATTATCATATACCAAGGGAAGCAAATAGTTTTAGGAATCGATCTACAACTTTAAGCTATTTTAAAGCTCATTGATGATTTAAAATAATCATTGATCTTGAATAATCAAATCAATCTCTGGAACAAGACTAAAACAAGACTGCCTACTCTACATGTCATTCACATCAACAAACTAAAAGTGCACTAATTTTATCAATATGTTAAATTTATCTGGAGATTTGTTGATTTTCATAAATGTTGACTATTGTAACAATTTATTTAATAATTTTATAATAGATAATGACCATCCAATTTTGTAAATTGACCATTAAACTATCCAAAACCAGATCCAATTGACGCATACTCTTATTGCCGATAAGATTCACAGTAAAAAATCTACCTTCTATTTATTATATTCATTAGCAGAGTTCATCGTTAACAAAAAAACGAGTCAGAAACTTTTTAAAACAAAATACAGAATTTTAGACATTTTAGCTTATTGTTTGGTGTTATTTCTGATTCGATCCGGGCAGAGATCATCATTCTTGTTCACAGTATTATTTTTGATGGTTGAGTGTGTGAATCGAAACTGTTTTTTTGTCGACAACTCGAGGGACTTGAAAGTTAACAGATTCAGAAGGTTCGCCAATGATTTTGCGCGTCGGAGGATAATACTGACACAATAACTCTATAGAAGCGATCCGATTGCCTATTCAAGAAAAATTATTAGATAGTGCAATATGTTATCCGTTTTACTTACATTTCTCACAACAATACAAATATGTTTCTGAAACGATATTACAAAAAGAGCCTGTTAAGGACAAAAAGTCTTAATTTTGTTGTTTTCGTACATCTTCATCATCAGCCCCAGTTGTAGAGAAGAGAACAGATAAGAGAAAAGTGTCAAAGTTACGTAAATTCATTGATGATGATATCGAGAACTGGTATTGGAATGAACAGGAATAGAATATGGTTTAATACCTGGTAAACATTCTGTATATTCCCATTAGCATACCAGACTACTCGATAGTGGCATGCAATGAACACTGAATGAACAGAAGCAATCTGTTTTATCAAAATAAATTTTTAAAAGCTTGGTTTTTAGTCACTAGAATCGCGTATGTTGGACAAGGAATCGCTCTCAAAATAAATCTACACTTGAGACTAATCAAATAAAGTATTTAAAAATTCGAGTCAATTTGTATCAACCAGAAAAAAAGAATCAAGTGTCTTGATTTCATTTATTAACACCCTGTAATATTAAAAATAAAAACGATTTAAGATCAAGATCAAAATGATTAAAATATGAAAGATGAAAGAAAAGTTAGTAGAGTTGATTGTAATGAATTATCCGCATATGGTTATGACAAAAAAATTTTTTTTATAAAAATTTATTTTTGATGAGACTGGTCTTTTAATTTCTTGCGAAGGAAAATGACCCTTACGGTCAATTTATAAGACTTGCCTCATTGATAGTAAAGCTTCATTCAAATTAAAAAGATTCAATCTGCAGTCAGACACACTCGTTATGAGAGAGCTTTATCAAATAAAGGAAAAAATTATGGTGAATTATCCTGAACGCATTTAGATGAGGTAATTAGCTTTCCACTTTTTGCTAAAAATTATTCATTAAATTGTAGTTTACTATTGATGATAGTGAATGTAGTGAATCCAATAAAATCATATTTTAATGTCTTTAATTTTTGATTGATTTGCAGACTCCTGGTCGTGACTCCTTATCTAATTAGTGAAGCCAATTAATTTAAGATAAATCGGATCATTAACAAGCATCGGACTATATCGACCAAAAGATAATTCAAATCGCGATTCAGTATTTCGTGCAATACATTTACTCGGAAACACCATTGATCTTTTGATTGAAAAGATGAATTGTCAACGATATAATAATGAAAAGATTTATTAAATCTTCAGATAAATTGAAAGGATACATGAATTACTGAGGACTGCAAAGGATAAATTCACATGAAATCAACTTGAGTAAATTTATTGCCTCAATATGAAACGATCAGCAATTGTTCAGATTAATCAAGCTTGTTAAGTACACTGATTCTGGTCATAAATGATTTCACAAGAAGCAAATACAAGGTAATTGTTATCATTTGAAAGTGGAAGGTTTCTTATCATGTATCATTTAAATAATTGAATGTCTATCGACTTTCATTCATTTCAGATTGATAATTATCAAGGGTTCTTAATCTTACAGACATACGATTTAGTAAAATGAAAGACCGAATGGTTGGGTAATATCACTAATCATTAACAGTTAATAGATCGAGATTAGTGAAAACAATTGATTCAATAATCTGATGATTCTCTTTTTGTCTTATTAATATTAATAGTAAACATGTCACCAAAAATCTATCCACAAGAGGATCATTGAGAATGATAAAATCTGTATTTGCCTTTTCCTAGCATTATACAGATGGTGAATCGGTAACCTGAAATTTTATAGTGTCTCATTTCAAGTTAATTGCTAAAATTTGTTTCAACCAGAATTATTAAGAGCTGATCCAAATAGACGGCGCTAGTTGATAGATTAAATTAAATTAAATTGATTTAACAATTTTTTCTCTCTTTCATTGTGTTTCCTTCCATTGTTAATATTCAACTGACTACAACCTCTATTTGAGTACTTGACAAGTTGCTGTATTAAAACGATAGATTATAATTTCCCATTGATTGATCTGTTTCTTGTTACATCCAAAAGCTGTTGACAAGATGTTTGATGAAGAAGAAACTTTGAATGTCGATGAATTGGCCAAAGTCGAGGAAGTTTGTGTTGACATTTTACCCGGGATCTGGCGATGCATAACCAAGGATGATATGCTTGTATCAAAATGCTCGTAAGTTTGACTTTTATACCTTGATTTTAGCCTTCATTTAACTTATCGCCAACTGTGATATTGAGAATCGATTGGAAGATTGTAGTTGACTTTTTAACTTATCATGATCAACCAACATCTCGTTACAGAGGAGGAATCGCCAATCGGGTTTATCTTGTTCAAGTGAAGCCTGATAGAGCCGAAGGTAAATTAGGAACCGAACCCAATCGAGTCATCGTACGTCTTTATGGAAGTACAATTTTAAAAAACATTGATGAACCTAGGTTATTGGGTGATGATGCAGAGATAATTATCTTCCATTTTTTGTCCGTTTATAAACTTGGGCCCAGATTGTTAGGTGTTTTCACCAAAGGACGAATTGAAGAATACATTCCTGTAGGTATCGATACAGTAAATTTAGTAACCAATGTTAGATAATCAATGCTCGATTTGATGTGTCAATTTTTTATCATTTAAATTCCAGAATATCAGACCAGGACCAAAAATATTGGAAAAAAGAGTGATTAATGAAGTAATGGCAAGGCTATTCGCTCGTATCCATTCACTTGAGCTTCCAATTACAAGAAAACATGTTTTCTATTCCACCTTGTTCCATGGGTTAATGGGTGAAAGAGTTAAAGACGAGGGTGAAATGATTATCCAGTACGATGAAGAGGCTACTGTAATTGCAGATGAAATTGATGCCTTTCCTTTCCATAAGCAACTAAAATGGTTAGATGATACTTCAGTCAAGATTGGTGCTAAATCAGTATTTTGTCATAACGATCTTCATCTTTACAATATACTTTTCCGCTCTGAACACAAGGATGGTAATAAGATAAGGAAAAGTCTTGATACAGATGATTATAATTTCTGGAGGTCCATCATGGTTCCAATTGATTATGAGCTTGGTAGTTACGGCTGGAGAGGTTATGATTTGGCTTATTTCCTCAATTTCCGTTACTATCACCCTTGTGAAGGTGAAGTTGATTATGAGAAGATCAAGTTTCCTGATTCAGAGGAAGTATTGACTTTTGTTAAAGATTATTTGAGCCATTTGTCCGAGATTGATCCAAATTTCGATCCAGCAGACAGTAATGTTGAACAAGTGGTCAAAGAAGTTGAATTGGCAAGCTTGTATACACATCTTTTCCTGTTTGGATGGGCAATCAATGATCGCCGAATTGAAAGTGTACTTGATTGGCCTAAGGTAAGTTTAACATAAAATCCATTAATAATTTGATATGAAATGATAGGATCCATTGAAATTAATAATTACCTGAATAGAAGTTGAATTTCATATCTAACGCTGGTATGAGTTGATACGCCAAAAGATACCACCAATATCAGCTGATGTTGAAGAGCATGTGATGATGTTTTTACGATATCATTTGCATTTGAATTGTTAACAAGAACGAGTTAGTTATCTCTATCAATCTGATATAATCAGGGTACTTGATAATGACGGAAAAAATCCATTGAATGTTGCAAGATAGGAAGACAGTAATTGAACTTTAAAATATCACTGATTGTACAAAACTCATGATGAAGATAAAACACTAAACAAAATTTGATCATCTGTTATATTTATCCTCTTCTTTCTATCCAGGCTTATCCATATCTGCGATACAGAAAATATAAGGCAGAGCAAGAGCAATTTATCAAAAAGTATGGCGTACCAGGAGTTGAATCATGATTTTAATCACAAACCAGATTTGGATTCACGAATCAAGACTTGGAAACCAAGATTCAGTTTATTCAATTGACGACGGATAATTTTAATTCATGGTGTACACACAAATACATTTGTAATTATTCATCATCATTATTTCAATGGTTTTAATAAAAATGTGTACATGTTTATCAAAAGTCTCATCCTAAATCATTAAGAATAAATTCGGATTTGCCTTTTACAATCAACAATTCTAACAATTACCAATTAATATCAAACATTTCATAATGGCTGAAATGACAAAAAAATATCTTATGTTCTGGACTTTTATATTATTAATATCATACAGAACCTTCATGAAATGAAAAATTATGTTTGATAACTTGTTGGATTTTTATTGGATCGATTATAAGAAAATAATAAAATTAAAACGGCAAATTGTATTGTCGAGAACTTGATTAAAAAGTAAAATAATTACAGTACTGCATCATATTGTAATTAGATATAATGAATAGTTGAAGCTTTATTAACAATAATTAATTTCAATTAATTGAAAAGACTGTGATAATTTATTACTTAATCGATTATTCAAATTATATTTCCTTTACAGTTGATTATTAACATTCGAATTATTGTGATAACAAAAAGGATATACGGCACAACAGTCAGTACTGAACTGAGCCTGGGTAGGAACTTGTTGAGCTTGTAGATAAGCTTGGTTAGGTTGGGAAAATTGCTGAGTTTGAGGTGGCTGAGGGGGTTGATGAGGTTGAGGGTGTTGGTATGGTTGCTGTGGTTGTTGTGATGGAAGCTGAGGTTGATGCTGAGAAAACTGTTGTGGTTGATAAGATTGCTGAGGAAGCTGTTGAGATGGTAAGTGGTGGGAATATTGTTGTTGCAAGGAAGGAGATTGGTATGTTTGGTGCTGTTGGAATTGAGATTGAACTTGATGGTATGGCTGCTGTTGAGACTGAGGTGGAGGAGTTTGGTACACTTGTTGAATCTGAGGTTGTTGCGATTGATATTGCTGGTGAGGTTGAGAAATTTGATATGAAGATTGTTGAGGCTGAACTGGCGAAGGCTGGTATAATTGATGCTGGGGTTGTGATTGTGGTTGCGGAATCTGATAGGGTTGTTGTTGAAGTTGAGGTGTTTGAGAGGGTTGAGGGGGTTGATAAGGCTGTTGCTGAACCTGTGTTGGATGTTGAGGGGGCTGATATGATTGCTGTTGCTGTGGCTGGGTTGGAAGTTGATAATGTTGTTGAAGCTGAGATTGGGCTACTTGAGAGGATTGATAAGGCTGTTGTTGAGGTTGTGCTTGGGGCTGGGACTGGGGCTGAGGTTGAAATTGTGATTGTGGCTGGGGTTGAAATTGCGGTTGTGGTTGTGGTTGAGGTTGAGGCTGGAGTTGGGGCTGAGGCTGGGGTTGAAATTGTGGTTGAGGTTGAGGTTGGGGTTGAATTTGCAGTTGGGGTTGAGGTTGAGGTGTAGAAGTTGGAGGAGGATGGAAAGATTGAGGTGTTATGTATGCGGAATGGTTCGGTGGATTGACTTGTTGTGCTGGAATCTGTTGATGTTGATAACTTTGAACCTGATTGTTACTCACAGGGAACACATTATTGGCATAAGAATCAGGACTTGGATTATATCTTGAGCTCATATATGGCAGAAAGTCTTTTAATTTAGGACCTCCTCTATTAGATGCCGAGGATGGAATTTCCGGTAATTTACTGTTGGACAAAGTCATTGTATTCAAGTTAAAGGTTTCCTTCTTGATTTGAGCTTCCACTAGCTGTAATCTTTCTTCGTCTTGAACTTTAATCACACTTTTCAATCTGGTCAACATCTTGTTTGTAATTGATAGAAATTCTTTATAAAACTCTAAGCCTTTTTCGATGTTATCTTTTACTTTCATAAAACCATCAAATGATGTCAAAAGCGTTTGAATTCGGTTAACTCTTAAGCGATTCACTTCATTTAATGCCATTCGTGATTTACCATAAGAAGCACTAGCTTTAGTTAAAGCGTTCAGAATATTTTCTTGAGCAGCCAAGTTTTGCTCTAACAAGCTTACTGTTTTATCGTATTTGGCCAATTCTTTTTCGAATATTGTTTCTAATTCATCTTTTGAATGAGCAATCACATGTTTTAAAACATCATCACTTTGAACTTCTTCTCGAAGTTGTTTTTCGAGGGAGGCACGTTGATTTTTCATTTCTTGCACTTTATCCAGAAGTTTTTCGATTTCCTTAATGTTGTCTTCATCAAAGGGTATATCAGTGATAGGAGGAAGAAGTCTTTCTAAGTCTTTGGCTGAACAATCAATTAATAGTTGAATATCTTTCGATAACTTTTCCAGTGCTTGGCTTAAATTTTTGTTAGCAGCTAAGCTTTTACTTTGCGTTTCCTCGTGCTTCTCTAATTCTTTACGCAATTCTCCAATAATCATAGACGGTGCTCTCTTACCGAATTTATCTTGGTGCTTTTTTTCCTTCTCTTCTTCGTCCTCAATCAAGGTTGCAGCTTGGTCAAGGTTTTTTTGGGCTTCGGAGGATATGCTGTTAAGTTCGTCCATCATTTTTTGGGTATCTTTACAAATATTAGGTTTAACACTCAATTCAGCACAAATTTCAATCAATTCGTCTGGAACTATATTTGCCACAGGCCTTAAATTATCTTTATCTAGTTGTAATGATGATAAATAAGTTAAAAGTTCTTCGTCTTTATCTTCGACTTTGGTTCTCATTTCTCTAAGTATACGATCTTTGTTTTCACTGTAAACCGATGCCATTTCGTGGGCTTCGATTGGGACTAGCCGTGCAAATATATCTTTACCACAAACTTCCGGGTCGGAAACATTGAAGCCAACACCTGTAGCTAAAGGAGCACCCTTGACAGCAGTAAGTTTATCAGATGAAGGGACTGGTTGATGATAGACAAAATCATTGTCTCTTTCAGCTGTTTCCTTCTTTTTAGCCAAAGCCTTTGACAGAAGATTAATTTCAATTTTACCTAAAGATTTCGATAATTTTTCAGCTTGCTCTAGATGCTGAGTTCCTGAGATGTACCACGCAATTTGTTCACCGGTTTTCTGTTGTTCTTGACATGCATCTCCCATGTAAAGAGCACACACAGCGCTGTAATAAGATATTTTGAATTCAGTGAATTTTTTCCATTCCTTGAATAATTTAGATCCTACAATTTCAGCAATATCCATGTCAGAATTTAAAGATGATTGGATGAGAACACTAAGAGCACTATTATAATACTCTATCACTTGAGCAGCTACTCGGGCGATGATAGAGTTCTTACGATTGTCCATTATTGACTTTTCAAGTATACATTCTTGTGCTTGAGCCATAACAGTTTGATAAATGAAAGCTATAATATCATGAGACATGTCTTTAGATTTGTTATGTGGCTGTTCTTTCAACTGTTCAAAGGCCCACACCGAACACTGGAAATGAGTACAAGCTACTCGCAAATTTTCAGCGTTATCTCGTAAATTAAGAGCTCCAAGCTCAGCATGAAGAGCACCAATATTATACATTAAACAATCCAATTCAAATTGAATATCGCCGGTCACCGGTTGACCAGAATAGACATCTTGCCAAGTGAATGTAATAGGTAGATCTCCTTTCATTATCTTAACTTTATTATAGAGGGTGTATAGTTGAGAGTAATATCTCTTTAAAGTTAGACAACCTGTCATATCACGAGAAGGACGAAGTGCAGCCTAGAGAGCAAAATTATAATTATTAGCGATAAGAAGAAATTAGAATTACTGTTTATTTGATAACTTACATTCCTCAATGCTTCAATCTCTTTAATCTCCTTGTTATATTTTTCACCATCGTCACCATAATACTCTCTGATGAACTATAGAAGAAATAAAAGATAAGAATAAAACAGAATCAGAAAGCTGTCAAGATAGAGGTAGAGAAAAATAAACAACTAACCTTTTTAATTGGAGTTGAAATGTCAGCTGTTGAAGGGCTTAGTTTGAATTCAAAATAAACCATAGGAAGCCTAGGATATTCCTTCATTGTTGACAATGATGTCCACAAAATTTAAACTTGAAAAGGCAATAATACAGGTTAATTAATATTGAATTGGACGAGAGCTATTAAAGAGGAATTTGTTAAGCCTCAGTAAACATAAACGTTATGATAGCATACAAAGATTAAAGCATAAGATACAGCAATTGAGAGGTTTTGAGGATAGTAAGGGACAATGCCCACCCCAAGCGCTAGTAGTAGTATTTACAGTGCATTTATTATTATTATTTTGTTGTTACTTTTGGCTCTTTCTTTTTCTCTTTCTATTGGCTCTTTCTTTTCTTTCTGGGTATTTTTTCGGCAAAATTACAAGTAAGGGTTCTTTTTTGATCGTTTTTTTGAGTATTTTGGCCGAAATTTTGATTAATTTAATATATTAAACTATTTTATTAGATTTTTATTCAATTCCCAAGGGAAAAACTTTACAATATTGTAACTTAGAAAAATTTTCAATGCATTTTAGGCGGTCAATTTAATTTAGTATTTTTATTAGAAATTAAATTAATCAACAATGGGTACAATTTTTATTATTAATCATTATATTACAATTAAATTAACTTTATTATTAACAGTGGTAAAACGCTGTGTCATTATCGGGTGCAAAACCAGCACGAATGATAAAGTTGGACTTTTCCATTTTCCGACAAAAGTAGAATTGCGTGAACGATGGCTGGACAGTATTCGGAATGGTTTACCCAGGGAATTTGACTCCAATAATTTGAAGTCCAAACTTGTCTGTGGTTGCCATTTCCCAGCATCTTCTATATACCAGGCCGGAAATATGAGAAAGTTGGTAAATGGAGCCATTCCAAAGCGGATCCCATTCAGGATTGTTGAGCGGGCGAAGGTAACCAAGGCAAATGAGTTGGTAAGCTTGAGAGCAAAAGTCAAAAGACTTGAAAATCAACTGCTGAAATTGAGGACTGACCCTGATCCTAGTTTCATTTTCACTCATAGAAGTAAATTAAAAAAATACATGGATGAAGATTCATACACTCTATTTGATAGTTGTGTTTTGAATTTTACAAAGCGACCTCATGGTCGCAGGCACAGTTATCAAACAAAGAAGCTAGCGAACAAAATATACCATCAGTCCAAGCAGGCTTTTAGGATGATTCAGCCTATTTTTGCTCTTCCGTCTTTCCGTACCATTGATAGATTTAGCTCCGATGATTTTTCTGTGACTGGTATCTCGAAAGATACTGAATTAACTCTCCGACGTCATGCTACCAAGCTAGCTGAGTCTGATAAGTATTGTGTCATCAGCTTTGATGAAACTGATATCAAACCAGGTTTCACATATTTACCAAGAAGAGATGTAGTTTGTGGTTATGTTGATATGGGTAAACATGGAAGATTAGCTAGAGAAGCAAAAGGAACGCTTGTTTTCGGCTTGAGAGGTATAAATGAAAGGTGGAAGCAGGTGATTTGTTATTATTTTGTAGCTAAAACGGGTTTTACTGCTATTCATTTGAAAAGAATCTTTGAGGATATTTTAGGAACAGTTTTCAATGCAGGTTATAATGTGGTTGCGTCAGTTTGCGATGGTGATGGCAAAAATCGTTCTCTTTGTAGTGCATTGAATGTTGATCCCAACAATTCACAATTTCAATTTGAAGGGAAAATAATCCATTTCCTTTTTGATGTTCCTCACATATTGAAACTGATACGCAACCACTGCATGACCAAGAAAGTCTTTGTTAAAATCGGAGAGCACGAAGGTACTTTTGAATGGAATGATGTGCTGATGCACCTCGAACCAATGGTAAGTAGCAATGGTATTCTGAAACAGTGTTACAAATTAACGAAAAAGCATTTGAATCCAGTTGGCTATGAGAAAATGAAAGTGAGGTACGCAACGCAAATGTTTTCTCACACAGTGGGAACATCTTTTATATTTGCTGCAGAGATATTAAAGGTTCGTCCAGAAAAAAATTTATTGATAGGGCATCTATTCAAGAGCCTTGATAAACTTTTTGATATCTTGAATTCTTCCTCTCTTTCGCAGCAAAGAGGAAAGCCTTGGAAAACAGCCCTCAGGAAAGACGATGATAATACAGATTATCTGAAGTATTTTCTGGAGCTGATTGAGAATAAATATTTCTTTTTCGTTAGTGAAAATTCAACAGCTGAGGAATTAGTTCCTAATAATGGAGTTTTTTGCATTGAAATGTTAGCTCAAACAATAAGAGGCATTCTATCTTTAAGTGCATATCTGTTTGATAGAGATATTAAGCATTTATGTACAAGAAGATTGAATCAAGATATTCTGGAGAACTTTTTTGCACAGGTAAAGAGGTCTGGTTCACACATCACAACTTCACACTTTCGTGCGCATTTTAGATCTAGCAGGATTCTTTTCATGGAAGCTCTGCCTGATGGAGCGAATTGTGAGCCAGATGAAGATATTCCACTTTTTTTAGAAGGATCTGAGCCATCAGAAATGGAGTCCGACTCATGTTCGGCTGTAACAGAAAGTTCACCTGAAGCTGAACTTGCTGATTACTTTGCAGCATTCAACCCAGAACTCAATGAGGCAAGGAATGAATTATCCACGTTTTTTTCAACATTTTCTGTTGATGATGTTGGAGAAGATCATGGTGTTTTAACCTATGCATCAATGTATAATACGGATAAGGCAGGTTTGAATAGTTATATTGCTGGATATTTACTGAAAAAGATAAAAGATAGAAAAGTTTGCTGTGATGAATGTTTGCGTGCTACAAGTTCGGTTGTTGCGTTAGCTGAACATGAACTGATTAGGCTCAGGGAGTACAATCCTGAACTTACATTATCGCTGAACTGTCCATCCAAAAGTTTTGCAGACTTAGTTAAGGTCCTCAGCGATTTGTTAGAAGAGAATGTCCCGCAAGTAGTAGCGGTTGTAGGGGTTAAATTCACTTTATTTAGAATTCTATGGAGACAGGATTATAGCTTCATTCCTGTTTGCCACCGAGAAGGTATAAAGCTAGAAATAATGCATAGGTTAGTCAACATGTTTTTAGGAAAGCACCTTAAAGATTTGAAACAGGAATTAAATCATAGGCCCATAAAATCTTTTAGATAATTAAATTGATAAAGTTCATGTTCAGCTAACGATTTGCATATGGCTTTATAGTTTTAGTAAAGGATTATTTTAGTTACAAGATGATAATAAATTCTGCTTCCATCTTCACTTGAGTGAGAACGTTCTATTTTTGCTTCCAGCTTGATCTTCGTGTTTAGTCGTATCAAATCTCTACTTATTGCATTCTCTGATTGGTATTTTGTGATTCCTATTGATTCAGTTTGTATCTTAGCTGTGATACAATTCTGATTCAGTTCGGATAGCTTTTAGTTTGATGTCGAAGAGTTATCTCGGTGTCATTCGAGATACTTTTCATAGGGAGTCGTTGGAGCTTCTCTATCTTTGGTCAGCAATGACGGAAAGTAGGAATAGATTGAATTATCAATCTTAGGGTATAGATCGCTGGCTTTGGAGTTTGATAACTGTGCAATTTATATATTTATATCTTTCAATTGTAATTGTTAGTTATATTTTGATTGATATAATGATTCAATGTTGTTAAATGTAATGTAATTAATGTAAAAATTTAATTTATATTTGTAAATAATGCATAAATCTATTTTTATAAGTTTGTTATATGTATTAAATTTATGGTTTTTCAATAACTTTAATGTTTTATTAATTGTTTTAATTCAGTTTTTTTCAGTGGCGCCCTCCAGTGGGCATTGTCCCTTCAGGTTCTCTGAACCTCTTCACTGCAGTATCTTATACATTAATCTTTGATAGCATACCTAGACTCAGATCCGATTACTATGGATATAAATATCAGATCCATTGATCAAAAGTTTTCCTTATTATATTTTTATATTTACAGTTAAATTATTAATCAGTGATTTGCTTCATCTGGATTTGTTATTAGGCTGAATAGTTGAGTTGGCTGTAAATTCTTGTCATTCCAATTGTGAGAATACACTTTTTTCTGTATGCTTGGATCAAGTTATATTTCTTAACTCAATTGATTTGTTTCATGATTGATCAGCGAAAAGAAATGCTTTCATAGCCACCATTTTGAATTCAGATAAATCTGAGCAAACCAATAAACATTTTGTCAGTCAAGAGTTATTAATTTAACTCTTTCACAATTTAAATTAGCGATTTTCAAGCATTACGTTGTATATCCATGTGTATGCGTTCAATGTTGTTTACGTAATAAACAATTTTAAATTTCGAGACAAAAAACATGTTTTCAACATCAATCAACCAGATTTTTATTTACACAGTTAAATTAACAGACTAACAAGTTTATCGGTAAGCAAATTGCGTACATAAATAACACACTTTTATGCTTCTTAATGTAACTTCCATAAGGTAAGATGTAAGTAACTCTTGATTTTAAGAAATATGGGAAAACATTTGAGCCATTTTTTAAATAGAAACTTAACCGTCAAAATTTTAAACACATTTCTAAATTTCAAAGCTTTCATGAATCCAGCAAATAAATTGAAGGAACTCAATCAATACAAAAATCAAAAAATTGTCCATTTCTCTTCTTTGGATAAACACAAGAAATTGATTCACTGATTAAAAATACGAGTTGATTATTTACAAGAGCGTTTCAATGAAATAAGAAGTTATTGACACTGAAATTCATGATATTTGAAATAAACAGGGATATATTTAAATCGGTAAATTGTTTTGCTTATTTAACTGTAATGATAAACAACTTTGGATCTGGATAAGTGTGGCTTATAGCTTAAATGGCTTAATAACTGCGCTTATCTTGGCAATCCTTATTTTCAACATCTGACAAAGAGTGAGTCTTTCCATTCTGAGATGGAACCTTTTTTTATCATGCTTAATGTGTTTTTTGTAGATAATTGAGCAAAATTAACTTTGCTAAACAAAAATTCATTTTTTATATAAATAACAACTTGTCTCTCTTTAATAAACTTGCAACTTCTTCAATCCTTTATATTTGAAACTGTAAACTTGAACCATTAATCATAATTATAGTTTTTGTTTTCTGTACCCATTTCCATCTTTACCATAGACCGACACAAAAAGAAACCATTTACAGTTGTAAAAGTGACATAATATAAAATACATGTGTGCATCATTTTGTTTTTTACCCGTTTGTTTACCTGTCGCCTGTTTCGGAAATGTATATCACAATTAAACCTTGCTCATCAATACGGATATCCCATCAATTAAACAGCCTGTCCGGTGATTACAGAAGGAATATGTTTTAACAACAAATGCAACACTCGTATACACCATTGAACCCATCCTTAATCTCTTCACATTAAGTTTTCTTATATTTTTTTACATTTAATTGTTTTCACTTTCATGAATTGATCATCGATACTTATTTTCTTTAGTCATACTTCTCGTGATAAAACATATTTGTAAAGTTATGTGCCAACATTGGCTTTTCAGCAGCTCAAATTATTTGGTGACATAACTGTTTCTTTTTTTGATAACTAAAAACTATTTTAAATAATCTGACCATCACACCCGTTGTCAGTGAACATGTGGTTGCTTCTCCTGTTGATCAGGGGCCTTATATTTTTCTCATTTTTTTCCATATCATCGAGTGCTTTGTCCGTCAATAAGGAGTCAATCATATCAAAAAATGGAAAGGATATTGCCATTGAAGGAAGTGGTTCAATACCAACAAATGAAATATTAAGTGATGATGAAGATTTTTACCCAGATTTAATGAAGCCTGGTAGTCATCCCTCGCCAATGGAATTCTCTGGTGATGGCTCATTGGATCATAATGATCATGAAAATATCCCTGGTAGTAACAAGGGTCACACTAGTATAACCTCAGATAAACATAATCCTGGTGATGACGAGGATGATGGTGACAATGAGGACGATGAAGATGATGATGACGAAGACGATGATGAAGGATCAGGAGGTAATTTTTATTTTGCATGTTCACTTGATTTTCTTAACATTTATACCATATCTTGAGGCCTTTCTAAACTTTCAAACTAAATATTCTCAGCATTACTTGCAACTAAAACTTTCAATAACCTTAAATTTTGAATAGTTTTTTAATTATTACATCAAACTGGTGATTCGTTTGTCACCATCAATTAGCTTTTTTTTATTCTCAACAAGCACTCTCATGTTTTCATGCTGTTTATCATGGTAACTTTTCTACACTCTTTGGAATGTAGATTTCATTACATCTTTTACATTTCTAGTGTTTTCTTATGTTTCTATAGTTCTATTAGTTGAGTGTTGCAGTTAATGATCTTTTCAGGGAAAAAGTATTTTGCTTGTGTAAAGTCTATTCTCTCTTAATTTTCTTTTCAACTTCGTTCCATGTGATTGCCTCTTCTACAATGTAACTTGGTTTTTTTCTTTTCTCCAGATTCACCAATAAAAGTAACGAATGGAGGCTCCGATTTTTCATTTTCCACCAAAGAAACTATCACAGATGATGATCACTTGAAGCCATATGATAAAAAACCAGATACAACGGTGAGTATACTCTTTGTCAATTCTGTAAACAAAAGTTAATCTATTTTCTTTTTTTATAGATTAATGAATCAGATGAATCTGAGGAAAAACATAATATACCTATTGATGAAGACGAATCCTCCAAAAATTTCTTCCCAGATGTTATTGAAACATCAACTAAACAGCATAAACCAAATCACGATATTGACCATGAAGATCATGATCAGGATCCAAATACTCTGGGAAATGATATTTCATTATTGGGACGCAAGCAAGATACAAGACCTGTTTCATTCTTCGCCCAACCTAGCATGTTAGCAGGTATGATGATCTCTCTCAAACGTACTCTTTTCATCTCTCTTCCTTTCTGATACACACACACACACACTCACCCAACATACACTCATTTTATTTCAATTTTGGGCTTACCTAGATTTGTAAAACCTGTTAATTGTGTTCAATCACTTTGAAGTAGTTTGATAGTAAATATTTACTCTTAAGAACAGATGACGACAGAAAAATTAGAAGAAAAAGAAATGAAACTCAATTACAGTTATTACTAATTAAAAGACTTGTAAAGGCACCAACTTCTTCAAGTCAATCTAATATTTTCTCAAGAGTTTTCTGACTGTATTCACATCTTTAATTTATCATTTTGTAGCTGTTGATTCAAGTCTTGTCGGTTTATTCAGTTCTCTTTAACACTCTTGATTCGACCATATTTTCCAATTGAATGATTTCCACCTCTATTTCTTTTCCATCATTTTCATCTTCAATCTTCTCAAAAGTCTTCTTTGTTCTCTGTTGCCTCTTCTTCTTCTCCCTTTCTCCCTCTCTTTCTACAATCTACAAGCTCATCTTTTTCATCTTCATATTTCTTCATCCTAAGCTCTTCCTGTTTTCCTTCTGAGCTTTATGATGTAGCTTAAGACATTTACCGCTAACCAATGGGAATATTGAATCCTGTTCCTTTTCTTTATCTTTGCTTATTTTTCCTAGTTAAAAAAGCAATCTTCATCAATCAGACTCTTAAGTTTTGTTTACATCATTTTGATCAGCGAAATCTCTTGTTCCCTGTGGTTGACCAGAGTCAGATTTTAGTCCAACTTTAATTTACATTTTTTTACAACCAAATTAAGATTCTTAAATCAGTTTTATGTTATGCTTTTTTGACAATAAAAGTGGAAATTTGTTAGTCTTAATGACCGGTGCCTTATTATGGTCATTCCGATAAAAGTTAAAAAAACAGTTGGTTGTCCGATGAAACGACCTTAACAAGCAGCAGGGTTTCTTTCATTAGCTCTTTTCTCCTGATTGGTGAATAGTCAGACATTTTCAACATGTCCGAACATAACAACAAAAGGAACGAACCATGATTAACTTGGAAATAATTGTTGAAAATTAATGAGTCAAAGATATCATTTAACTGATGATTATTGAGTGAGCCTACATCAATTTTTGCCATCATTTGCGTCTCATTTTGAATTTTTAAAACAGATTGGTGGACATCTTTTTTCAACTACTTAAATAAATGGAGTCAGGTTAACTTGAATTAGTTAAAAAGATTGACATTAACATTCTGTTTAAAATCAGAGGTGGGTGACAGTCTTTAAAAAAAGAAAGTGAAAAAGAAAGATTGGGATGAAACAGACGAAAATTTTATTTCCACTCTTACTCACCCTTGTCAACGTTCAGCTTCTTTTTCTTGCTAATTTAGCCCGACTTTTGTTGAAATTCAAAAACAAGATGTTCTTATTTGTCTCTCCTCAATTTATCTAGAATTGGTAACCACCAAACTGAGAATAAGATTTTTTTGTTGAACAAATTTTATTTCAACTGATCTTTCTTGTATAAAACAAGGAAAGTTTACAGTTGAATAGAGATGCATACTTTTATTCAGTTTTGTGTATAAAGAGACTGAGAACTTGTTTGCCAACTTATCTACTTTTCTGAATAAGGTTCTATAAGTTGAAAAGCATAGATAGCGAGAAGCAGATGAATAGATTTGTAGAAGTAAAGAGAGATAAAGAGAATGATAAGTATATATTGAAAAACCTTAAAAATCTGAACTTTTGCGGGCGTTATCTTGAATTAATCTGCCATTTTGGAACGGGATGTATTCATAAACTTGGCGTGTAATTCTGATTGCCCTAGAAAATTGTAATAATTCTTGATAACCTGACAAACTTGTATTAATGTCTCTATAACTGAACGTCCATTTGTGATTTGTTTTGTAGCAACCATATTTCACCATACTTATTCATCTATCATATATTCAATCCGAATCAATTTTATTTATAAATTCCCACAAGCAATCGACAAAATTTTCTATCATCCGATCGATCATCAAGTTTTCTAGTCTCAACTTTGAACTTATCTTTTTAGATAACTCATTCGACATAGTTACTAATAAACTTGTATGAGTTATTTCCTCTATTGATTTTATCCAATTTAAAATTTAATTAAACCATAAAAACTGTATCATCATTATGTCTAAAAATATGAATCATAAATAATCTGTCTTGTGAATCTCGGCCCATTCCATTTCATCACTTCCCCGCTATTTATGTCTTAATTAATTCACTTTATTAATAACGTTCTTTTTCTCTGTCTCTTTTCAGCTGTAATTGGAGGTACTGTTGTAAGTTTATTGTGTGCCATATTATTAGCCATGTTTATAATTTATCGAACAAGGAAGAAATACGAAGCAAGCTATATCTGTGAACCCAATCTAACATCGCCGGTCATTAGTCATTACGGAAAGGGAAGCAGCAACAAATTTTTTGACCCAGAATAAGATGTTTTTCATACGAAACAAATGTAATTTTAACCTGGAGATTTTTTGTGAAAAGAAAATGGAAAGTCGAAAAAAAGATTAACTCATCATTTTGAGTTGAATTCAAAAATACTTTTCTTACACTGCTTTCTACTAACTCTATGCTAATCTCTTGTATCTTTTTACTCTTTTTTGACAACTTCTAACTCTGCTCTTCTATTCTATCTTCATCTCTTTTCTTCTCTTCACTTCCTCTCCATTTCTCTCTTCTCAATTGCTCATATTCACACTTTCACATCCATTTGTATTCTTATTTGTTTATGCCAGTGATGATAATCATCACCATCCAGAGATATTCAGTTACCTGTCTGAGGTACCCTAAAAGATGCTTTTGTATCAGTTAATCAACTTTATTTACGACACACAGAAAGCATTTCAACCAGCACCAATATCAACCACAATATCAACCTACTTTTGGAAACAAACGAGAAATCTACTGAATCGACATGTTTTTTATATTATATCAAGATGCTTGAATACATGATTCTAATGTGAAAATATTAAATTTATTATTATTGATGTCTGATAGCAACTTTCTTTAAACTACTATGTAGTAAAATCAATACTAACATTGCATATAGTCTATTATTATATTATATTATATATATAAACACTTCTTTATATATATATCAAATGATAATTTTACAAAAAAGCGATTCTTCACATTCTTTCTAATAAATGAAAGCGTTCTGAGGCGAGACAAAACAATTACTAATCGAAAATATCAAACTACGATATTAGTTAGATGAGACAACAGTATAAGATGCTTCCTTGGAACTTAATGGAATACGTTTACGGGCTTCGTCCTCGGTTTCCCATAAGATTTTTTGTTGATGTTGATCAATTATATCATTAACACGATCAAATAACATCTTTTCTGTTAAAATGCCATCATATGAAGCATATGCTGAGGCCTATGATAAAAATGGAAGAATAAGTGTTTACAATTAAATTGGGATATGAATAAAATTTGAAACCGATTAGAATATTAAGATAGTTGTAAGTGAATTTGAAACCAATTGGTTGAATTGCTTACCTGCCAAGCTACACCTAATTTAGATATTTCACGACCAGATAAGCCGTCGGTCATTTGAGCGATTTTGGAACAAGAAGTAACAAAATCAAATTGTTCCACTTTAAGACGTCTGTTTAGTAAGATAAGAAAAATAAATAAAATTAGTAATTATTTTCAAGTGCCACAGAAAAATTGATTAACAGAATGTTGGAAATTTAAAGTTTACCTTTTTCTTTGGGCAGCTGGTTGAAGAACAAATTTATCGAAATAAAGTCGGACTAGTCTTTCACGTTCTTCCAAAGTTGGTAATTGAAATTCAACTACTTCATCAATACGATCATTTACCGCCCAATCAAAATGTTCTGGTGTATTACTGGCCAGGACCATCATAAATTTAGTAGATTGTTCACCGGTACGGTAAAGGAAGGCATTCAATGTTGCCCTCATATTTTCGGACATGTTAATTGAACTACGTTTTCGAAGAAAAGCGTCAGCTTCGTCAACAAATAATAAAAGTCCTCTGCGCGAAGTATTGGCCCAATTGAATACTTTATGAATAGCTGTGACACCTTCTGCACCCATGGGAGTAACATCACCTCCACTGAGTATAGCGTAATCCATACCAGAATGTTGGGCCAATTTTTTGGCAAACAAAGTCTTACCAGTACCAGGGGGGCCATAGAAAAGTATATTTCTATAATAACCCTGATTCCTTTTGGTGTTCCTAGTGGCAATCGCAACATCCCGCAGTCTTTCTTCTAATGAAGGTCTTAAGATTACCCCTTTTAAAGCGTCTTCAGGTTTTCGACTAATAACTATTCGTTTGGTTGTATCTACAGGATGTCTTACCATGTCAATTGCATTTAACCTTGACGTGTCACGAACTAAAGATGGTTTACCAATCCTTGACTCTATACTACGGCCAACGATACTGATACCGTATTTAGCTGAATAGATACCGGCAGCAATTAACGTTAAACTAGCTGCTGTTGATGTGACCCTATCCCAATCAGAGATGAATCCTTTGAATCCTTCACCTAAAACTTGTCCGGCGGTTCTAATAGATTCTAAAACTGTGACCCTTTGTTCAGCTGCTTTCACTTTTATTTGTTCAAGATATATATCACGATTTTCTCTTTCCACAATTGCTTTAGCTTTCATTTCAGCTTCTATCCTTTTTGTATCATTTTTAGACCTCAAATCCATCTCGTGTTCAATTGTTGCTTTCCTCATTGCTTCTTGTTTAGCTACTGATTCTTCTTGGCGACGCAAATTTTCATCATTGGCTCGCTGTTGTTGAATCAGTTGATCATCATATCGTTTTCGAGCCAATTGATCTTGATATTGAGCTCGAGCTTGGTGTTGTTTAGTTTCTTCAGCTAAAGTTTTCCTCCTTTCTTCATAATCAATCCTTTTCTGCTCTACTTTGGCTTGCTCCAAGGCTGCTTCATATTCTTTAAGTTTAGACTGTAATTCCATCTGTTTTGTTGATTCTTGCATCTTGGAAAGTTCAAAGGCCTGTTTTGCGTACACAGACTTTTCTAATTCCTTAGCCGCTGCCGCAGCACGTTCCAATCCAGTGGAATCAAAATTGAAACCCTTAGGCACAGAGAAACCTTTATCTTTACCATCCTTGTCACCGCTTCCCTCAGTTCCACCACCAACAGGGAAACCAGGAGGAACATTCTGGTCCCCAGATGAACTTCTCGAACCAAATAACCAAGACATTTGATTGACACTTACAACAAACTTATAATTTACACAATTTAATTCACAATCTCAAAACAGTTTACTACCAAACACGTGCTTCAGGTTAAACCGCTTCAAAGCTTCATATTAAAAAATCATCCGGTAACTTGCTCCATCTAACGAGAACCAGATTTAGTGAAAAACTTATTGAAAACATTTGAAAAAATGAATCAATTTACTAGACACATTTTTTCATTTAAATATTCAAGAATTTATGAATTTGCATATTAATTAGTTTTTAAGATCTTTTTGCTTCGAAACGGACAAATTGTGCAAATTTTTTGATGCAATGACTTTAGCTTCTTACTTGTGATGGAGTGAAAATATCCGACTGACAGATACGATAGAGACAATTGAATTAAAGATTATTTAAGATGTAGTCAGATGTTATCAAGAAAAGTAAGGTAAAAAGAACAAGGTCAAAATATATAATAACAGTATGAGTAAATTACATGGATAAAACAAATGGCTAACGTTACTGATATTGATGTTAACGAATGTGACTCAAATCCGTGTTTAAACAATGGAACCTGCACTGATTTGATTAGAGATTATTTATTTTCATGTGGAGCTGGTTTTACTGGACGAAATTGTGAGTCAATCACCAAGATTGATAAAGCTTTGATGAATTTATTTCACATTTTTATCATAACAATCGTTTCAATGGTCAGTTTTAGTGTTAAGTGTTTTGGTATTCATTTTTGTGAGGAAGACACCCAATGAGGATAGAAGCTTTCAATCAATAGCAATGCCTGTTCATAACCAAGATGAACCTCCAACAACCAATTCAAAGACCGACACATGAAATGGTATAAATAAGATCACAATGTTTTCTGTTCAAAGGAGCTTCAAAAAAAGGATCTAATCATCATGAAAGCCTGTTTTGGGGAAAAAATTCTCAAAATTCCTTGATGATTATGCTTTTTTGGAAACAACTAAATTCTTTAATTTATGTGTGACTATTAAATTGATTGTTAATATCATGTTTTACAAAGATCGACAGTGAAAACATGTTACTCTTGCATGTGAATAGTTTTTTGTTTGTTTTTAAATCCCAATTTGTGGATTAAATTGGAACATATTGAGAATCAGTTTGAATACAATCAAATAAATAAACTCAGTTGATTTTTTACGAGCCAACCGTAGGTACGTGTAATCATCTATCAATATAATGTTGATGTTTGAATTTAGTGCATAGTTGTGATTATCTGATGGAAAAGTTTATCAAGAGTTTGAATAATAACTTTAACATTATGGTGAAAATTTCCGAATTCTTGCTTAAATTTATCTCTTTTTATCAACCTTCTATTGGAACTTGCTTCAGGATTGTTATCGGAGTGTTTCCAGACATCGGGTTCGATTGAGTTAAACATCAACATTGTTGCTTTGAAAATAAGTAGAGAATAGTATCTTTAAATAAACAGGACAATTAGATTTTTGAATAACATGAATGATCTGAAAAGAAATATGATTACAACATTAAATATCATATATTGATAAATCTATTAGAGATGAATAAAGTCAATGACAATATGATAAGATATAAACTAAATAAAATGAAAACAAGTTGAAAGAGCAAATATGTAATTATACAATGATGAACAGCTGACGGGTAAGTTAACTTAAAGAGTTGTTGCACTATTGGTGGATAAATGATATGGTAAATTGAATGAAATGAGTTGAAATGAATTGAATCACGCATGGAATGACAGGAAGATGAAGATGATGATGGAGAAACTGACCACCGCCCAAATTTTGATAAAGAAACAGGTAAAAGTCAAGACAAGCCCAAGGATCCAATTTAAGTTTTCCTTTTTTTGAATTTACGGTAAACGTTATTATTATTTCTTTGAAAATGAACGATATTCTGTTTCTCTCATTATTATGCAAAACGCAACAACAGGAGAAAAAAAGTGAAATAACAAGTTCCCTCCGAATCTCATGTTTCATCAGCATGGGAAATTGAATGGCTCAAGAACATGAATCTTATTTTTCTTCTTCTTCATCCTCTCCTGCTGGTAAATAGTTTATATCTGTATTCCATTATATTGCTCTGTAACCATCAATTAAATATATATATATATTACTTGATACACGTTTGCTTTTGATGGTGTTATGACTTCCGATTGGCCTCACTCTGGTTCTGACCATTCTTGGTGGATCAGTTTACACTTGATGCTACCCTTTATCAAATTTATCCTGGTTGAAAGAGACAAAAGATATCTTGGTTATAATATTACATAATTAAGATTGGGAATAAATTTTATAATTGTATTGAAGTGGCCAAGTATGAAATTACTTACCATTATGATTGTAGTGCTTGTTTAACTTTTGTTTACAATGAAATGAGTGGATAAACATCGGTCATTACTTGTATACTTGAATTTATGTGTAGACGTCCATTATCAGCTGTTGTTGATTCTCATTCAATTTCTTTTTCCTTCTTTTACCATTATCTTATGATTCAAGTTGACTCTTGATTTTATTTCCTTGTTGAACACTGATTAACTTGTCACCATCTCCTAATTTGTCAAAAGAAATACCTTTTTTAAGTTAAGCTCGGCTGGTAATAATGCTAAGAAATAGCTTCTATGGTAGCATTGAGTTATAACTCAGGTTCCTGGTATAATTATTAACAATTTTCCTTCTTCATGTTGTTGTTTCATGACCATGATGATGATCATGTTGATGATAAAGGTGAGTTGAGTACAATCATTATAAATATATTTAAGGTGTGAGAAAAAGGTAAGAAAAAGTGATTGATAAAGTTTACCAGAAAAGCACCAAGAAAACAGAAGTATACTTTTCTTGTTAGTTACCATCCGTGAACATAATTGGATGTTTAGGATGATAATAGCGCGTAAGATGAACAAGTGAATGTAATATTTTATGGTCTAACTGGTTTAACTGTCCTCTCATCTGGACTTGAAAACATTTTAGATCCATCAATCAATTTATCATCAACAGGTAACCGTCAACAATCATATTTCCTAAATCAACTTTAATCACAATCCTTTCCTCAATTTTACCTCAATAAAAACCTTGTTTCTCCACAATTAGCAAATCTATCTTTCATTACCATTGTTATCCTTTTCTTTTCACTGATGATAAACAATTTATAAATCTTTTCACTCTGTCCTTGAACAACAATGCAAGTTGTTGATTAAATTTTGCAGTTTGTTGTTCAATTCACTTGGAAATACCTTAAACCAGGTGAACCTCTAATTTTGAACTAAACGCTCAAAAGTTGAAATGTTGAGATTGAAAAATTGTTGCCTTATAATAATAATACAATCATTGAAAGATATATCAACATTGACCGTTAATCAGTTTTAAGGTGGTGAAAAAAATGTAACAATAAGCAGTTGTGATTACCTGAGATGGCAAAAGTATTTCTTGCTTGCGGTTTTTCATTGTTAGTTAAAGTTAATCAACAATGATTTTGTTTTGATTTGCTTCATTTCATACAAATTTCACTTAAAATTTAATTCATTGCTTCGTTTATCTCAAGTTAACCAGAAAAATATAAAAACAAACCAGAAATCATTCCCTAACAAGCATTAACAATAAGATGACAGTTGAACATTGTTCGAATCAGTTGATCAAATCATGTTGAACTTTATAAACATTAGAGTAATCAAAGTTTGCTTTAAATTTATTTACAAATGTTTCCCATAAATTGGTAATGCAATCACATGAATGCGAATAAAAAAGTTAAATTTCTCAGCTTTTTTAATCCTTTTTTGTAGATTAAATGAGATCAGGTTCATGAGAATCGTTTGAATACATTTGAATAAGTGGAAAACCATTTGATGATTTACCTGAAAGACGAGCCAGTCGTTAATAAATTATTATAGGAATGATTGAGTTGGATGCATAGTTGTGATCATCTGGAAGAAGTGTTCATAATAACAATGAACTTGAATAATAAGTTGAACATTTATGGTGAGAATCTGGAAGTTGCTTTAAAGTTTTTTCTTTAAATCAACCTTTCTCCTGGAGCTGGCTTTAATATTGCAATCGGAGTGTTTCCATACATTTCATAAATTGACGGTGAATAAGTGCCTCGAGTTGATCTAGCTTTTTTCACAGTCCTAACAAGAAGTAATGATAATATTAACAGAAGTACAACCAAAACGCATATTAAAGTAACTAAATTAACAAAAACAGGATCCATTGGAATCCTGATCATCATTTGAATTTCACAGAAATCTCCTGGTGAGAGTTGAAAAAACGATGGGAGAGAAAAATTACCATGATTAGAATATTTACAGTAATTGGTTTTGAAAAATGAAATACAATTGAAAACAAGTAGCCGTTGGAAATATTGTAATGGTGTTAGAAGAGAAACATTTACCCACCTTGAAATTCTTCTGAACATTCACATCTATACGAGAGAGACGGCCGCTCAGTGGTACAGTTACCACCATTCAAGCATGGTGATGATGCACACGCATCATAGAGTTCAGAGCAAGTAGGACCAGAATAGCCTTCCATACATTGGCAGGTGAAATCATCAAAGAAGTTTTCACAGGTACCATTGTTCAAACATGGAGACAAAGCACATGGATTTATTTCGCTATCACAGTCTTTTCCGGTATAACCACGAGCACATGAACACGAATAATTATTGGGTAAATTAGTACAGGTACCATTGTTTTGACATGGGCTTGATAAGCATTCATCAACATCTTTATCACATGTTTTACCTTCCCATCCAGACGCACAGTGACACGAGAAATCATTGTGAAGATCCTTACAGGTCCCTCCATTAAGACATGGATTAGGTTGACATTCATCTGTTACATTTCCACAATTGAATCCTATGAATCCGGCTGGACATTTACATTGATAACTGGCAACTTTATCAATACAAGTACCTCCATTTAAACACGGATTCTGGGCACAATCATCGATATCGGTTTCACAATTTTTACCCGTAAAACCACGAGGACATGAGCATGAATAATCTGCTATACCATCAACACAGGTACCACCATTTTTACATGGTCGTTTAGCACAGTCATCTTTGTTGATCTCACAATGAGGTCCTGCAAAACCCTTTTTACAAGTACATTTGAAATCGTTACCATTACTCTCACATTTTCCATTATTTTTACATGGTCTAGTTGCACATGGTGGAAGTTGTATATTACATTCAGGACCTGTGGAAGATTAATAAGTTTAAATACAGTTTAAGTCAATCAGTTTAATCAATGAAAACTAAATTATATTTTCTAAAAATTTACCTGTATAGTCTTGTCTACAATGGCATGTATTATTCATACAAATACCATAAATGCATTGCTCTTTTACACAAGTTTTATCTTGACATAAATTTCCTTCGAAACCTGCATGATTGAAAAAATGAAGAATTTAGATTAGCAGAGATTCAAATAGTTCATAAAAAATTATAAAAAACGAAGAGTAATTAACAGCAATTATCAATCCCATAGAATCAAACGTTACTGATATCCCTTGAGTGAACACAGCTGGTCCATCTTCTGCTATCTTAAGCGGGTAAAATTCAATAGCTTATTTCAAGTTTATATCAACTCACCATTTCCACAGGCACATTCAAATCCATTTATAAGATCATTACATGTTCCATTATTTTGGCATGGATTAGGCGAACATTCGTTTATATTTACTTCACAGGTATCACCAGAGAAACCAGGAGGACAAACGCATTTAAAGTTGGAATGATGAGATGAACATGTGCCACCGTTGAAACACGGGTTAGAATCACAAGGGTTACTTTCAATTTCACATAGTTCACCCTTCCAACCCGGTAAACATGAACAAGTAAAACCATTCAATTTGTCATGGCATGTACCATTATTGAGACACGGAGATATGGCACATTCGTCTATATCATCCTGACAAGAAGACCCAGTGAAACCAGATTTACAAAAACACTCATAGTTTGACTGGTTACCTGGTTTCGCACAAACACCATGTAAACAAGGAGGTGAACATTCGGAGTGGTTAGTAGCAATTGTATCAAAACATAAACAAAAGTTGGACAGAAATGCTGATAAAAAACAAATTATTAACAAATCAGAATAAATTGAAGCACTCATGGCTTTCAAAGACTATCTCTTAAGGCGTAGAGACACAAAAGTTAAAGAAACATGGATTAACTTTAAACACAGTGACGGTTAAAGATGTCCACAGGTACAAAAGTAACTCAGGTGATTACCAAGTTGGTAACCAACCTGACTTTAACCAGGAAACCGGTAACCACATGGGCAATGGCCTCAAAGCTTAACTCTGGTTACTTTTCACTTCGACCATCAAACAAGAGTAAAGTTTAACAATGAAAGACTTTCATTTAGGACTCATTTTATCACACTGGTTAGAGTTAATCAATCAATGATTTTATTTAATCTTATCTAACAAAAATTTAAAAACCAGTATCTCTTGAATTTTGCCTTATTTTACTCCGTTTATCTCAAATTAACTGGCAAAATGTAAAGTCTGTAAACAACCCAAGAACCAGAAATCATTTGTTAACAATAAGATGGCTTTTTTTGAAAAAAAATCAATTGTTTATTGTTCAAAGACAATCTACTTTAATGAGTTAAATGAACTTCACGTTTAGTTTATTAACCAGCGTTATAACTCACATCACTTTGGATCAATGGAATCAATTGAAAGAAACAAAATAAGACACATTTCCAGGTGATTTTTCCGTTTCTTAAAGCTTGATTCAATGGGGCTTTGGGTCCAAAAGTCAAGTAGTGGACTTGATTTAGACATCTGGACTATTGTATTACATTCAATAGGACAGGAAATTGTAACTTAAATCGCAAGATATTGAGCCAATATTGAAAAACTGTCGGCCTAACAATTACTATAGACATTAATCATGTCGCGAGGAGGATAAGTTTGCCTTTCATTTCTTAAAGATAATCACAATCAAAAACTCCCAATCCATATGTGAATGAACCCAAAGACCACAAATTGTAATTCAGTTATTTTAAATCAAACAGACTCTGTATTTAAAACAGTGTTTTGGACTCAGATCACTTTAAAATTCAAAGGTTTCTATTGAAACAATGAAACAAAATAACAAAACACATTTCCGATTTGGTTGAATCAACTATTCCAACCCGAGCAAACGTTTGAATTGAAACACTCAAATCTTTAACTAGATAATTGTACAAAAACCTTTATCAATTTGATTTTTACCAACAATCCGAGATTAAACAGCTTATCTCAAGGATAGATCCTGATGATCGAGAAAAAAACACTGAATAATTTCCAGTAAGTCTGATTTTTACCGGAAAATTAATATATTTCATCTGTTCATTAAAGTAATCATGATGATGTCAATAGATGATTCACAATCATTGCTATCTCAAGGCAAATTGTGATCACCTTGGTATGAATCATCCTATTAATCAATTTCTTGAAGCTCACATTCCGGTGTAATAACAATTATGATTTTTATCTAAATACATTTACTTATCATCGTGATTACAAAATAATAATCAGTTTAAATTGTTAAATTGTTGATGAAGATAACAAAAAATGAAAACAAAAATGTATTTCAATATTTCATTTTTCATAAAGCAAAAGGTTTTCTTTAAAAGAACCAGAAAATGACCTTTTTTCTGGTTCAAACAACTCAAATTTTCAATCATTCTGATTAACTGTCATAAATTGGCCTTGATAATTCAGTTTC
Source organism: Tetranychus urticae (assembly GCF_039701765.1). Taxonomy (NCBI): domain Eukaryota; kingdom Metazoa; phylum Arthropoda; class Arachnida; order Trombidiformes; family Tetranychidae; genus Tetranychus; species Tetranychus urticae. The sequence continues at coordinate 989,273 of NC_142958.1, read as the reverse complement.
AATGACTGTTGACATAACCAATGAGAATAAATACAATCAACAATCATCTAAATTGTGATAAGGTTTGGGTAATTGTGTAAAAAGTAGATAATGTGTCAAGTGACCCGATTTAGACTCTTCAAGACCAATCAAAGCTGATGATGATAATGATGATGATGATGATGATTATGATGAAGCTAATTCACCTTTTACTTGACCAGTCCAACAAGCAACAATAAACAAGTTAAAGCAATTATGTTTCAAGAAACTGTTCAACTCTTTAGCTTCATCCATCCCTACATTATTTAACTTCATCAGTCTCATCTTGCTATTATTTTTGCCAGATAAAATCAGCTAAACAATCAGTAAATTTAAGGTTTACTTTGAAAGGTTAATTGTGTTGAATGGCAAAAATGAGAAATCAAAAAATGATTAAAGTAATTCAGCCTTTCTTCATTCATATTGTTTCTCATTTTCAACAATTTGTCTTGCTTTCCATATTAGTCTTGAGCTTAACAAGCAAAACAAAAAGCCAATCCAATTGTTATCAACAATTTAAACGTTATATTGATAACCAGTTAACGTTTGGTCACAATTTAATTCAATATTATTATTCCCTTAACCACTCCTTGAGATTTAAAGGTTTTCATTTAATCACAATTCCATTAACAACCGAATCTGAAATCTTACTTTTTGTATTCAAAAAATTCTGAATCTAAGGGAACCAGGAAAAAGTGAAATCTCACAAGACGACATTGAAATCTCCATGAATGACCAAATAGAGAAGTGAATAATTTATTAAATTGTATTTCACGAAATAAATTATTGATGATAAGGCCTGAGTATAAGGCCTTTTGATTCAGGCGATTGATCGCTATGGATCCAGTTTTGTAAATCACCAGATGAGTTAACTCTATGATTGAGCTTTCACGATTTGATCTGAAATTGGTTTGCAATCGGTTAATATTGCTTTAATGAATGTTTAATATTTTCAACTGCAACAATCAAATTGAGTTGTTACCTTATTTTGATTTAACCTTTCCCATTTTAATGGATAATTTTACCATTAATAATCTGAAAAATTTACACCAACTTGTCAACATCTGAATAACAATTTATTTAACAAGGTAAACATTAAGCCATTTTCTGATTCCTGTTAACCATCAATTGTAAATCAAGTTAACCTTAATATGGATTGTCAATCCTGTAAATTGATTAAAAAGTGTGTGTGGATGAAAATTTTGCTTCAATCTCGATTGCTTTGATAATTTTGAATCATTGTAAACATGAGAAGCTTGAAATGCTCACAATTGTCAATTGAAATAATCTTTTCCATTCTTATCTAACACTTAAATTGTGAATCAGGAATCATCTTTTCATCAGTTAATCATTGTTTACTTACAATGAATGGCAATTAATATCACTAGTTTTTAGCACCTTTCATTGATATATCAACAGATTCACACCTACATCTTTATGGTTAACTCATTCATTGATTGACTACTTTAAACTAATTTAGATCCATCGTTAAATGATATTTGATTAAAAGTGCATCTTTAAATTGATTACACGATTGTTGAAAAGATTTCAGTTCTTTCTTTCAAATGAAATTGGGTTGATCATGATGATGGTTAAGATGAACATCAGCAAGTACAAAGATGACCACTCACCTCCACCATCATATTGATGAACCAACCAGATTGAACTAAATTGTTGACCAGTATTGAGTTAAATCGTGTTTTTGTTTTCTTCAACAATTGATATGTAAATGATTGGAGTTAAATAAAGAGAAAGGTTTATGTTAAAGTGAACAAAAAAGATGTTCTTTTGTTAATTTAGATAATAATTAGTGTACAAAAATTGAATTGCCTTGTTGTATTGTCATTTTGACTAAATTTTTTACACTAAAGATACAATCAATAGGCTAGTTAATTAATAAATTAGCTAAGGCGTCGCTGATTGGTGATGAGTTGATGAATGGATTTGATTGTTGAGATTGATGATCATTACAATGAGCATATATTCAATTGTTGTGCATGATTGGTCAAATTACATTGTCATGGATTTAAAAAAAAAAGAGGAGATGGACAGTATTTCTTGTCATGTATAAATTGAAATTTACATAAAAATATATATATTTATAAATTAATGGTCTAATTCATCAAAAAAAGTATCAGCTATTTGATCAAAATTGGTGGACCTTTTTTTGGAAGATGATGCAAATTGATGAATAAGTTTTGGAAATAACTTACAATTGTATCAATAATGGACGGAATTGATAAGAAGTAATAGAAAATGTAAATTAGAAAAAGTTATCTGCCTAAATTAATCTCTCTTCTGGAGGTGGTTTCAAGATTTCACTTGAAGAGTTGCCAAACATTTCCTGGGTTGAAGGTGAATAAGTGCCGCGAGTTGCTCTTGCCTTTTTAACACTTCTCACAAAGAGTAGGGTCAATATTAATAAGAGCACAACCAGAACGCAAATTAAACTAACCACGCTAATGAATACTGGATCCAGTGGATTTTGAAGCATCATAAACTTTTCACATGATCCTCCTGAAGGAATGTAAAAACAAAAGAGAAAAATATTAGAATATTGATTGACAAACAGATGTTGGGAAGTTGACAGTTTTTTGTAAGTGTCTTGCTGTTTTTGATGGGAATATTGAGCGTAACAAGATAAATCATGCAATGAAATAGATACACATATAGTGATGTAGACAGGAAAAGATTAGAAAAATAGAGTGAGAAATTTAATTGTCCGGTTTCAATCAACTGGGAAAAACGGGTAACAATGAGAGGGATGAAAAAAAAAGAGATGGATAATGAAGGTTGCAGTTGATCGTTGTGTTAGTAAGAGCTTCCTCACCTTCAAATCCTTCCGGACATTCACAAGTATACAAGTGAGAGGGCCGCTCGGTGGTACAGTTACCACCATTCAAGCATGGTGATGATGCACACGCATCATAGAGTTCAGAACAAGTAGGACCAGAATAGCCTTCCTGACATTGACAGGTGAAATCATCAATTCCATCTTCACAGTAACCTTCATTTAAACACGGAGAGGAATCACATTCATTTATATCAATTTCACAGTCTTTTCCAGTATAACCACGAGCACATGAACACGAATAATTATTGGGTAAATTATTACAGGTACCATTGTTTTGACATGGGTTCGATAAGCATTCATCAACATCGGCATAACATGTTTTACCTTCCCAGCCAGGTGCACAATGACAAAAGAAATCATTGTGTAAATCCACACAACTTCCCCCATTTAGACATGGATTAGGTAGACATTCATCTGTTACATTTCCACAATTGAATCCTATGAATCCGGTTGGACATGTACAGTGATAATCGGCAACTTTATCAATACAAGTACCTCCATTTAAACATGGATTCTGGGCACAATCATCGATATCGGTTTCACAATTTTTACCCGTAAAACCAAGAGGACATGAACATGAATAATCTGCTACACCATCAACACAGGTACCACCATTTTTACATGGTTGGTTAACACAGTCATCTTTGTTTATCTCACAACGAGGTCCTTCAAAACCCATTTTACAAAAACATTTGAAATCTGCAATTAAGTTTTCACAGGCACCACCATTTTTGCATGGGTTAGCAGCGCATTCATCTATATCTTCTTTACAGTTGTGACCTATGTAAGAATGAGAAATATGTGTTAATTACAATAAAGAATGTGTATTGATATAACTAACACAATTAAAAGGAAGCTTACCTTTAAAGCCTTGACGACAGAAACACTCATTCTCAATGCAAACACCATTGCAAAGCTCTAAATTACAAGTTTCTTTTTCACATAGTTTCCCAGTGAAGCCTGTATGATTAGATAAAAAAAGCGAAAAAAAGTTTCATAAAATATTTATTCAGTTCAGGCAATGATAAATATTCATTTAACAATAAAAATAAGAGTCGAGTAAACTTTGATTTCATCAGCTTCACAAAACTTTGAAGAGTTTCAGCTGGCTTAATCATAGCTAACTTTGTAGGGAGGAATTTTTGAGGAAATTGCTTATTGAATGAATTTCCACTCACCATTTTCACAGGCACATTCAAATCCATTTATAAGATCATTACATGTTCCATTATTTTGGCATGGATTAGGCGAACATTCGTTTATATTTACTTCACAGGTAAAACCGGTGAAACCAGGAGGACAAGAGCATGTAAAGTTGGAATGATGATTAGGTGAACATGAGCCACCGTTGGAACACGGATTAGAATCACAAGGGTTACTTTCAATTTCACATAGTTCACCTTTCCAACCTGGTAAACAGTGGCAGGTAAAACCATTCAATTGATCATGGCAGGTACCATTGTTAAGACACGGAGATGAAGCACACTCATCGATTTCATCTTGACATAAGAATCCGGTAAAACCAGGTGGACAAGAACATGTAAAGTTGGAATGTTGAGATGAACACGTACCATTGTTAACACAAGGATTGGGATCACAAGGGTTTATTTCAATTTCACAGTGTTTTCCCTGCCAACCCGGTAAACAGGTACAGGTAAAATCGTTGGTTCCATCATGGCAGGTACCATTATTAAGACACGGAGCTAAGGCACATTCATCTATGTCATCTTGACAATACAATCCAGTGAAACCAGATTTACAAAAACACTGTCCATGGTGGCAAACACCGTTTAAACAAGGTGGTGAACATTCGGAATAGTCACTAGTAATTGTTTCGTTGTTATTATCATCGATACATAAACATATGTTAAAATGACTAATTAATAAAGGTATAATCAACAATAAATGACAATAAATTGACCCAACCATATCTTACCCAAGTAAAGTTTCAATCTAAAGACAGAGTAACATGAAAACATGGATTAGCTTTGTAACAACATAACATAACCTAGCCTAACCTAACAAATAAAAAATTAACAGGTTGGTCCTACCTCGCCAGGTAAGACAACCAACCTACCTGGCGAGGCCATTACTTTTGTCAGTCCCCGTTGCTAGGCCGCAACCCAGCAACGGGAGAGAACTGGAAGACTCTTTTGGCCAAAGAATGGAAAAGAAAGAGAAAAAGTAAGAGGAAAAGTTGCAGGCAAAAAAACATCATTCCTGCCAGTCTTGGGTTTTAGTAGCTGTTTTAATTCCATAAGAGAAATATATTCCACCTCGACTGATATGATATACCTATTGGAACGCATTCCAATACTTTTGAGCTTCGAAGACTGTCTAAACAATTGACTGTTCATGGGAAGAACGGACTATTTCCAGCTCAGTTGTAACGATTTCCGTGTCTGGTTTCAATATTTACCCAAATCATTATTTTTTTGTATAAACTTTGATATTTATTTATGGAAAAATTTCAACAATTCATTTTACTAATTTTACACCTTAAATTCCTATCGATTTCAACTTTGCGTGAAATTACATCTTAATAATCATTTCAATCTTACCGCTTTAATGTTTTTGACTAGATATTATGTTTGCTTACAAGATGGTGGCACATGGAAAAAGTTGTTTTACTCGGACTTTTAAATGATGATTAGCTTACGTTATGATGTAACTTTCAATTGTAATTGAATCAACAATCAGTTTAGAATTTCATTTTTATTCTTTGTTCAGTTTAATTGATAATTTTCTTGTTCACTCGATTTACTTCTCAGTAAGACTTACAATATAATAGCTTAAATTATGGCTTCTGTAAGCAATACCGGCTCACTGATTGCCTATCTCCATCCAGTAGTTATAATGAATATTTCAGACCATTGGACTCGATTAAAGGTTCAAAATACTGGCGACCAACAGGTTATTGGTGCTTTGATTGGTAAGCAAGAAGGTAGAAATATCGAAATTATGAGTTCCTTCGAGCTTCTCTTCGATCGTGTGGAAGGCGACATAATCATTGATAAAGAGTACTACTTCCAGAAAGAAGCCCAATTTAAACAAGTTTTCCCTGATCTCGATTTTATTGGTTGGTACACTATTGGAGATGTCCCTAATGATTCCGACATTAAAGTACAACAACAGATCTGTGAAATCAACGAATCACCGATATTCTTGAAGCTTAACCCTTATGTAAGTCAACATAATTCCATTGGTTATTTAATTTGCCAAAATCTTCTTTCCCTTTCAGAGTCCTCACTCAAAATTGCCAGTTAACATGTACGAAACAGTTATTGATATTGTCAATGGAGAGGCAAAAATGCTATTTATTGATCTCAACTATTCAATCAAAACCGAAGAAGCCGAGAGAATAGGCCTTGACCATATTGCTACATTGTCATCTGTTACTGAGGTTTGTTTCAACCAAAAGCGCCGAGTATTTATACTGCGCTTGATTAATTGAATTATAAAGCATACTATTTTAAAATTATCTTTTGACAGGGTCCCGAGTGCCAAAGCTCAGTTATCTCAGAGCTTCTTAGCTGCCAAATGAATGCTGTTAAAATGTTGCGGGAACGTATCAACATAGTTTTAGCATACGTGAACGACACACAGAAAGGGATCATTCCATGGAACGATGAAATTCTCAGAGATATCAATAATCTTTGCCACAGACTTCCAGTTGTCAATAACAAGAGATATTCTGATGATTATTACAGACTAAATAACGATATCGCTTTAGCTACTTACCTGAGTACTATAACCAAAGTCACCAACACTCTCAACGAATTTGTTCAAAGGTTCAATATATTTTATGAACACCACGGAATGAGTCGAAAGATAAGAGCAGCATTCATAATAAAAAAGGACGATTTGGTTCTTTAAACCAGCCCAAACCTGGAACCATTCATGTAGACTTTTGGGATAAACAAAGTATTACATAAAAAAGGATTTCTCTATTACTCAAAGGTTTACCAAGTTTTATTTCATAAAACTAGTCTAAATAACTGCATTTAACGGAGTTCGTTTACTTCAGAAAATTCATTTTCTCCAATATTTTTCCAATAATCACCTCTTCTAATGTATTTTCAAATGGGCCATTTCCTTTCAAAGATATTTTCTTTTCTCATTTTTTTCCTTCTCTCCTTTTTTTCTCAGTTTTGTTTGGCTTTTACAATTACCTTCTCTGTCTACATCTGTAATGTAGCCTGGCAGCGATTTAAAGGAGCTCCCATATCATGTGAACCTTGTTACCTGTGGAAATGTTTAACATCTCTTTACCTTTACTTTCTTTGGGACAATTTTCTTATCTTTTCCCAAGTTTATATCCATAAACATTTTCAAGTTGTTGCCTGATCTTGATGATGATTTGCTACTGATTCAGTTGCAGCCACTTCTGTTGATGGTGATAATAATAATAATGGCGATGAAATAATAACAACAACGAGACAATCTTACTCTTTATCAACCATTTTAGTCTTCACTAAATTATCATACATTATTGTTACTTTGATTCTCGCATCTATTTAAACTGGAAACTTTCTTAATTCATATTTACTTAACAGTTCACACGAGTTCGTTTATCCCTATTTGATTAGTAATACAATTATTTGGACAAATTTGGATGAACACAAGTCTAATGTTTCCGGTTTTAAGGTATTTCTGCTCATTCTTTTCAAGTATAAATCTTGTTTATCACACGCTGTTATAAATAATGTAACAATTAATGGGAAACAAAAGGTTAATTATCATATTAGTTCACCGTGAATTAATGTAAAGGTTAAAATGATACAGTTTTTTATAATGCATTTAAAATTGTCTGCCTTAAACATTTACATTTAAAGTCCACTTTAAGCAAGAAACGTTCAAGTACAAAAAAGCGACATCATTCCTGGTAAGTCAATTGTTTTTGATTATCATCTTTTGATTACAGCCTATTGATTTAATGAGAGTAAACATTAATTCTTGCAATTCAAATTTCCTCTCTTCCAGACCAACTTGACCAATTATAAGGCAAACCAGATATGTAAACAGATGATACAGAAACAAAGGAAAGTAAATTGTTAATTACTCATCAATAGATTTGATTTTCCCATGCAAAGATGGATAACAACAGTAACAACAAAAAAGCAGGAACAATTAACTAAATTGGGTCAATTGTTGATGAAAATTGTTAGATGACAAGATGAAGATGTTGATTAAAAGGAAGAAGACGAGAAAGATTGAAAAATGGTGAATACAAAGAAGCAAATTATAATTATTTTTGATTCTAAATTGTTAACTAACCTGTGCATTACTTTCATACGTTAATTGTATTAAATGGAAAAGGTTAAATGTAATTTGTTTTCTCGTTGATTAAGTTTCAACCTCGAATTGTTTCATCTTTTGTAGTAAATCACAAAACAGTTGGCGATTTGGGATCCAGAAATTGGTGTAACGGCAACAATCAAATGTGAACATTGTAATATAACAAGATAATCAAAATGTATACAATTTAATACACGATTTGGTTGCTTGTTAATAACTACTTTAAACAATTATCAACTTGATTATGTGTTGATGAAGTCAAGATTCATCAAACAGTCTGTTATGCCAATACCAAAGATAAGCTGTTGCTTGATTACATTAACAAACAATCATCACCATTATCACTAATCATCATTTCAACCTACTTCACAATTAATTTGTGTATGTAAATTGAATATGGCAAGGTTGGTGTTTAGTAGGAAAAAAAGGTTAACCAGAAAGGTTTACCTTAAATGTGATTTGGTATTACAATGAGATGGTCTAGAAGTGATCTAAAGTTGATTGTTGATCACATTTAGAAGTGATTAGCTTTTTTTGTTATTGATATTAATATTTCCTTGTCAGTCTTTTTTAAGCTTAAATTTGAATGGGTTAAGTGATGGTTTTAAGTCCATATTTGTGTGACTTATTGTGATGAAAATAAAAGGTAAGGTCAGTGATTAAGCTGTAATACAGAAGGTAAAAGAAGGTCAATTTCAGAGTTAATCGTTAATCTTAAACTTGGCTTCTCTAAATTTAAACCTTTGTTGAAACCTTTTTCAAAAAGCAATCAAGATGTAATTTAAAGTTAATCACGTCAGTCACTGTGTTATTAAAAGGATTACCTAAAGAGAACCATTTTACACTTTTTGTATTACAGTATAAAATGGATTAACTTTGAAACAATAAACATTCAATTGACCTTACCTAAACCAAAAACACAAGATTAAGATGTTAATTCTCATGTTTTTAACCATTTTTTCCTGCATAAATATGACATTTAAATGGTTTCATCAAGTTAATGTTGAATTTTTCAATAATGATTGAGACCCTGACTATACCAATGGTTATACCTTGGTTCATTGACTCAATTGATTATCTCCAGGAGATAAATTAGCATTGTTACTGATGCTATCAAGTTACAATAATTAAACAGATATAATTTGAATCCCTTTCAAGTTTAGTTTTGATTCTTTGCCTTGGCCTTAGGACATGGAAGAACCAGAATCCTTAAATAACTGAACTGGTTTAATAGTGACAAAGGTTTGCTTCCAAGCATTGTCTAGACCAATTATAAAGTCACCAATTAAATTAACTTGTAGCAATAATCTCAGTCCATTTTGATCAAGATCCACTTCATTGCTTGTATAAATTGTAATGAGAGTTGAAAATGCTGCCAACAGTCTTGGGGATATTTCATGTAACTTGGAATTTGAAAGGTAAATCCACAGCAATCATGAGTGTTTACAATTGAGAACAGCGATAGTCAATAGATGATTGATAGTCTTGATAAATTTGGTTCCACAAGAAAACATAAAAATTAGCATTAAATTTACACTGTGATCAAAGGTCACAGTAAATGGCCTATGAAGAAAAGAGAGAAAATATTTAGCTAGTTAAACCGTAAGCTTTTGACCTGGAAAAAAAAATTTGGTAAATGTCCTATTTTTGGAGGTAAAAACAACAGGCAACTAATTTGGGTTCCTTAAATTACAGTGGTAACCTCTAACCTTTTAACCTTTAGATCCTTTGAGTAGCCCTAAGGTGAGATTATCTAAAGTGAAGATAAAAAGCCAAAAATTACTTTGTTTACTGTTGAAAGGGATCCAGGTCCACGGATATTTCCTGGTTAGTTAAATTGGTGCCATTGAAGAGCCATTCCTGGTGAATTATTCAGGACAATTATGTTAAACATCTCGAGACTCGAGCAACCAGAAAATTAGCCAAACCAATAATAAAAGAAACAAACTTTACCCAAGAGTAAAATAGCTTTAAAGTATCACTGAAGATGGCGCCCATTGCAATAAATGAAATAGCGTGATTACCAGCTCCATCTAAGGGATTGCAATTAAACTTTTTATAATTGTTTTATAAGTTATTTTTTTAAAATTGATACTTGAAATTTGATAATCAGCAATTACAATTTTAGAATCCTGTATCAACTTTAGGAAACTTCATTAACTCAGTGATTAATAACTAACTTATTAGTAAACTGCAATCTTGATTAAAATCGTAAGTCATTGGCTACTTGAGCCAACTCTTCTTTAAACATTGCTGGGAACTTTTAGCTTTATTAGCTGGTTTTTACAGCTCTTTGTTTCATTTGCAAGTTTCCGTTCCATTTGTTGACTTTATTTTTAAACTGCTATTGAGTTATTTCCTCAGTGTTTTTAATTTGATTGATATCAATTTTTTTACATTTTTACAGTGCTTCACCTTAATCTGTGTTTTGGAAAATGGCTTCTGAAGAAGAGTATACTGTTGAAAAGATATTGGATAAAAGGATCAGAAACGGAGAAGTTGAATATTTTTTGAAATGGGAAGGATATTCCGAAGATGACAACACTTGGGAACCAGCAAGTAACGTGAATTGCTACGATTTGATTGCTGAATATGAGAGAAATAATCCTGATCGCTCATCTCGCAATGAAATACCTGCGGATATTTTACGCTCCTGTCGACGAATCGAGATAAGGGATGATTCTGAAGAAGAAGAATACGCCATAGAAAAGATTTTGGACAGAAGAGTTCGTTCTGGAGTAACTGAATACTACATAAAATGGAAAGGATATTCCGAATCTGATAACACTTGGGAGCCAGAATGTAACTTGAACTGCCCAGAAATGATTCAACAATTTGAGCGACAACGTAACCAACGCCCTCGAAGACGATAATTCATACATTTCATTGTGACACATATTAAAATATGTTTTAAGCTGATCAAATCTACTGTACCCGAAAGCTTCAATAATGAGTTAAATAAAGATTATCAAGAAGTTCATAAAATGGTTATTGACTGCGTAATTTCTAGTATTTTCAACTGATGGATCAATTCAAGGTAAGTAATCTCAACTCGCGTCATGTCTGCAAACTGTAAACAAGCGAAAAAATGATTAATGGCAGCCTTAACTTGAAATGTAACAAAAATTGTAAAACATTAAGAGCAGCTTAATTACATTAATTGTAACGGCGAAATGATTAGAAAAGTCAGTTCATGTTTGAGTGTGAATTTGAATCAAGAGCTTCGGTTGTTTCCACCATTTGACGGATAAAAGGTTGATTCTTGAATATGAATTTATAATAGCTAAGGCGAACTAGTCAATGGTATTAACATTGATCAATTGGATTAACAGTAATCCATCATCAATATACGAGTTGAACTTTACAATAAAATGGTCAAAACACCTTCAAGAACAGTAAATCAATTTAAAGTAACACTTAATCGATTCAATATCTATCACTAACTGTTATTAATAAAATAACCTTTCAAATGCAAGCAAAAGAAGGACAAAATGAAAGGCTTTTTAGTTGTTAAATTGAAAATAAAGGTGGACAATTTTGCCAGGACACAGCCAAAGTGATCAGTTGATTACCTAGATCCTCAGGTTAACTATCATTATCACTTGAATGCTCAATCTCCACTCGATGGATAATTAATTAGCTAACCTTCTTATTAGATCAAGAATATGATTGCCGTAGGATATAATTGAGAGGAGTTCAAATGAATGATGATGTTTGATTGACTTTGCAACTTGACTTCTTTTTCCTAATCATCAAATCACCAACAATGTTCAAACAGCTAATTTACCGCACCCAAGTTCACCAATCAAATATATTATCGTCTTCATGTAAAATCAAAACTGTCCAGTTGCGAAGTTGATTAACGTAAAAACTGAATACAAGGAAAGTCGCAAGGAAAAGCAAAAAAAAGCCAAAATGTCTTTCCAATACATTACTTACCTTTCTTGCTTTCAATTGTCAATCCGATTTACATTTAACCATGTAATCAATGTTCACCAAAAATTAAATTGATTAAATCAGCGTTAAATAAATTAAAATCAAGATAAATGGTAAAATTAAATGAAACTGCAATCAGAAGGCCTGTTATTAGCATTGTTTTAACATGTCTGCTTCCTATACTCTGTACTTTGGTTTTGCTTCAACCTTAGGCCTGAGTTGCTGTTATGGTTTAACCAGTTTTTCATGATCACATTTAATCATCACTCCAAGTCGATAATTTAGTTAACAGGTTTAACAATAATTATTGTGGTCATGGATAATTGGTTATAATTAGAATGATGAGTTCAAAGAGTTTTACTGATGTTATCTGAAACGGATAAATTGTATAACTTTACAGCATTAACATTTTGAATTGATATTCATTGGTTACTATTGATTGTTATCATAAATTAACATCCTTTCACTGTATAGAGAAACAAAAGTTAAAGCTTAAATGCTAATTGTTACCATCACCGTTAATGATTAGGGAATGACGGAGTAAAGAGGAATTGAAATGAGACTGATTTTTGATCGATTAGGATCAAACAAAAAGTGTGTTCAAATTATTGATTTACAGACGTAAATGGTTAATCATCAAATAAGGATAATCCCTGTCAAAGGTTTAATTGTGGTCAAATAAGATTGTTTTTAAGGTAAAATGTTTTTGTTTACTCCAAAAAATTTGATTCACTTTCAACAATTCTGATTGACCTTTTCCATTTAATTTTAACCATTATAATTATCAGTCTAATTGGACATTATATCAATTTGTTATTACCAGTCCAATTTGCTGAATAAACTCATAATCATTTTATATTAAAATTTGCTTAACAAACTGACCATTAATTCAATTGTTGATATTATTGCAAGCAAAACAGTTAAGGTGTTTCAGGAAACATCAACATTATGATTTGATTTTCATTAGTCAACTTATCCTACTTACCAAATTACAATTTACAGTTGATTTAAATTAAGACAAACTGTGTAAACTTCATTAGTTGACCATGAGTTGGATTATTAAATTGTATGAATTAACCTTACTGACTATTTCAAGTGTTTACAATCTACTTTCACTGGTTGAACCAACGTTTAAAGCCATTATTACATTGTTGCCTAAATTTCACCAAATTAATATTTCTAAATGGTTGGTCAATTAGCGCATTTAAATTAATCACTGAAACTTCAATTAAATCATAAACCATTGAAAGATTAGTCTAAAGAAGATAATCAAAAAATAACCAAAAATTACCCAAAAGTAAAGTCAACCCAAATCCAACCAAGAACTGTCCGTAAATTGTGGATCATTGATTGTAATGATACTTTCTGTTAATATGATTAAAGGATAAAGCAATTACAATTGAGTAGCTAATTTATGGTGAGAAGTTAAATTACAGTTAACAGTTAAAATGAAAACAAATGAAGGTTAACAAGGATTGAAATGAACATTTTCTTAACCCATTCAGTGTAGATTTACTTTGAAAAGATAATATTACATATTTAAAGCAATTATCTTGATTATAATTACAGAGAAACTGATGATTAAATGTTAACAAGGATACAAAATTTGATTACCTTGGAGTTGGTGATAAATACAGGCTTGGATACAAAATTATACAAAATTCTGGTAACAGTAAGATGAAAACAATTGGGTTTAGATGGCAACTCTTACACAAGGTTAAAGTCTCGTTGGGATCAAAATACAAATTGATTTTAAACAATTAACAATAACCAGATTTAGTTACACTATTTACATGAAATAATCATTTGTTGTTTGTTGTTTAATCAAAACAATGTATAACAATCAAGTCATCAACCCGATTTATTTGAGATCCAGAAATAACCAAAATATCCATAGAGGTTTAACCAGGCAAAATTGGGTTGCATAGAGAGATGTAATTTGTTTTGTTAACCCTGTTACTGGTTACCTTGTTATGGTCAGTTGGGAGGGAGATTAATTAAAAATGTCTTGTTTACTGGTCAATGTTATTAATATAAACATTAATTAACTGTCTTCTCAGCGAAAAGAAACCTCATAGAGAATCAAGGATCGACCTTTAAAGTGTATTAATAACGATACTTCCGCAATTGTTAAGGTTTGGTGTAATGATAATGATAACAGTCAAACTGATTGTTATTAATAATCAATCCCATGTCAGTCAAAGTCGGAGAGCGGGAAAAAGAAGGAGGGAGAAAGTGGGAAGAAAAGAAAGGAATGAAAGTAAAAGTGTGAGAAATAGTTTGGGCAACAAAATGTCTTTACGTAAGGTTGATTTTGATTTAATGTTGAAAAGGTTGATACAAATTGCTCCTCCAGGCTAACTAATATAAATAAGAGATACGCCTTGTCATGTAAACTTGGTCATTTTCAATCGTAAACTCGGTGTAAACAGTTCGGAATCAAATAAACATCAGAATCCACTTTTTTTCTATTATAGTGTCTACCATTTTAATATTGTGATTTTTTGTATCAAAATGAAAACCATTGTAAGTATTTCTTTTTAATTTTTACAATTCAAATGCAATTAATTTATTCTTAATTTACTTGATTGCTTAATCTAGCTGTAAAAATTGAGTGATAGTCATTAAGTGATTGATGACTACTACTTATAGTTTTGATTAGCTTTTTGATTAGCAGTACAGATGATACAACCTGTCAGGGTTTCAATGGCAACTCTTTTGAAACTGTTTTTAATGCATTAATTCGTTCTTTATTTATTATTGATAGCTTTTTTTCGCCCTTTTGGTTGCCTCAGCCAACTGTCAGCAATCAGCATTTGAGTCTTTTATGTCAAGAAATCGTGAATTGTTCCCTAACTTATCTACTGGATCGTCACAATTCGCAACAAGTGGACAACAACAGCAACAAGCACAACCTCAGATTCAAAACCAATGGCAACAACCAGCTCCAGTTGCCCGATCAAATCAATTACCATCTTTACCATCCAACGAACCTTTCGTTACCTCAAACTCTCATATTCAGTCTTTTAACCAACCACAATCTTTTAACCAACAACAATCTTTCAACCAACAACAAGCTTTTGCTCAACCTCAAGCTTTTACTCAGCCACAAGCTTTTAATCAACCACAAGCTTTCAACCAACTCCAAGCTCCATCAGGACAAACAACAACAATTTCCGGACCAAACTTCCAAACTTCAATTAATTTGCCAGCAATCCCAAGTTTGCCACAACATGCTACTCAATCAGCACCTCAACAACAACAACAGCAACAACAACCCCAATTCCAAAATCAATTCACTTCTCACATTCATAGTCATCAAATACCTTCATCTTCAGCACCATTAGTCAACCAGCCATCAACTGGACTTGCTTCAGCCTCTTTTTTCAATACCCAAGGTAACAACAATTTCCCATCTAATTTCGCAGCTCCAGCAACACCATCAAGCCTCCCAACTCCACCTCAAACCTTTGGTCCTCTCGATTTTTCGTCTTTCCAAGGCAACTCATTCTTCAATAATCAGCAACAACGAGCAGCTTCACCATCAACACCTTCATTCGCTCCTACAAATTCAATTCGAGCTCCCGGATTCGAAACTTTTGTCTACATGAGACCATCTGAGCAACCAGTCCAAGGAGCATCATTGAGGAAGGTTATTCGTAGTCCAAATGGAGTCGACAAGGAGCTGTTTTACGTTCCAATGCCCAGTTACAGTCCACCATCAATTTACACCACTCAAGTTATCCATGGAAATGAAAACAAACAAGGTCAACAACAATGAAAAGGAGATCGATAAATGAATGCGATAGAAAAGCCTTGATCAAAGATTGATTCTAGAAAAATAATATAAATGAAACAAGATACTATTTTTTTATCATTCAATTTTTAAATTGACTGAAAAACCCGAGATTAAGTATTACTGGAAGGCTTTTAGTTTATAACATTGATTGTTATCTCCTCTGAAAGCTTCATTTGTTCTCAATTTTTGTATTACTTCAGCTATTTTTTGTATCTATATTAATACCTGTTTTCAATTTCCATCTTATTCTCGAATTGCAAGGAATTAAATTACAAATTATTGAAGTCAATTTACATTCTCATTTCTCATTTGACTTTCCAATTATATACTTTTCTTATATCAATTCTTAACAAGAAAAAGTATGCAAAGTTTCTATCATTCATTAAGTTTATAAGAAGCATTTACTAATCCCAGTTTTAAACAAAATCCTTGGAACTCTTGGAACTTAGAAATTTAAAATCAAATATCACTTTTAATCAAGTCGAAACTGATTGGAAATAGAAGTGGAAAATTTGTAAAATGCTTTTAAAAAAGTAGTGAAATAAAATAAATGATGTTTCCTGATTTAAACAGTTGATTCAGGAAAATAAGATCAAATTTTTTCAATTTTTGAGAAATTGTTGGATCCAGGGCTCATCTTTAGATTGTATCTTTCTCCTCATTTGACAATAATCCTCCAAAAGTTACTTATCAATAGCGATAAAACAATTCCTTCGGATTCTTTCTTCATTAAAATTGATCCATGAGGTATGGTAGATGGTCAAAAGTTTTTATAAAACAATATTTCATGAAACTGAAACCTCTAATAATACGTTCATAAGTAGTGTGCAAATTACGCCATTCTCTCAAAATCCTATTATCCTGTTCGTAATAAAATGTTGGAAAAGGACTGTTGCCGCGATGGTTTATAACAAAAGCTTCCGCGTCTCGCGTTATGTTATAGCATCCTCGTAGATCGATCAGAGTAATGTTAGGTAACATGTCAATTATTTCAGGCACACAAGAATCGTGTATTCGGAAGTTCTCTCTTATCGCCAGATTCTTTATCCTTGGAAATTTGTTCAATATCCTCCTTATCAATTTCCATTCACAATAAGGCTGAAAAGGAAATCAAACACGAGTTATCAGTGATTTAATCTATTAATTTATAGAGAAAAAACTTACACTTTCTATAACTAAATCACGAACATTTCCATTGTAAGAAACATCTTGACTAGTGAAGGTGAATCTATTTTGAATACCATCTATTTTAAGATAAAGGCTTTGCAAATTCGGACATCTATTTATCAAGCTAAAACCCTTATAATGGCCATCGTCATCGGTAACGAGCGTATTTATTTCCAGAATTTTGAGATTATCCAAGTAGCATCCATCATAGGTTCCACCAACTGTAAAACAATTTTTTTGCCACCTTCAAAAATTATTCAATATAAATTATGAGAACTCACGTGTATAACCAATATGGAGTCTAATTAAACTATGTGAAAATAATGAATCTAAAAAACATTCTTCAGTATGGAGCTGCATTAAACTAACTTCAGAAAAATAACGCGCTTCCTTAGGCGACAAATAATATATGGATAAATTTAAGAGGAATGGAGCTCCTTCCACAACATAAAAATCGAGGATGTCTCCAAGCCGATAGATGAGGCCTCTCAAGCTTTCAGAAGCAGTTAACATAGCTTCTGCATCTTCATGGGTAAGCCATAATTTGTTATGACCAGCCATATCAAGGATCTACAGGACAGAGTAAAATTAAATTCAACCATATGATGAAGATATGAAATAAAATTGATGTTAACTTACTTACACTCAGATTCGGTACCAATTCGCTGAGATGCCAGTATGATAAGACAATGGGCGAAGTATAGTAAAGTGTATTCATTTGTTTAGTCGCTGTTGATCCTGGATCAAGTTCGTGGTCTGGATGTCTCTCTGTAAATAAAGATTGAAAGATTGAATTAGAAAAGATAAAACACCTGTACCCGAAAATACATGATACTCACTGACTAGATATTTAACATTGAGAAGTATCCTTTGAACTATACGACGCCATTGTCTACAAACTGTTCAGAGAATGTATGATCATTATAGAAGGAGTATTAATAATTATTGGTTAATAATCAGTTGTTCAATAGCAAGAAAGCCGACAACTTGGTCGACAAGTCTTCTTTTTTATGGCGATCTTCATTACGGATCAACAGATAAGACAAAATAGGGTCTTCGGATTGATCTAGAGGGAATATGAACAATCAATAAACTTTAGGCAACGGTTAAAATATAAAAAATAAACTTACCTCTCGCACAACTCATGAAATCATGAATGTCATCCAGATTTTTAAGAATTCTTACTACAATTCTTGCAGACATTACAGGAGAAGCCATAGCCATTATTGATTCCGGAAAAATAATTAATTAAAACACTGGATGTAAAAGACGACAGGTATTGAACGGTTAGGTATTGCAAAGAAATTCATTTGAGTAAAAATAATCGTTGCAGCAATTTGTTAGTCTCATAATTTATTATCACAACGGATTCAATTAAAAAGAGCAAAAATTAAATTCGAACGAGTTAGTATGCATTCAAATCAATAGATGGAGACTCACACCTTTAAACAAAACAAAATTTAATTTTACGTTTTTTCCCTTTGATTAATTTTAATCAAATTAATTTCATTCTTTATCTATGTTTAAATTAACATTCGAACACCCTGTTTACCAGGAATTTTCAGTGACTTTTCTGCAAAAAACATTCAAGGTAAGTCTGAGTCTTTCAAAACTATATTTTAATACAAAATCACATTTCAAGAAGCGTTGAGTTTATAAGCAAATATCAAAAATAAAAAACAAAAAATACCTTTTTCCGAAAAAATAGATTCTAATCAATAATCAGATTATTAAGTCATTTTTTATTCTTGAAAATTGGAGTTGAGCTGAGACAAAATCAACCAAGAATTTAATTCTGTGTACAGCAATTTTCTGTTACCAAATGTTAGGAATTGATTATTGAAACAAATGGTTACACCTCTATGGGTCAATATTGACCATTCTGAAACTGTTCAATGTCCAATTGATATTTGAATAAAAGCAAAGATACAAAATATGACAATTAAATGGCAATAAGGATAGTTAGGACATTAAGTGTAGCAATTTAGTGAATAAATATTGAATTTTAATTGAAAACTTCGATATTTGAAAATGTTAGATACTTTTTTTGTTTACAAATGGGTGCACTTAGCTTCCATCTATTGGTATCTAATTAAAAGATTGCATTGTGTTTTTTTAATTTCTAATTGGTTCCAAAGTGAGACTGACGAATTGTTTAAGTGACCATTTTTATTTAATTTTACTGTTTACTGTTGAATTTTTATTATTGTCCATCTTTTAAATGATTAACTGGTGACCTTTAAGAAAATTTGATATTTTAAAACTTCTAGTGTTAAAAATACTTTAAAATGTCTTTAGACTTATTACCTGATAGTTGTTTGATCAATATTTTTAGCTGTGTCAACAGTATCCACGATATAAGCAGATGTTTAAGAGGTAAATTATTTTGTTTTTTATTTCTATCTTTTGATTCAATTTTGTAAACATCTTAAATCGAATCAACAACTAAAATTTAACTTGTAATCAACTCGCACCATTTAATATAACATGTGGTTTCTCAAAGACTAAGCTTTTTTTTTCTACTCAACAGTTTGTTCAAGATGGAATCGATTAATGAGAAAACTAATGCCCAAAGTCAAATATTTGATCAGTAAGTGTTACCATATAATATGGTTGATCAAATTTCTAATTCACCTTTAATTTCAATTATTTCATTGCAGGAGAGAATTGCGATTTTCAAGGAAGCAGAGTTGCAAGATTCATGGATATAGTTTTCTATTGTCGCCCAAGAGATTTAGTCAAGCTAAGGATCATGGACATACTTCCCAATCTCAAGGTTTGTTAATGCGTGTCCCTTGTGTATATATCGTCTGATCGATCTAACATGTAATTTCTTCGTTTCTCCTCAGATTATTGACATGACTGGTGTGCGAAGAAACAGATTGTCGAAACATGAAATCGAAACTCTCAAGAAAACTCAATCTTTAAAGGGGCTTATCTACCGGATTGGATTGTTTGATTTCAACGTTGCCAAATTTTGTCCAAATCTTAGATATCTGTCAACTGAATATCTTTCACCTGCTGATACCTTTGCTCTTTCAAAGATCGGATTAACACAACTTTTTGTTGGTGATTGCTTCATGAGCTCCTTATTTTCGCCAACTTTAGTTAGGCTTCATATCAGTGATTGTAGTAAGTTGATGCAGCCAATATTTTCATAATTCTTGATTTAAAAAGAAATCCCTTTCTTTTCTAGATTTTGGGACTTATAATGGCCCAGATTTAAAGAATCTTAAAATTTTGGAAATTTCTGCCTTTATCTGGTCCAAGGATACTCCGTATAATGGCTTCAGTTTGATCAATCGATGTCCAGCTTTGGAAAGTGTTTTCATGAAAATCACTGGAAATTTTACCTTTAGCCAAGGTGATATTGTTACTAACTTTAACATTCGTGATTTCATCCTCGAAAGTGTAAGAAAATCTTCTTTATAATGTATTTTAAGTATTATTAATTGCTTGTTTTTTCATTAATTTTAGTTCGATTGTGAATGGGATTTGATAAAGAAAATTCTGGTCAGATATCCAAACATAAAGCACTTAGCAATACGGGAAAATGTAAAAATTGATGACAGTTGTGTTTTTGAAATAATTGATTTGCTGCCAAATCTTGTGTTGCTTGATCTTCGAGAATCTCCCCAATTAACGAAGCAAAGTGCAGCTTACATTCGGCGATATAACAGAATACATAATACATGCATCAAGTTTTACTACAAAAACGATGTTCAAATTATCTGCGATTGGAAAACCCTTTCCTACAGGCCTAGACGAATTGTGCAAGGAATTGATTTCATGAAGCATTGCTTTCTCCAAACTTTTGAACAGCTGCCACATTTTATGAACTCAAAAGATGACTGAAAAATCAATTAAACCATAAATATTAGATTGACAACGACAATCGATTCAAAAATTCCGTTTACACCTAAAATTTTGACTTTGTTGCGACTCTTAAAAAAAGGATAATTACTTGGCTAAGATCAAATGTTTTAAGTACTGCCAACAACATACATATCAATGGACCTCAACTGGACTGTTGGAATAAATTAAATATTCAAGCGGTCGACAAAGAAAAAACTACAGTTATTTTTAAATAATCAAATAAATTTGATTTTTTACACCATTATCACTTTCAAACAAAACTAATTGTTGCTTATGCTAACAAGCCTCTTGATTGCTAAAAATCATCTCTTAAACAAAATTTGCAAGAAAAATCAATAGCTCAAGATAAAGATTCAAGCCAGTGGACTCAGTAATTGCTTTTCCAAGCCCGTGGACGGTTAAGATAGATGGATTTGACATTGACCTGATATCTAGTTGGTTCCTGCTTGAGGCAAAACAAGATTCTTACTAATTACCAGGTGATCACTGGGTTGATCATAGGTCAATCAATGAGTAACAATGTGAGAAGCAATTTCAACTGAACATATAAAATCAGCGTAACATTAAACTGTGTTTTCTGATTGACTTGATTTTTGGCAATTATAATTGCGGACTTACAAGTAATCTGACTATCCTCCTATGAAAAAAGTAGGTTAATATGTTTTCAATATCTACGAACTGTTTACTTTTATATTGAACATTTTTTCAGCTAATAATATTGCAAAAGCAATCATTTTTATTTTAATTTCTTGTTCTAAAAATGATAAAAGATGAATATAATTATAATGGCCAAATTTATAATCAAATGAACTGACCATATGAACCTAAACTTTAGCCTTAAACCAGAATTTTTGAATCTCATTCCCAAACATAATAAAACAAAAATTGCCATTTGATCTAATTTTTGACCCTCGCAATGAAAGTGAGGCCAAACCTTCTACCTGCAAGGCTTTTTCAAAGCTCAATTAACCATTTTTACTTTTAATGGTCGACAATTTAGCTTCAGTGAAAGTCATCATCATTTAACTATTAAGCAGCTAATTGTCATTAACCTTGAAAATGTGTCCAATTTGAATTGACAAGAGTAGCAACTGAAAAGCCGACTGCTGACCATTTGAGTTGAAAGCTTCATTTATGTTTCAATTGAAATCCATAAAAAATCAAAATTAAGATTTTGCATGTTGACATGAAGCACTTTTAAGCTTCCGATTTGATCATATGATAAAACTATCAACATCATTGACTAATCATAATGAGTTAACTCATTGCCATCCTGCGATTACTAGAAATGATGATCTAACTTCATTTCTCAGTCCACCATGAATCGTTAATATTAAATTGCATAAAAAGGCAATAAAGAAGATCGGACCACAATTAATTGCCATGAAAACGTTTCCCATAGACTTACAATGTAATAAATGACTCGGACAGAACATCTTAAACATTGTATTCCCATTCAGATTGCATGGAAACCATGAAAGCTGTAAACTTTCAGTTTTTCAATCTTAATTATGGTGAAAATTATGAAATATAATGCGAACAATAATAATTATATAGTTAATAAAAAGATCACCAGAAACACATGAACACAGCGTGGTAATGTTAACACAAGAAAAACGCAATCCGTTGATTAAATGGAGAGAACCATGCAGAGCATGTTAATTGTAAACACACACACACATACAATCAAATTAATGTTGACAAGATGTGTGATACAATCTAACTGTTGATCAACAGCCTCATCATCATAACCAAGTGAGTCAATACGTCAACCAGAAAATTTTGTTGGTTTTTTTTGGGTTTTACTGGTTGCACTTGGTGCGTCAAACAAAATGATTTGTTGATGGTTAAACAAATTATCAAACTAATTAAACAGTTGAATTGGCTCAAATAGAAGATCGTAAATTATTAATCAAAAGTCGAACCATTTGTTAGATTTAAATTAATTTACACATAAACTGGATTTAAGATTTTTAGTGTAATTTTCAATAAGACCGCCATTGAGGCTTACAAGACGGGCATTAAAGGCATTATGCTTTTTATGCCAGTTAACCTTCACGATCTTTATTGATTAAAACCATTCTTGTCGGTTGTTGTTATTTTATCAATTGTTAATTTTATAAATCTATTGAAATATATGAACAATTAACAAGGACGACATAATTAAATGTATTAATCAATTGTGTTAATCAATAGTAATAATAATTTTGCATTAAAATGGTGACTTGAATCAAGTATCAATCAAACAACACATCTAACATCTTATAAAGTGACTATAGTTACAATTAAAAAATCGTTCAAAGTCACGGTCAGAAGATAAATAAATTGTGAAATCATAATTTATTAATCAACAACAATCAAATGAAATAAAAAAAGGATTTCTTGGTTGGAAGAAAAAAGAATCAATTTTCCCCAAAAAAAGATTTACAGAAAAAGGTAAGAAATGTAAACATTAACTCTTCTAACCAAAATTTTAAAAATAAATCATTCCTACACTCATAGTGCTAACCAATTGAGTCAATGAAAGTGTGAATCAAGAAATTGTTTCATTAAAATCATTTTACCTTGTTATAATTCGATATAATCAGCAGTTGATACAGTTTTATGAAAAATCAATTTCAAGTCAATTTCATTTCTTCAATATCAGTCAAGGTTTGACCTGGCTGGCTTCCTCTCTCATTGGATCATCAATATGCTTCAAATCATCATTTTAAAACATCATTTCAAATCTTCAAATTGGTTATCATCTTGCGATTAAATCTCAGCAAATTATCATCAATATCAACAATAATAAATGGATACTAATTGAGATCAAGGACTGCAGTTTATCACAGCACATCACCAAACTGAACAGGAAAATGTCGGATCATCTGATCAGTTAGCTTAAGATGATTAGCCTAATGATGATTTTAGTGTATTCATCTATTAGATAAAATAACATTCAAGTTCAATTAACCGGAATTTAAACACTTAATCAACCGAATCATTAGCTGATCCATTGATCAAGAAAACCCAAAAATTGGTAAGCTTTCAGGACAACATTAAATGGTTTCACCTAAAAAAAAAGTGTTCCTCATTATTAACGCATTTTTTACCTTTTCTTATTTCCTTTTTCAGGCAAATTCAATTGTTATATTGATTATTGTTGATCTCGCTGTTGTTAATTATTCAAGTTATGATTAAAACCCAACTGAAATGGTTATAATTAACTTTGACGTCCACACTCAACTTGATTCCCAGGAGGACAGAGTCATTGCCATTATATAATCTCCAACTTGATGGGCTCAACTCATTTCGCAGTTAAATAATAATTGTTGGCGAAAAAACCGAAAATTGGTTTCACTTCTTTTTAATTGTTGTACTTGAAACACTAATTATAGCTTAATCTTGTTTTTCGCACAATTTAATTATGAAAAGTTGTGAATCCTTGTGAATTCATATTACATTGTAACTTTCCATTTCTTGACTTGTAAATTACCTGCTTACACTAAATCAACGTCAATGGTTAATTAACGTTTGTCCTTTGGGTTATTCACGTTACCATATCAAGGTTATGATGGTCGAATCGGTTAAATTTGGTTTATTAGGCGATTTGGTTGGTATTGTGATGGGCAAGACTTTACTTTCAAGCCTCCAGTTTTGACCAATATTTGGATATCTTTGTTGATTATAACTAACCTTGAAACTTATGAATTGTTATGACAATCAATTTTAAATCAACAGAATAAATCAACAACATCTATCATAATATCACAGTGTGAAGTCAATTCATGAAGGTTTCATGAAAAACAGAAGCAAGTAAATCACAAAATACAAAAACAAATGAAGTAAAAAACAAAACCATAACCTACAAGGTTATTTTCAGATGTTCAGATTAATCCAACTTTTAATATTCATCATTTTGAATTAATCAAAATTTTAATCAATTTCTAGCATTTCTAATATCAAGTTGCACTTCAATCTCAAGTCAAATTGTTGTGTAAAGTGCGGTTCGTGAATGAACAAAAGCTAAACATGAGCATTATTACATGAAGCTAAAGGTTCATCTGTTAGTGATTAATCAAATTAATTTGAGTAATTTAATTTTCTTCCCTGATATCTTGATTCTTATCTATCTCTACTGAAAATGTTGAAAATTATTTACTGGCAAAATGAAGGACAATAATGATGAATCTAGTAAAAGGGAAAGGTTTTTGTTTTTGCTTGAGATTGATGATGCTTAATGCTCATCTTTACTTTATTTATCGTAGGAATGGCCAAATGATACATTAAATTATATTGTTACCTCTATCATCATTAACATGACGATTATGATGATTATAATCATGATCATGATCATCATGTTTATCATCATTATTTCCTTTCCAGATCGTAGACCTGAACAGCAACTTTGTTGCTTATTTGTAGCTTTACATTGAGAGTTCAATCAAGTGGCTATTTAATTTAAATTTTTACGCTCAACTCAATTTATGCTTCCTTTTATTTCCCATTGTTTTACAGTTCATTCGTAATCAACAATTCAGAGTCAACAATTTAGCATCAACAATTTAACATCATCAATTTAAAATTCTTGAACCCTTTGCTTGACTCTTTTCACTCTTCAATCCCAGGTAATATCAAAGGAGTGTTTATTATGGCTTTTTTTTGTTCATTTCATTTTATTTCTCTAAACTCATTAACCATACTAAATACATTTTATTAACCATCATTAAGATTGTTTAAACATATTCAATGATAATGTTAACAATAATCAAAAAGGCGAGGTAATTGGCTTTCCCTTTGGCATCGCTGAAAAAAGCTAAAATGTGAAGCTTCCTAGGATATTGAAAATGAACTTGTAAGCCACAAATTGTTTTCAATTTAGTTGAAAAAAATAATCAAACAAAATTAAATTAAACGCTTAATTGTCCACAGACATGAATACTAATGAATTAATTGAAAATTATCGTTGAGCAATTGTGGTTTACAATCATGTTGAACAACTTGTACACTGCTGTTACGTTTCAACTGCAAAAACTGGTTACTTCTTCTGGTTGTTTTCTGGTTTCAGATTTTTCCTGGTTGATTTACTGGATAAACAATTTAGAGTTGAAATGACCATCGTCACTTGAATAAACAGTATTGTCCACCAATGCCACAAATTGAATTTTAACCAAGAGTTGTGCTCTGATTGGTTTGTTGATGAGTTGATGGAAAACAATCAATCATTTGGATTAGCAAATCTTGTTATCAAAATTAAATTTGATTATCATTTACTGTGATGTGATTAAGTTGATCGTCTCAACACCGTTAATTATAATCTAATAAGAGCCAGACTTGTCTGTTGGATTAGATTTGGTTGATCGCTTTGAACTTTACCAACAATCGTCTTTAACCGAATCAGTCTTTTTCCACAAGAATTAACGCCTAAGATTATTGTCCATCATCGACCAGATCAAGGTAAATCTTCAGGAATAACAACGATTTCAATACCAAAGTGAAATCCAGATTTTAGGCCAAACGATTGAATCCAAAAGTTGAACCACAATCCAAAGCAGTTAAACCTAAAATATACAGAGAGGAAAGTTAATCAATGTCCCGGAAATTAGTTGCTATCAATGCGATATTATTGAATCCAAATTGTGTGTTGATTGATTTGTTTACTTACTCTAATTGAAAGTGAAATTGTGAATCGATCAGAATAATGAAAGGGAAAATGAAAAGATTTATGAAATAAAATACCTTTATAATACCTTGACTATATCTTCACAATGAATTCCTTACCTTGATCATGTTTATTGAATTAAATATCTTATTCTTGAACGCCAATAATCATAATTGATCGATTTCAATTGTCAACTAATGGTGTAATAATATTTAACTTTAATTAACTTGTTCACACTTTTGTTAAACCGATGAAAGATATCAGCCTTTAACCAGAGATTAGCAGCCTGTTGAAGACAATGGTAGGTGAAAAAGTGTTCAAAGCCAAATCAAACAAACTGGTTCAACGGGTAAACATTAATATTTAACGGTCTCAATTGTCCACAACAATTTAAACAGTGACCCAACACATATACACATTTAATGGCCATTTAATCTATTTCATTTAATTGTAGTCTATTGTAAAACCAAACAATCACACCATCATTACGACCATTTAGCCTTTACTTGCCTGTATAGCGTATTTTTTTCCTCTCAGGGTCAAGATCAGATTGAGACAGATTTACAAGGAACAGAGAAACAAATTAAAAGGAGAAAACAAAAAATAAATTCAATAATAATATTATTATTACATTAAATAGTGATATATTAAAGATGATTGTGACAAGGTAAGATAAATAACAATAGATTTAACTCCAACATAATAATAACTGTATTAAAAATAAATAAAGAGGCTGATCCTATCTTGAAGTTAGCTGTTTTATGGCTGATAAGGTGAGACTGACTAGAAGCTGAAGAAGGTGCCACAAGGAGGTTTCTCTCGTTTAAGTGGTTAATGGTTGACGCTTTATTATTATTATTATTATTATTTGTGAATGATAATTAATTTAACTTTTACTTTCAATTTATATTTTACAATTTCAACAAGGCGGTCCTTACGGACATTGACTGAACATGGTAACGTAATGACGCCGCTGTCTAATCTCACTCTTGAGTATTTTCGTTTTCTCTCTCGTCTGTATATAAGCTGCTTGGAAATGAGACTTTAATTCATCAGTCGTTTTTGATCAACAACAATCACATCAACTGTACTAAGTGACTTTAGTCGATTCTCCATAACATTTATATTGTGCTTTTTTACCTGTTATTTGCTGCCAACAAGGAATATCATAACTAACAAATAAAAATGAACTCAATGGTAAGTTTTATTTTTGTATAACATATCTGGTTGATTTATTTATGGATCAACTTTACTTTTACAATATCGAGTCCCTTTGTCTATCCCTTGAATTATCAACTTATTCAATAGACTTTTCAATTGAATAATTGTTATTGTTTCCTCTAATATTAACTCATTTAGCTAATTATGGTTAGCTTATTGGATAATGATGATGGTAAAATTAGTGTTGCTTGAAACGGAAACATTTCGCCATCTCTTTTATCCCGCTTTTCCATCTATTGAGACCAGTTGATTTATGCAAATGGAGTAGACAAATGTAGACAAATAAAAAAACCCAAATACAGTTTCCTAAATTAAGAGAGGATTCATTCATTTTACATGTATTACATGAAAGCGACAGTGATGACAAGCATTTGAAGCTTGAAAACTTTTCCAGATTATTTCACTAAATTCTTGTAAAACTTCAAATTAGTTTCCAATTGCTTGTTTCAAATACTTTATCATGATTTCAATTGCTTCAATTTCGTTTTCTTTTCCAATTTTTCCAAAGGTTTCATCAGTTGTCATTCTTGTCATCTCCTTCTTTGCTCTTGCCTATGCAACTGGCTATGGATATGGTCATGGCTACGGTCACGGTGGATACGGATCTGGATATGGAAGTGGAAGTGGATACGGCCATGGTGGATATGGTAGTGGATATGGTCATGGAGGCTATGGAGGTTATGGTAAGTTGAAACTGATTTGAAGCCAAAAGAATCTTGGAATTGATTGAATCTTTGTTTTAGGTCATGGATCAGGCTACGGTAGTGGAGGCTATGGAGGCTATGGACACGGTGGACACGGTTACGGTTACTCATCTCACATCAAGGTATTTAGTCAAATATTAACTTCGTATTTAGCAAACTTTTTAACATTAACTCTCTTGTTCAACTTGATAATTTAGCACCCAGCTAAGTACAGCCACGGTGGTTACAGCCATGGACTTGGAGGTTATGGTGGTGGTTATGGTAGCGGATATGGTAGCGGATATGGTCATGGTGGTCATGGTGGTTATGGTTATGGTGGTTATGATGGCCACAAATCCTATGGTGGATACGGACATTACCCAAGCTACGGAAAAGTATCATCATACTCATACTCTGGATACGGAAAATCAGCTTAAACTACTCAACGCACCGTGTTTTATAACAAATTATAAAATTATGTCCAATGATATTAGCTCAAAAGATTCTCAACCAACACCTACAAATATCATCAATTTTCATCTCTCTTTGCCTTGTTTTTTATTGTAGAAAATGGTCATTTCTTTTTAAAACTGAATCTCTTTTTAAATTGTAATTCAAATTTTTATCCATTCATCTTCAATTCCAACCACTGTATATTGTTAGATAAACTTACTTTTAATGATAATTAAAAAACGTTCGTAAATTACTAGATCGTATGATTAAATCGGTAGCGAGTAATCAAAACATGTTTACCAATATTCAGCTAAGTGAATGAAAAAATGAAACAGACAATTTCAGGAACAACATGGGAATAATCTTAACACGACTCAATGAGACGTCATTTCAAAGTCAGTATTAAACTTTTCAGGGTCCAAAATAGTCTAGTTGAATAACAAATATGTTGAATAAACCTTGAAACTCTTAGATAAGTAGCAACTAAGGCATCTGGAATCAAGGCATGAACGGTATTGTAACTAAAAAGCCTGGATAAAATTAACTTCTTTAAAATTTCGACTCTGTTAGTTTGTAGGAACATGCAAACTGAGTCCATTGGTGCGATTTAAGAGTTTCTCCCATCCGCGGTTGTCTAGAAAATCGCGTTCGAATTCGAAACTTCGATTACCTTTTGTACAAATATGGAAGGAGATTTTTCCATCAAACGCATTTTACTGATGTAACTTTTGATGGTCGACCAGAGAAATCATTTATTTTGAGAAATAAAACTTTTCTTTTTCTGTAAAACAGATACGTTCGATTCACAGTTGAACCGACCGCATTCTATGACCGTAAGAGTTAGCGAACTTAAACTTAATATTTGACCACGAAAATTGTTGGTTCACATCATAGTTTGAATAATTTTTTCAAGATACCAACAGTTCTTTTGATTTTGGACATTAACCCAAAAACTTTGTGCCTCGATATTTAGAGAATGGTATCACAAAAAATTGTCATTCTTGTAAAAATTCAATTCTTTATTAATTGCTAATACGATAAAATGCAACAACTTTCAATTAGTGGACTTTGGGCTTGATATTTAGACTATATATGTGCGAGAAACAGCTTATTCAAGCAACTAAACTCATATTAATGCATATCTTGGTAAATAAACCAATTTTCTGGTTAAACTTACAAATGAAATAAAACGAGTGCTGCCAAAAGCTCGAAAATTTGAGTTATGAGTTGAAACTTTGCAGGGTTTGTAGGCAAATAAAAACTGAGTCCATTGGTACTTTTAAATTATGCATTCAAAGGACAGTTTTCGAGGAAATCGAGGTCGAAGTTGAAACTTCGATCGCCTTTTGTACGCTTATGAAAGCAGATTTTTTAATGAAACTCATTTCTATGAGGTTAATTTTGATGGCCAACCAGAAAATGGCTTTATTGTGAGAAATACCATTTTCCTTTTTTCGTTAAGCAACAAAATTCGATTTTCATCCAAATCGACTTTTTTTGACAACCGTGATAGTTAGAGATCTGAAACCTGGTAATCGTCAATAAAAATGATTTGTTCACATCATGGATTGAATATTTTTTTCAATGCACCAACGGTTCTCTTGATTTGAACCATTTGTAGAAAAACTTTGAACCTCAGTATTTCGGGTTTGGGAGCACTTGAGATCAGGGTTCTTTCATCAAACGGTAGATTTATTTATAGCCTATAACAGCATATCACCAAATACTGAATCAAATCTGAGCTAATTCATTTATTAATGAAGATCTTTTTAACATATAAGATTTGTGTTCAGCTTTATAAATAAAGTCTCAAATCTGATAACATAAGTTATACGATGCTATAACTTTTTATGCGGAATCTTGAATGATTTAATAATTCAAACTTTTATAGTCCATAATAAAATCTACCATTTGATTAAAGAATGCTGATTGTAGGCGCTATCAAACCCGAAATACTGAGGTTCAAAGTTTTTCTACAAATGGTTCAAATCAAGAGAACCGTTGGTGCATTGAAAAAAATATTCAATCCATGATGTGAACAAATCATTTTTATTGACGATTACCAGGTTTCAGATCTCTAACTATCACGGTTGTCAAAAAAAGTCGATTTGGATGAAAATCGAATTTTGTTGCTTAACGAAAAAAGGAAAATGGTATTTCTCACAATAAAGCCATTTTCTGGTTGGCCATCAAAATTAACCTCATAGAAATGAGTTTCATTAAAAAATCTGCTTTCATAAGCGTACAAAAGGCGATCGAAGTTTCAACTTCGACCTCGATTTCCTCGAAAACTGTCCTTTGAATGCATAATTTAAAAGTACCAATGGACTCAGTTTTTATTTGCCTACAAACCCTGCAAAGTTTCAACTCATAACTCAAATTTTCGAGCTTTTGGCAGCACTCGTTTTATTTCATTTGTAAGTTTAACCAGAAAATTGGTTTATTTACCAAGATATGCATTAATATGAGTTTAGTTGCTTGAATAAGCTGTTTCTCGCACATATATAGTCTAAATATCAAGCCCAAAGTCCACTAATTGAAAGTTGTTGCATTTTATCGTATTAGCAATTAGTAAAGAATTAAATTGGTGAAGAAATGACAATTGTTTGTGATGCCATTTTCTAAATATCGAGGCTCAAAGTTTTTGGGTTAATGTCCAAAATCAAAAGAACTGTTGGCATCTTGAAAATATTATACAATCTATAATGTGAACCAACACTTGTTACACGCAAAAAGTAAGTTTAAGCTTGCTAACTTTTAAGATCGCAGAACGTGATCGGTTTAAGTAAAAAGTGAACTTGATCTGTTTTCCAGAAAAAGGAAATGTTATTTCTCCAAATAAGACCACTTTCTGGTTGGTCATCAACAGCTACATCGTCAAAATGAGTTTCAATGAAAAATTTGGTCGCACGGTTGTTCAAAAAGCGATTGAAGTTTCTACTTCGACCTCGATTCCCTCGCAAATTTTTCATCAGAGAAATGTTCAAATTGCACAAAAAGACTCTGTTTTTATGTCTCCATAAACTAACAGAATTTGAAAGAAATTTGTTTTTACCCGTTTTTGCCAATTTGTGTCAATTTGGTTAAGTATCACTTAGGTCAAGATTAAACGTATTAACACCAAAAGTAGCTTAGTATTTTTGGCCTTTTGAATATTACCGTAGAAAGATTAACCTAAATTAACCAAATTAGCCTAAACCCTTACAAATATCTCTTGAGGAAATAAAGGTTACGAGATTCGATGGTAAACCAAATCTGTATTTACTTTTCAATCTGATTCTTTCCAGCTTCAAAGTTTCGTATTTTTCGTTAAACAATTTGTTATTTCTTAATTGAATTTCTTAATGATTTTTGAAATTCAAGAAATAAAAGACAACATTAAAAAAAATAAACTAAAAACACGCCATAAAATATACAAGCAAATTATTCCAGCAATGTAATTAGTTAATTGTTATTCGGTAGTTACTTAATCAAATAATAGGTGGTGCTATTTGTTGATAACTTTTTCAAGATATTTTTCAATTTTCTTAACTAACTTGACAAAAGATGGAGCTAACTAACATTAAATTTTCAATTCTCATAAAATGCATTTAATCTTGATGAGTGTTTACTGTTGATCTTGAAAGCTTAAATATTAATTCACATTAAAATTTTTGCAATATTAACCCTTTATTTTCCATTTCTTTATCAGAAATCCAGATGACATTGAGATCAAGCCGGTTCCCAAGGAAAGTACATTGCTAAATTCAATCCTTGGTGAGAATTATTGAAATATAATTCAACTTGAAATTAACGTTTTGTTTTTATTTTCTAGTGCATGCATCAATACCTAAGGAGTAATATATCGACCACTTTCAAACCCACCATAATCATAATCACTGTATGGTAGTGACCACTATAACTATGAGCCCGATTATCGCTGTTAATTTGTATTTGGATTCCAGCTTTTCAGCTTAAGATATTGAATCGTATACTTGGATTGGAAACCTGAGTTCAACTGTAGTCCAGCGCCCAACTAATATTAATATCTTATTTATACCAATTGTTAAATAGGCGTTATTATCTCTATTTATTTGCACAATTTAAAGCCAATTATGACACCATTTAGATGCCTCCTGAAAGACAATCAAGCTATAATGGGCAAACGGCAGATAAAGAGACGCTTTTTTTGTTTCATTCACACACAAAAAGAAGAGTCAACCCTTCATTTTGAATATAATGTAAATGCAGTTCATCTTTAAAGCTGAATAATGGAATGAAATGGGGAAAAAGCAAGCCATCCCACCAAATTGATACCTGGAAAGTTTTAGCCGAAAAAAAGAGCAAAAGTTTAAACCAATATCCCAACAAATGAATTTTTTGTTGCATTTTTTATGTGACATTATCCATCAGCTCACAGCATCTTTCAAGTCATTTGTTTCACATGTTCACCATCAACACCGTCTACCTTCATCTTCATCCTCATTTCCCTTTTGTCTTATACTATTACAATCTTAATAATAATATAATACAAAAGAAGGTGAATTAAATAACGTTAATAATAATGATAATAATATGAACAAACAAAAAAGAAAGAGCCAAGTGAAAGTAAAAAGCGAAACTAACGTTCGCTAAACAAAAACAGGTTCGTCCTAATGTCCGAACCGGTTCCAATAATCTTTTAAAGTAAAGCTGAAAACTGATGAGGAGCAAAGTGAGAGTGGACTGTAAAGAGGAAGATAAATCAAGAAAACTCTCACTTTCAATGACCTGAAGTTTCGACTTTTTTTTCACTGATTTACTATCGTTAGTCTGATACGTTCATTTGATGGACGCAGCAATTAGTATTAAATTGTGATAAAAAGAAGCAAAAAAACAGGGCAAAACCCAAGTCAACCTCAACTCTGTGTGTTAACTGTGATTGTAAAGTCACCCAATGGACTAAACAATTTATGTAAATCAATTTCGTTTTATTTCCTCATTTTCATTGATGGCAATCAACTAATTTGTCAACAATCCTACAAACAACATCAATATTTACAATTAGACTCAAAATGGCTTCTAGATTAAAATATCAATCTATGGTCAACCATTTGCTCTCTATTTTCATTTTAACCCAAGTAAGTGGTTTTTTGTCATTTCAACCCAATTCTCACCCAATAGACAAACTAATTGATTCTGTTGTTTCTCCTACAATTAAGGTTATCAATCTGAGTTATGTTGCTTCATTGGCTCCACAAATTAAAGACCTCAAAGTCCAATGTGATTCAGACGGAATGGAAGTCAATGTTACATTTGATTCGCCATTCAACGGAATCATCTTTTCTAAAGGCTATTACAATGATATGGGTTGTAGGTGAGTAAATAATTAAACTAAACTAATCAAGTTAAACTAATTGCTTAAAGATAGTCAATGGAATCGAGAAAAGTTAACAAATATTTGATTCTGTTTCTTGGTAAACTTGTAATGCTGACTGAAGTGTGGATTCATTTTTTGTTTTACAATTTTTGTTACTTCAACTTTTCAATCTTCTCTTCACTCTTGATTGTTGTTATTATATTACATGATTATGATTATTATAGACATGTGAATCTATTATCATCGGGATGATGATTGTTATTAAGGTGATTTACATGATTATTATCAAGTAAACACGAGTTGAGCTTCAGTCATGTCAGTCTTACGCTGTAATATTACATTGATCAAGCTTTGACTGTTTTTTTTCAGAAGGAAAAGTGTTTTATTAAAAATGGTTTGATTCTTTGATTTCTCATGATTTAGAAATGATAGAGGAAATGATTGTTGATTCAAGTGTTACTCAATTAACAATCTGAACACACTAAACGTTGATTACATCCAATCAATGTATTAGATTGTAACAAAATGAGGTAAAATAATAGTTAACTGTGGTTCAAATTTTAACATCAATCCAGATGATTAAAGTTAGACGTTACTGTTTAACTTGATGATGATCAAGTGATAAATCATCAGTGTTTGATTAAGTGGACTTTCACTTGATTATTTTACCTCTTTACAATTAACTTTACCTCTAATAACATTTGACTTTCACTTGATCAACATTTTAAACTTGAATTTAGCCTTTTATTTGACTTCTTTTTTGGTCCATCCAATTATCCCATTCACATTATAATTATATTTATAACAGTAACAATTAACTGACAAAATTTTGAATTGCAAGACAATTCAAACCTTTTTTTGTTTCATTTCAAATGCAAACCCAAATCTAACCCAAAGCCTGGTAACCCAAAAGACTAGCAAATTTCAGGCTTTACCCGATTTACAGTTTACTTAATTGCAGTCTTTTACTTGCTATCTAATTTAATTTAAATGAAGGAAACACAATTTTGATGGAAAACAGTTAAACAAGAATTTAATTTGAACCATTTATTTCTCACTGTTTTCCTTATTAGACAATTTTCATTTTATTTTGATTATTAACATGTAATAACTCTGTTTATCAACACTTAAACTCATCATTCAATGTCTGATCTACAATCATAATTAGTCAACAATTGTTATTAACAAGATTTGTCTTAATTACAGTTCTTCTTGAATTTATAACACAAAAGTTAACAATCAAGTGAACCTGATTAAAGTTAAAGAGGTGCAAAAATTGTCAAGTTAACCAAATTATAAAATGAATGTCACTTGCAAAGGATAATTCAAATGGTTAACCCAAAACTGACCTCAATTGAATGGGTAAAATTGGTTGATTTAGAATTAAAATTTGACAACAATTAGCCTAACAATTAAATATGATCATCAATATATTGGAAGATGAAAAGCTTAGTAAAGAGATTGGAAATGATGAAAAGATTTGATTCTTGAATTAGTTTGTTTTGAAGCGCAATTCAAGAACGATTTAGCTAATCGCTATTAAAAGTGCAACATTGAAGGACTTATTAACATATGGTTAAATGGTGAAGTTAATGTTGAATCAGTGTGTTTAGTGAGAAATGAAGGTAAATTAATGAAATGTTGAACCAAGATTATCAAGAAACTTATGGTTAAACTGGCTCAAGGCTGAGTCTTCTAATCGAGAGTGATTAAATGCGTTCATTTTAATCATTAGAATTGCACTTTTCAATTAGTCAAATTGTGAGACAGTTTAATCATCTTCATCGTTATTGTTGAGTCTCATTGAAGTCTGCTGCAGCTTCACCAAAATGAAGGAGATTTACCTCTTAAGGTTTGATTGTTTTCATTTGCTATTTCGTTCTGATTTTACAATTTCAATTTATTTCCTTCAATAATTTATGTAAATTCAATTTAAATTGTTTAATTGAATGTTGTCAATAAGCTGTTAGTGAAATGAAAGTAAAAATAAACTTGAATGCGCTTGGACTTGAAAAAGGTTAGACATGGAAATGTTTGCAATTACAATTTCTTGTTTGTCTCAGTTTCAATTCAAGAATTTATCTGTTTCTTTGAACAGTTCATTCTTTTATTAGCATCTTTGGATTACAATATTAATTATCTAATCATCTTATCCATGGTTTGTCCTTGCCATTTCAAAGATTGCAATGATGAAGAGCTAGACATGAAATGAAACCAAATTTTCGCGTAAATTTAACGTTTAAAGTCAAATAACCTGTACTTTTCAAGGTTGATTTGTTATTAAATCTGTAACTCTATTGAGATTAAAACTGGATTTAGATTACCATTGGTTGTTTGTAAGTCTGGTTTGATCACCTTTTAGGCCACCTTTAATAGCACCATTAACGTTGATTGTTGATGTTGTTAATTTTCCCATTTTCAGTCACATTTCTGAAGGTTTCTTCCTGTAATCATTCAATGGTCAATCTTGTCTATTTCATTGTATTAAACCTTAAATTGAGTCAATTAAAACTCATTTGATGTTCTGGCTGCTCATTCCTTCAGATTAACATTGCAATCAAATTTAAAGCATTTCAAATGAATCAACTAAGTATGCTTAATGTTTCTTGATAATAATATAAATCAAATAATGATTGACCTCACAAGTGATATTGTTAAATTAGCGTCTCAATGAAATTGGAAAGCAAAACAAAAGGTAAAAATGATCAAGAAATACTGTGATTAAAAACTGTTAATATTTTAATGATTATAATAATAAACCAAATCAAGGTTTGATTGTAGAAACAAAATGGTTTCTTGCAATAAGCTAATGTAAATACAAATTAGTAAACAAGATTTTTTCCCAGTCAATGATTATTTTCAATTTCAATAAACGTTGATTTGGTTAATAATACACAAGATCATAATTTAGAATTAAAAGTGATAATGTTTCCACCCAACAAAAAATTGGAACAATTTAATATAAATTATTTGTTTCTCAGACTGAATCAGAGAAAAATGATATAAATCTAAATAGTCCTTCTTTTTGCATGATCTAGTCGATGGCTTCAATTTCCTTCAGTGATTCCGATTATGAGTGCGATTCCACCAAACAATTTGAAATCAATTTCTTTAAAGATTTGTTCAGCAATTTTTTGTTTCTAATACAAATTGACGTTTCTGATATGTATTGGGTGTAAATATCATTCATTGGTGAACTGAATTAATCAGCATCAGACAGCAAACTCCTTTTGATTATCAGTTAATAAGTTTTGATTCCCAACAAATTGAGTTCAATAAGCATATTTAATTGAGTTGTTTATTTCTTTGACAATCACGTTCAATCATATCACGCAAATTATATCCAGACATGAAGCTGATAATGGTTGATCACAATGATAATTATCGATCATTTAGTCAGAGTTCCCAGAAGAAAGTGAGAAAATACGCTAATTAATCTTGATTGAATATATTTCTTTGATCAATGTTGGTCAACCGAGCCTTGAGGAATATTCAAAATCTTGCTAATTCTTGCTTCTCGATTATTCAACCCAAAACAGATATGTCCAAGAGAAAAGCGGTTCGTCCAATTTAGCATTCAAAATTCCAGCTGAAGGCTGTGGCACTGCGAGTGTTCTCAGTAAAGACGTCAAAGATTCTAAACAATTCGAAAATGTAATCATATTCCAAAACGATCCAATTTATCAAGAAGTTTGGGACTCTGCTCGTCTATTATCTTGTCGATATTCACTACAACGCGACCTTCCAGTCCAAGAGAAACGAGTTGTATTCAAACCATTCCTGGTTGATATGCTTGATGTTATCAGGGTAAGTTGTTATCCATTCTTCTGAAAGTAGTTATAAAAAAAGATGATTAATCCAAGGAGTATCTACCAATTATTACATGGAATGAACATAATTATAACGGATCTCATCTAAAAGAGTTGAATGAGTTTAAATTTAACATAAACAGGTTAAACCAGTTGAAAATATCGTACTAATATCTGAAATAGTAACGGCTTTTTTGTTTGTTATGAGTATAGTATATTTTGGGTTAATTGGTGTTGAAGTGTTGAAGTGTTGGTTGAAAGTCTTTACCTTAAGTTACCTTTCTCTCCATGGATCTCACTTGATTAATGTCATGTTTAAATTAAATATAACATCTTTCATTGTTTCCTATTTGATCATGATAAAGGTTCCTATGGCTGACTTTGCCGGTGATGAGCATAAAGTTGACTGCTGGATGGATGTAACCAAAGGCCGTTATCCCAATAATTCGCCAATTGATGGTCCAGTTAAAGTTGGTGAAAATTTAACTCTGGCTATCTACATTCGAGATACTCGTAAACGAACTGATATTCGGGTTAAAGACTGTTACGCATACGATAATGAAAAGTCAGTTAATGACACGAGTCCAGCTTTGTTACAATTGAGTGGTGAAGATGGATGTCCATTAAAACCCAAGTTAATGGATGTTTGGAAGAGAACCACTACCGGTGCTCAAGACGCTACTGTTCTAGCATACAGTACTGTAACGGTGAGTTGTTAAGTAATAAATTTACCTTAAATCAATTAGGAATTGACAATTTAAATTAATCCAACATTCACCAAAAGTATAAATCACATGTTAACCGTTAAAACAAAGGGACTTTCTTACGCCATCTATTTTTCGCAATGACAATCAATAAGATTATTGTCTTATTAACCCATTGAAAAATATTTGAATTAATCAAAATAAATAGCGGATTAAACATATTATACTGTATAATCCCTCAGCATACAATCTCTCTTACCATAATTAACTGGTTTTCAGCAATTTTCAGTGATACAAATTTTGATTGAAGTGATTGATTGTTATATTACAAGTTTGAAAGGCTGATTCAAATTGAACAATGTAACTAAACGAAGCTTAATTTTGTTTCAACCAGATCATAGATTTAAATTCAAAGTAAATTGATAGCATTCAAAGCAAATAATTTGCTTATTAAGCTTCTCAATTCAATAAGAATGCTCTTTTAACACCTAATCTTTCAAGTTTCACCACTTTTTGATTCACTTTCATTGGCAATTGTAAGGCAAATTAGATCAACTGGAAATGACTGTAGGGCTAATCATGTTCACCTTATTTAAAGATAATCATTAAGATACCATGATAAAGCCATGATAAAAAATA
Organism: Tetranychus urticae; assembly: GCF_039701765.1. NCBI lineage: Eukaryota > Metazoa > Arthropoda > Arachnida > Trombidiformes > Tetranychidae > Tetranychus > Tetranychus urticae. The sequence continues at coordinate 949,834 of NC_142958.1, read as the reverse complement.
AAATAAAAAACAAAAATCAAATGAAAAGAAGGTCAATTCTTATCCTTAAAAACTTCCTTCCTTTGAAACTGAAAGTAAAAATTGTCAATGCGTATAAATGGTCATCATGTTGACTAGTTGGACAGTCAATTTATTTACAATAACGTTCAGTTCAAATGGTTGTAATGATCAATCAGCGAAAGTTGATTGTGGAAAGATTGGAGACAAATTGAACTAATGGAGCAAAAACTGGATAAAAACAAAAATCACAATTCAAATCTTAATCATTAGTTAACTTGTTTTGGAGGTATTTTTATAAATGTCAATATTTACCTTAAACCTGAATGATTAAATAGTTAAATTAACGGCAAATCAATCGATTTGTTGAGATGACCGATAAAACCAATATAAAACCTTTACATTCAATATTCAATCTTTGCTTTGTTTCCGAGTGAAAATTATCAGAAAATGAACCATTTTTGCTGACCAAAAACAGCGTTTGATTAGCGTTTGGTTTATTTAATTAGCTAAATTGATACAGCTTTAATCATTCAAAGAGTTCAATGCAATTAAAAATTTTTCCCAAAATTGTAACTGATTGAGAATCACTATTGCTGTTGTTGTCTGTTGTTGCTTTAGATTTGTCTGGATCCATTTTATTGTTAATTTATTTCACAATTGTTCGTGGGTGTCTTGTAACTATTGATTAAGTTGATTACAATTTACCTTTTCATCAATTTATCTCGTTTGCTTGATAGTTTACTCGGGGAGTTAATGAATTGTATTACAATTTGAATTGTAGTGTTAGAAGAATCCATCCGATGAAAGAAACTGATTGAGTAAAGATCCTAAATGATGTTAGGGAATAAAAGTTGATCACTATTTAATTCCTTATTCGTTTCACTATTATCATCATCTTTCTTTGATCAAACCAATCAAAGCATAACTTAATCAATCATTATTCAAATGTATTATAATACTTAAATTGTTGATTCAACGGTCTTTTGTACCTTGTATTTTAACAGAGTAAAGATTCATTATAAGGTTATGATAACCAATACTTACCCTTATGCGATCATTTGAATGAAAAAGCTTTAACAAAATCCGGTTCAATCTATCACTTTTTACCGTCCTTTTCAATTCGTGTCCATTTCTTGTTTAATTCCTGACCAGGCTAGGATTTGATTATATCCTGTAGTATAGACGATAGTTCATAAATGTTCAGGTGGAGTCTTGGAAATATTGAAGGCTAAAAGAAACGTGTTCATCGATTTCAAACTTAAATGTTTCCTTTAACAAAATGTGAAAAATAATATCTTAAAGACTCACATTTTCTGGTTATCAGATTTTTTTATCTTTACATCTCAATCTTTTAGTTAAAAGTAACTGAAATTGAGTCAGAAAATGATTTGATCTGGTTTAACCCTTTTGACTCATCGCTGTTTGTAAAGGTTCATGTTAAGCTTAACAAAAGCTTAACCCGCCATTTTGCTTTTGTCTTAAGAAACGGTTTTTTGTTTAGTGATTATTTCTTTTGCTTATCTTGTTGCTTTTAATTTTTTTGTCTTCTAATTGCTTTGTTAACGGTTAAATTATTAATTAATATTATTTATTAAATCTTTTGTTTTCGTAATTCAGGCTTTCAAGTTTCCGGACCATTCTAATGTCCATTTAACATGTAATGTGGAGCTTTGTAAAAACCAATGTGCGGATAGATGTTCCCTGGAAGAGAAAGAAATCGCCAAAGGGAAAAATGGTGAAGCAAGTACGGATGGAGATGAAGAAATGTCCAAATCCAGTGAAAGTGAATCTGATGATGAAGACGATGACGACGATTCTAATAGCAATAAAAATGATGAGTCTGATGTTAAACCTGTTTCAATATCAACTAAAGCGGCTCCGGCTCCGGCTCCTAAACGTGATTCAACCAAAAGTGAAGATGCTGAAGACGAGGACTCTAACGCAGACGAAGAAGCCAAGATGGAAACTACAAGTGCAAAACCAACAACAGCATCGTCGGTAAAAGATGCAGATGAAGATGAAGATGCAGCAAGGTAATTATTGCATAATTGCTCATTGATTTACATGAATGAAAGTATTAATATTTACAACTGGATGTTTCACTTATTTAATTGCCTTTCATCTCAACTTTTCTTGATCATTACATTTCATAAGTGTTTTTTATGCATAATTTTATTCATTTGCAGAAAAGTATCAGAGTTTGAGCCATAAACTTGTTAGCATGAATTATAATGAAAGTTAGATTACATGCAACTGTTTAAATATTTGAATTATATTAATTTAATAAATTGTATTCAAGGTTATAGACTGATATCACCACCTAAATTATCAGTTTAAATTGTAGTTTGGAAATAACCAACTCTAGCATTGATTCTAATAAGAATTGAGTTATCAACAAATTGTGAGAAATCTTTATCGCAATTAATTTAAATATAATGTTCTTTGGACTAATATCTTTCTTCGACTTTATGTTTAGTGAGGACGCAGCAGAAGGATCAACAAGTGAACGAGGAGGACGTAAATCTGATGGTGAAGACAACGAGGAAGGCACAGATGAAGAAACTTCTGTTGGATCATCAACATCCACATCAACATCCACATCAACAACGACTTCTACTACAACAGCTAAGCCTAGTGAAGATGAAGACGAAGAAGAAGATAAAAGTGATGAAGAGGATGAGGATAAGAAATCTGAAACCAGCCCAACAACAACTACATCTACAACATCCACCACATCAACAACAACAACGACAACGACAACAACTGAAAAGCCAAGTGAAAGATCGGAAGATGATGAAGAGGATGAAGATGGTGTAGATGATAGTGATACTGATTCAAGAAAGCGCAGTCTAAGGCCAGCTAAAGCTGAAGGAAAAAGTATTGCTGACGATGAGGATGAAGATGAAGAAGATAATTCAAGTAAACTTATATCCTTTAAAGCTAAACAGTCAATGAAAACCAAAGCTGAAGCTTCTGAAGACGAAGATTATGATGATGATCTTCAATCCTCTCGAGGTAAGAGTTTTGATCCAATTAAAAGTGAATGCAAAAGTAGTGCAAAACAAATAATCAAAAAAGATATGAATAAGTCACAAGAGGGATTAAGCTAATTATCATTAAATTCAATTGCAGCTTTTTTTATAATTGTTTCATTATTTTTGAACCATAATGAATAAAGGAAGCCAATTTGCATTTCTTTCTTTATCATTCACACCATTAATAATAATAGTAAAAGCTTACTTATCATTGAAATTTCCAATTTTTTAATTTTCATTAATCAGGATCATCAACTTCAGTTTCTCCAGTAACAACAACAACCACACCAATTCCCAAAACTCCATTAATTATCGTTATTAAACCAGAGAAAAGTAGGAAAAAGATAAAAGAAGCTGCTCGAAGAGGACGAATTGAAAGTAGGTCACGTCAAGCAGTTCGCTCATCATCATCTAAACTTGGATCATCAAGGTCAATTTCATCTCAAGTTTCACGAGAATCTTGCTGTTCTGATGTAACTACGACTTCATCTCGATCAGATCGTAAATCGACAACGTCTACTACAAAATCTCCAATAACCGCTCGATCATCTTCAGGAAGATCAGTCAGAAGGTCTTCTCGTTTTGATGAACCAAATTCAGAAAATGTATCAAACTTGCAAAGTAAGTCTCAACGATCTTCAAGACAAAGCAAGAAACAAGCAAAAACATCAACTACAACCACAACCACATCAACAACTGTTGCTTCTAAAAAGATCAAAACAACCTCAACTAAAAGACCACGTCGTCGGTCAACAACAACCACAACCACAACTACAACTACTCCTAAAACGACAACAGAATCTGATGAAGATAAAGAAGAAACGGAAGCACCTCGAACATTCCGAAAATCAACCAGAAAACCCAAACGTCCAGTTGTCAGAACTCGAAAATCATTAACAGATCGATTATTTATCCCACACTCAAATGACCGTCAAACAACTCCGAAAACAGTTACAACTACCATTTCACCATCAATTAGTAGTAGCTCAACTTTTCGGATTGCTTCAAATCGATTCTCAACTCACCGTTCAAATCCTTACCTCCGGTCAACCTTGAAACCAGCAACAATTCCATCATCACGTAATAGCCTTAGGTTAACCTCATCATCAACAGTAGCACCACCCAAACGTTTGGCTGATTTCGATGAATTTAAGGATAATGAGGCTTTAATTGAAAATGAAAAACCTGACCGAAACCGTATTAAACCCTCATCATCATCAGCAGCAACAGGAGCATCTCGACGTTGGGATGGAGACGAATTGTTCAATCCATTTAAAGAAATTGAATACGAACCAGTCCGATTAAATAATAACCGTAATCAACGTCGCCGTCGATCACTTTACACCCTTTCTAATGATCAACATACCGATGAAAAGCTATCAAATTACAACATGCCGATCATCTTCTAATCAAGCAACATATCATCATTTTTATTATTTTTCTGTATTTCTTTCCTATTTTCCTCTATTTCCTTAATTTCTGAATCATCTTTCTATTGATTCACAATTTGTTCCTAGCAATTACCAGAATTTCCAGCCGTACCAGTCAAAAACAAATATACAGAAAAACATTAAAAATAGGTGATATTCAATAGACTTTAGGTAAATTTCATTCTGATAATTTAATTTCTTCACCTCTTCTCCTTTTCATTCCTTCTTACACTGATAAATCATCTCTCAATGTAATTGAATTACTTCAACTATCAATCATTTGAACATAATTTCTCAATTAGATTCAACAACTCAACTCTTTTTGTATTAATTGTACAAAGACAAGATTTCTATTAACATGCATGTATTAGTGCATACAACTTTTCAATTATTATTACAACTCTTTTGGTTAGACTGATTACTCGGAAAAGTCAGACCAATTAGTGCCAACAAGCTGATATAAAGCAACAACAACAACAAAAACACGGAGAAAACAAGTGACAAGAAGAGCGTAAAAACACAATCAATGCCGTTTTGTTTGGCCAAGCTAAGTTACACTTGCATCTCCTGTTAACTACATTGTTATTAAATATTCAACTACACGATTTTTCATGTCAATATTTACAATTGGAAATTACATTACAAATTGTTAATCAAAGAGTTGAAAAAACATGCAAACTATAACTCTAAACAAGATTGACAAGAACAAGAAGCCTTCAACTTCACCAAACAATCACCAGAAAATCAACTTCAATTAATCAATTATTGGAAGCAGCTCAATCCAACGATTACATTTAATCTGATTGTTATTACTTTTTGACTCAACAATATCACTATTACCAATATCAAGTGAGTGATTCAAACAAATAAATAGCAACACCCAAATACATTTGATTTAACAATATTTGTATTACAATTTCATATAAATTAACCTTTTCATTTAACTTTAAACCTGAATTAACCCAATTTTTTGTTTTTTTCATTTATTCTAATTTTTGTTTTGTTTCGTTTTTATCTTTTTGCTTCTTCTATAGTTTATTGAGACCAAACAATCAGTAAAACCTGTTGATACTGGATAATATAAATTACAAATACATAAGGCTATCAACACATCCAACAATTAGCCGTACTGATGGAAAAACACAATCAATTTAATGCTACCATCAATTATCTTTTCAGTATATTGATCACAATTTATCAATCGCTCATATTCATTGCCTGTAAACCAACATCGGAAGCTTAACAATATAAACCTAAATCATCTTTCTGTAAATCACATCTTTACATTGATTCCAAATGATTTAAAAAGAATACATTTTTGTATTGTTCTGTCGCTTCAATTAAGGCAATAAAAACAATCAACCCTCATGATTTAAGACCACAATTGAAAGATTCATTTCAAAATATCAAATTTTATTGAACACACATTAAAATGATGAGATTTTAATAAAGATTCACTGTTACTGCGGTAATTTGCAACAATCAAATGATTGACAAAAATGAACCACAAATTAATTAGATTTATCAATTTGTTCAAAGTGAACTTGAGTGAAGTTGAGTGATAAACGGTAAAAATAAAAAGTAAATTAGTTTCCACTCAATTGGGTTAGGTTTAACTTGTCTGGCTATTCATTATCATGATTCAAGTTATGATGCAAATGATGATTACAAAAAGCAATCAATGAATAACTGAACAAGATGAAAGTGAAAGAATGAGATTGAATAATGAAAAAAAAGATGAGAAGTTTGATGTTCATTTGTGAGTGAAAATGAATTTTAAGAGACTTTAGTTGATGAAGGAAAATGAAAGTAAAATGAATGGAAAAAATGAAGCAGAGGAAGAAGAAGAAGAAGATGATGATGATAAAATAAAGAGAAGTGAGGAAAAATTGGAAATATTCACCATTGATAATGGCAACTATTACATTCGCTTTGCTAAACTTGGCGTTGTTGAACCTTATTTTTCATCTTCATCTCTCATTTTATCAACCTCATTGGCACAAAATGAGAACAACATTTTCTTGAATTTATCATCATCACATCCTTTTGAAGCTCACTAATTATCATTCATTTGAGAATCAAAGGATCGATTAGTTTTCAGCTTTTGTTCAAAATAAACCAAATTTTAGGTTAAAGCAAAGAGTAACCCAAAGGTGCAACCAACACCTGAATCGTTTACAACAAAGACCAGAAAAATTATCAAGACGATGAGAAGGATGATGAAGATGAAGTCAAGGAAGATGAAAGTACCAAAGATTATAATTATGGTGAGAATGCGAATGAAGATGAGAGAAAGTGAATGTTTGGTGTAAAAATGAGAAGAAAAGCTAAAAAAGAGGAAAAATTGCACCAGTTTAAAAATATTCATCTGTATCACTTTGATAATCAACATTCTCAGGACACTGATGAAGATGAGTATGAAGATGAGGAAGAAGCGCAAGCTCATCCGCCTTCATATTATCTTCATGTTTCCTGAGCTTCTGTTCATCTTGCAAAGGCGTTATCATTACAAGCTGAGTTTGTGCTAAATGAATTCGGACTCAAACTAGATGATATGATGATGAAAATTATAAGGGTGGAGAGGAAGAGAGAGAGGCTTAAAACCCACAGGATGACAAACTGGATGACAGAGAGAAAGAGAGAGTCAATATTTTATTTCTATTCATTTGAATTCCCAATCGATCAGGCAAAATATTATTGACTCCCTGCCAATCACAAAGCTAGTGAAACAAATCAATAGATATTTATATTTACATTTTTGTCATCCTTTCCTAGTATCACTTTCAACCTCATCTTTCATCATCTTCATCATCATCTCACTGCAACTCACTTCTTCTCATCTTCTTCTCTTCTTTTGTTTACCTTTAATATTGCGCTTTTTTCTCGCGTTTTTTTGCCTTCCTTTCCACTTTACTTGTACAACGTTCATTATTGTTACTCGTATTGATAGTCTTCTTGTTTAGTGGTTAATCAACAATTGACGAGTTAATAGCAAGCTCAATCTTAACCGTGACAGTGACCTCGATTAACGTGTCATACGCTTGTTTAATTTGTTGATCAACATCGCCTAATCAACCAGCCAATCATCAGGTAAGTCAATCTTTCCTCATGTTGTACTTTCACCAGTTAATCTCAATCACTCACTTTACTCTCATCATTGTCTCATATATTAATCCAATTACTATCAACTTGTCTTCTTCACTAAACAATCATCTAAATCAACATCGTAACAATTATCTGAATAATTAACTAAATAATTATCCAAATCTAATCCATCTTAGTTGCTTCAATCACTTGAAGGTTTTCAATTTCTTAATTTGTTACATTCAACATTCCCTTTACATATAACTTAACCTTGTTATTCAATATAATTTTACCTTTTAATTCATTGATCATCAAATAATCTAATCATTTATAAGTTAATTGAGATGAAACAAACAAATGGCAAAATATATTTAAAAATGTTGCTTCATTAAATTTGAACTCTTCAAATGCTAACTCAATGAGACAATTTCAAGTCAATTATTGTTTAACTTTGTACTTTTCCTGATTTACAATTGATTTAGATCAAAAAATTGTCTGAAACTTTAAGCAAATTTGATGAACAGATTTAAATGATCAACCATTCAATTGATTATTTTAAACTTCAATCTGATCTTTATTAAAATTCATCTCAAATGTGTAACTCATTGCTTGCAATAATCAACATTTCAAGAGAAACAGCAATCTTGCACCAAATTCAATGAGATTTGCTTTGATTGTTGAAATAATTAGAAATTTTTATTTCCAAACAATTTGGCAATGTATTTAATCAATGTAACAATTCACCAAAATAAATTGAAAAAGCTTCAACAGTGAAAGCATGAAAAACATGCCAATGTTTACCTATTAAGTTACCAAAATTCAAATAATCTTTGCTTATAAACATATCGCACTTTGATCAAAATTAAAACTTGGATCAAGCTTGAATCAAGTTTAGATTAGGCTTGAATTAGGCTTGAACATTGAATTGGATTGTTTGGGTTGACTTTTGGATTACAAAGGTTGTCTAGTTGATACTTTGCTTGTTACGCCGTTGACTGATTGTTTATTTGTCTACGCCTCATTGTTTACTGAATAAGCATGAAACTGTTCAGAGCCAGAGAAGTTGATATTTTTTGGCAATCTTAGGAACCATTGAATACCTTAGCAAGTAAAGGTGATGATGTAGAGAAGAGAAAGAAAAGTGTTCTTCTTCATCTTCACACTTGTATTCCAATGTTAAGCTTGTTACAAGAAAGTGTCTTTCATTAACAAAAGTAGCAAACATTCATTTACTTACTTGAGTCAAATTTAATTAATGATTTAACATTTTACACTCAACATTTTTAGTTTACATTCAGGGAGAGACACCAATGATTACAATTAACCTTTATTCATTTCAAATTGCCATCATTTAATTCATTAAACCACACTAATAATGGCGACTTCAAACAAAATTATCTTCACAAAAACAGCTTTTTTTTCAACGATTTTCAAATGAATAACAAGAGTAATGATGATGAACCTTTTTTTTAACCCATTTTAAATAGACTTGAGACATTTTTTAATATAAAAATCTTAATAATAAACCTCGTTTAAGCAGCAACACTTTTTAGGTCATTTTAAGCAACAACTTTGAGATAAATTGCATCCAAGATTCACTTTTAGCTTATTTTTCTGGTTAATTTTTTGCTTAATTTTTCTGGTTAATTTTCCTGGTTTTTTGAGCAACTTTATTTTGGGATTACAATCAGTTTGGTTCACTATAAGTCACTTTTAAAGATTGTAATTGTGCTTCAAATGATCATTCTTGATTGTTATTGTTTCTTGTTAAAACAGTGAGATTCAATTTTCACGGTTTTCATTTTCAGCTGAACAAGTCAAATTTAAAATCTGTTAATAACCTCATAAGGGTGAGATTAATTGTTGATTGATTGGATATTAAAATAGTCTAACAATTATATTATGTATTGAAGGTGATTATAAATGGTGGTTTTAGTATCAGATTATTGTTAGGCTTAAAATTGTCAATGAGAGGATTTGATCAGAAGACAATGTTTTTGGGTTTAACCAGTTAATGTTTATTTTCATCTAAATCAATGTCTTGTTTAATTAGTTTGCTAAATAGTTGACTTGTTATTGGATTAAAATTATTGAAATTGATTAATTGTTAGGTTTAAGAGAGTCCAAATGAATCTTTTTGGGGTTGATCAAGGAAATGGTTGAAACAAATATTGGAAAGTTGCATTTGAAAGTGAAAGTGAATGCAAAAGGATGAGAAAGTTGCCAAAATAATTGATTGTATTGATTCTTTGATTGTAAAAATAAACCCGTCATCAATCTTCTAATGATTTTTTGCTCTAATTCGCCTTCCTATAACCATGTTACAGGGTAAAACAGGACTGAACAGGGTAAAAATGGTTCCTTCAAGAGATGAACATTGAACACTGCAAACAAGGTTATAAGCATATGTAAATTGTCAATCTGTAAAATCTTAACGCTTTTCAGTGGTTTATTATTTTCCCAGATTCAGTTGAAATAATTAAACGCAAGAAATCATCTAATCAACTCCATGAATTAACACAGTCTGATAATATTTATTGTTGTCAACATTTCTCTATTGTAGTTGGTTACATTTTAAGGTTCACTTGATTTGTGAAACATTAACTCTTGGCAAGGATTCATTTGATTTTTGACAGTTTTCATATTGCTTTATGAGCTACTCTATTTATCATTAGTTAATCATCAACTTCATGGTAGTTTATGGTTTATTTGGTTTCTCCTATTGTTCATAATTCTGGTCATAATTGAATAGCTAATTGAATTTACAACACATTGGTTGAGAGCTTAGTACTTTTATTGCTTAGCATTTTAATTATTCAACAATCTAGATCAAGTGCAAAATTGTTGCTTAGAAGGTTTGAACATTTGAAATTGGGTTCAAGATTTTTTCTTCACAATTGATTTGCTTGTTATTCTGCATGAAGATACATTCAATTGCCTTTTGCTTTTTTGTTTTGCTGTGCTAATTGTTGTTACATTAGATCATTTTTGTTGAATTGTTAATGATTTGCCATTTTTTGGTGCAGCTAACTGTTTGACCTGGAAATAATTGAATATTAAGAATATTATCAATCATTTGGGACGATTGATTTCTATTACGGATATTAATCTATAGTTATTATCAATTAATTCAATTGACATTGAGTATTAAAAATTGGTGATTGTAAGATATAATTGAAAAATATTGGTAACAGCATTTGTTTAGCGGATTGTTGATTGATTAATTGAGATTATTTTCCGATTTTTCTAATCCATTTCGGGTGAATTTGTAAGATTTGAATCAATCTTCTAATTCTTGTTTGCATTTTCTTTTCCTTCTTGCTTTTTCATTGTAGCTTCTTTTCATATCAAAATGGAAAGTGAGGTAAAAATTCACAACATTTGTGACACTAAAGTTCCGTGTGACACGTTTATGATGAGTGTATATTAATTTTGCAATTGCTTGATAAACCCAAAATTAGGATGAACGGTACAGACGAGAGGACAAGGAAAGGAAAAAGGCCGAAGTACGAAGACGTCTGGAGGAACAGGCGAAAGCTGCTAAAGGAAAAAGAGGTTTTCTAACTCCAGATAGAAAGAAGAAGTTAAGGGTAAGAAATTTGGCCGTCGGTTCGTTTTTTATGTCCATGGTCACTGGTTCCTTAATGAATCCCATTTTGATCTTCTTCGCAGGTTTTATTAAGAAAAAAGGCGGCTGAAGAGTTGAAACGTGAACAAGAAAGGAAAGCTCAAGAAAGAAAAAGAGTAATCCGTGAAAGAACAGGTCAACCAAAGCATAATGATGCTAGAAATGAAGGTAATCTGTTTAATCCGTTTTTTAATTTCCTTTTCATCCTGTCAAGGTTAATGTTTGCTTGATCTTCATTATTTTGTCCTTTTTTATTTCCCAATCAGCTGAGTTGATGAAAATCTGTAAAGAGTATCACAAACGAATTACATCTTTGGCTGATGCCAACTATGATGTTGAGCAGGAGGTCAAAAGAAAAGATATAACGGTGAGTATTAGAAATTATTTCAACTGGTAATTTAACTTTCAATTTATACTTACTTGAACATTTGAACTGATATTATGGACAAAGTGGATTTTTATTTTATACGGCAAAATCACTATATTTATCCTGAAGAAATGGTATAATTTGTCAAAGTGAACATCATGCAATGAATATTTTTATAATCGTCTGTAATCCAATTGATTTTTTGGCATCGTTTCAAGATCAACTTTGATTATCATTATGATCAACCAAATGTTCCTTACACAGGATTTATTACACTTGAAGAATTGTAGTTGAAGAATTAAATTGACACTTACAAGTTAATATGAATGAAAGAAGAAATTGATATGCAAAAAGAGGAAACGACTTGTGTATCAAAAAATGAAAAGCTTACGATTTACTTGCTAAAAAAGCTTTATTGTTGAGAAGATAGAGAATTAGAGAGATTAAGACAGGCAAATTTCACTTAATCCAGCTCACAATTGTAATAAAATAATAAAACAATATCAATAACAATAACAAAGATTAGATCAATTTATTAAAAAGAAGCTATCAAAGTTAGATTTATTTACTTTTACTGTTGACAAATCATACAGAAGATGGAGCCTTTGCAGTCAATAAGTTATTTGAAATATTAATGATAAGTAACGGAAAATCTTGAAATGTTCATTCTTAAAATATGAACAAAACCCTGTTTTTGGTTCATAAAAAATGAAAAGAGTTTTGACAATTTTTTGTATCTTGCTTCTTGATTTTGTTGATTAACATGCGAAGGTTAAGAGGCAAAAAATTGCTGGCATTGTTGATGAGTTTTGGTGTACACATTGGCAACCCAATAATTTGGATGAATGGTGTGTTAAGCGCCGTTTAGGTACCTTCTTTATGGTTGACTCATCTGAAAACAATTTATTCGCCTTCATCTTAATTAGTTTATTTTCCTTTTTTTCAATTTTAAATTTGTTTTGCTTTCTTTTTTGTCCCCTCAAATCACTCAACAAAACATTAAGTATTGATCCTAGTATTTATCATTCAAATGTGCATTCACCATCAACATTATTTGAACTCTTTTTTAACATGTGTTTACATTCATTCATTCAAACTGATTCTCTCATGTTTTCCCTCTATTTCTTGGCTGTTTCTTTTTTTAAACTAGCTGCAAGAACTGAATGCCCAAGTGTGTGACTTACGTGGTAAATTTATCAAACCCACTCTTAAGAAAGTATCTAAATATGAACAGAAATTGGAACGGATGAGAGAAGTGGCCCAGAAAGCAGCAATGGACTTCCGTGGTACCTTAAAGAAAGTTAAATCTGGAGTATTCAATTTCACCGATACAGATACCGAACCAAAGAAGGCAGAAAAATCTGGCGAAGAAGAAATATAAGATGTTAAAATTAACCATTTTGATGAACTAATGTAAATATTTCTCGTAGTTTCCATATTTTCTCATTTTTACTAATTTCTAATTCAATCTCATTCGTTCTTACAGTTTCCTCCTGGACATCATAACTGGCCCAGCATTTTTTTGATCATGACCTGTCTTTTGATTTTTTTTCTTTCTTCTTGTTTCACAAAACAACAAGCTTAAATCATAGATCACAAATTAATTATAAATAAACAATCAATTGTTATTGGTTACATCTATTATCAGAAATTATTGACCGCTCTACCGCTCATCTTTCAATTTCAATTCTTTAAAGTTCATGGAAGACATACAAATCAGGATAATAAAGTTGAAAAAATCTGGCATAAAGACGTTCCTATCTTTAAAATATTTGATTGAAAGATTTAATAATGCTGTCTTTTGGTTAACCAGCTGATGTACATGCAATGAGACCTTCAGGCTTGGTTGCCTGTTAAAAAACAAAAGATTAAACATGTTGTTAATCACCTTAAAAAGTGTTAGTTACATATCGAGTTAATATGAAAATTATTTTATCAGTACAATCATCTTGAATGGTCCATTTTGTCTGATCGATATTCATTTATCATTTAGCCTCGATAAAACAACCAAGCAGCATCAAACTATCCCATTAAACCCAATTTACATTAGCATCTATTGGCAACAATTGAATAAAGGTATCTGTTAATGCCAATGAAAAATCTTAACAGTTTCGGGATTTTGACAATTTTCAATCCATACAACTGATTAATTATTGGACCGTTTTAGTTTATGTTGCGACCTTGCAAGAATCAATTGTATTACAATAATACGGTCATTAATTAACGTTAAATGAGCATTAATCAAGGTTTAGCAGCAATTGTTTAATATCTTAAATAATAAGTCTGGATGTAATTGAGAATTGAAATCAGAGGGAAAACGAAATTGTTTGTCATTTCAAGGATTTTGCAGGTAAAATAGCGGAAATAATTTTGAATTGAACACACAAATTAAAGGTAAATAATCATAATGGGTAAGATACAAAATGGACAATTTAAATTTAATTAGACGCACAAACTTGAACCATTTGACTTGATTTGGTTAACTTTGTTTCAGAATTGTTGTGTACTTTGAAAATTGAAGTCAACAAGTAAACTGTCAATACGAAGATGAATTTAATCTATTTGTTCTATTAATCATCTTCTATAATAAACTAATCAAAGTTTTCATCTTTTAATCAGGTCGTTCCTGAAAGTGTCCAAAGTTGAGTATTTTAATAATATGATTTAGTTAATGTCAACGAACCAAACGAATGTTAATGTTGTATTAAAATTTTGGTAACTTGCTTAACCGGGTTTGATTGAAATTGTGGAAACGTGGTTAACGATCTTGTTTGAGTTGATCATCATAATCAAATCAAGACAAAATATAAAATAAATAAGGATAACATTAAAACATTTCAATTTGATAAACTGTATTCAGCAAAAAAGGATCATTGAAAGGATACAAAAAAACCTCATTACCTGTTAAGTGTTTTTGTTTTGGTTACCAGCTGTCCGGACGGTTTCACTTGTTACCTAAAATGTTTACTAGACTCAACAATTGTCTTTATTTGTTTGTAATTGTTTTCATCTCTATTCATCTTCCTGGTTCATTGAGTTGGCCCAGTGGTGCTCCTGAAAACGCTTGTAACACTTTGAGTCCCGGTCATGGAGCTAATAGGCCCAAAAGTCCATCATCATCACCCTTTGTTATCATTCAATCTCATTCAGACTATAAAACTGGAGACAGTGTTCAAGGTAAGCTGATTGATTTAATTGTGTGATCTTGTAATCCGTCTATTCAATCATCTGAATCAATCATATCATTCAATCTACCATCTAATAGTTCATCTCAATTGTGATTTACCATTCACTTTCCTCAAGCTTAAAATTAATCTTGACTATAGACTGACTCTAAACATTGTAAACATTAAGTGTTGAAGCTTTACTGGAAATGTTGTATATTTTATCATTTGATTGATTGAGGTGAAGTATAATCTTGGATTATACAGTTAATTTACTTTATGATTATGATTTATTGATGACTTTCATCTTTTATTGCCTTCTTTATATTTCACAATAAAGTAATGGTTAAAGCTCCTGAAGGACTTTCATTCAGAGGAATGATGGTTCAAGCTTATGATCCATCAACAGGCCAAACGATTGGTAAATGGCAAGAAGGACGAGGTCTCAAGATGATCAATTCATGTTCAGCTGTTTCCCATTCAGACAGGAGAGGTAAAAGGTCAGCAACTCTGGTTTGGGATGCACCAGAAGACAGGCAATCCGGTAAAGTTGCTTTTAGAGGAACCATTGTTCAAAGATACAGCGAATTCTATGAAGGCTTGGAATCAACCTTATCTCAACAATAATTTACACCCAATTGATGACAAGCTAATCACCCTTGAATCCCTTGTAACTAACATATAAATTATATTTCAATTCAACTCTTCTATCAACAATTTTATTTCACATAAAATTGAATCCGTCAGATTTAAACAAAACAAGTAATATATCAACACAATGTATTTACATCTAAGAATAAAGCTAAACATGATTATTTTCACAGAAAAAAATTGAACTTTAAAAGATTGTCTATTGTAAAGCATTAAACTGGTGTCTGTAAAATTAACGGAAACAATCAGTGGACATTAAGAGCGGTATTTCCTATTTCCTTTGTAATTACACGTTTGACTGGTTTTTTGGTTTGAAGTTTGTATTGAAGTTGGCTGTTGGTCAAAATTGGCGTCTGAAAAGCAAATAAAGACACAATTAGTAAGGAAATTATTAGTAGTTTTGATCAAACTTACAATTAAAATCATTGTCATTAGAGTATATTTGACGTCGAGAAAGATGTCCCGATTGTTTTTCATGGAAAGCGTTTAAAAGTGTATTCATCAGGTAGGCTTGAGGTGATATAACCTGAATTAAGTTTGTCTTATAATCGACTCGCGACCAGAAGTAAAAAAATATTGACGGCACTTGTGTTTCTCGTTTAGATTGACTGTTAGATGTTAAGGCTAATTCCCATTTGAATCTTTTGAATTCCAATGAAATTATCAATCTCTGTAATTTGAATGAGAAAGAAATGAAAAAATTAGTAAGACGAATTGTCAGTCAAAATCAGATACATTGAGGTCAATATAATGTTAATGATAGTTATTAACCTGGAAACAGTCGAATTGTTGAAAACCGGAAAAATTTTAAGGATGGAAATCATCTTGATAAATGAAAATCATGACTTTGTCAATATTAACAGCATTTCAGGTTGATATCATATGGTAATCATTTTTTGTCAGCAGACAAAGATTATCATATCATTAAAATTATAATAAATTTCAAGGTTTACATGCATTTCAATACAACTGATGGGTTTTTAATCATAAAACTGTCACTTACACTGTGTTTTTCATCAATTATATGGACTCCAATTGGATTGATGGCGATCCAAACTTGAATTAATCTGTTACTAATGAGGGAAACAAAATTTTTAGATGAACGTTCAATCAAACCATGAAAATAGGCACTTCCATAATAAGGTAAAGGCCAGCACATTTGTAAATAATTGCGGTAAAGTTGAGTCTTTGATGTCACATTGCCCAATTTACGGTAATAATGAATAATCTTGTTTTCAAGGGAAGATGACGATTGGGTGAAAGGTGAAGTCAATGAGGTTGACCATTTGACTGAAGATGTTGATGATGATCGATGGTGAGAAACAGATCCAAACAGCTGACCAATCATCTGTTTAAGAAATTTGCTTGAATGAAGTTTAGGGTTGAAAGGGCCTAATTCAATTGCTGCTTGGATGGCAGCTAGCTTTTCAAATGAATCTACAGGATAACGGCCATCAAGAACATTCACTTTGGCCTCTTCATACAATAATTGTAATACATCTGGATCGGTTGTCTTCATCTCTTCCCATTTGGCTGTGAATATATTCCGTTGGAAGCTAACAATTGGATCTAAATTAACAGAGGTTGATGAAGCTGATGATGAACCATAAAGGTGAACAAAATTTTCCTTGATAAAACCATATTTATTGGATAAATTTTCCCAATGTTTAAGCACTTTGAATGGACGATGAAGCGGTTTTAACTGTAACTCCAGGGTTGGTGAGGTTATCCAAAGAGTAAAAAATTTAATCAAATCATCTGGTCCATTGGTTGAATAACGTAGATCTGGTAAGGTAGAGTTATTTTTTAAAGCTGAATCCGTTGGTGATGAAGATGACAAGGATGATCTAGGAGACGAAGAGGAAGACAATCTTGGAGTAAACCAAGTCTCAATCACTTTGTTGACAAGCTCTTGAGTTGTTGCTGCTTCAGAAGCTGATACACAGATTCCTATACGGTTCATCAAGAAGACACATAATTCATCGACTGAGGATAGACTTGGCCTTTCGTCCATTTCATTCATAATTGATTTAAAGATGACACCACAAAACACTTCACCGAAATGGTATCATTGACTATCCATTGAAAAGTTGGCCTGCTTTAGTGATTTGTATGAAAATGTGACAAAACAAGTGTTTTCTCGGAACATGGTTCATCTCATTGTTTGATGTTGTGTTCACAAAAATTGACGATAATTGTTTTTTTAACTGTTGTTTTGTTTTATCTGGTTCAAATGTTTTCACCTGATTATTTATAAGATGAAAGATATCAATAATAAAAATAAGAAACAAAAGCTTGAGAATCAAATTGTAACGATTTGCTCTCTCAAGGGTAATTGTGTTTCTGTATTGTTCAGATGGTTATGATGATTAACATTAACGGTTGTCTACAGACTAACTGTTTAAAATTCAGTCTTGATGACATTTTTTGTCTTTTTTTCTGGTTTGGGTTGAAATATATTTTTATTCATGATCAACCTGCTCAACCATCTATGATAGATAAGATGATTTACCGTTGATCGCTCCAATGATCAACACATCAAACATATTTTGACTTCTTTTGCCAAAGCGGTAAAAATCAGCTCTAAATTTTTAATCATTTCCAGATTGAAAATGGGAAAAATTACTTATATTCAGAAATAACAATCAAATTGTTAACCAGTAAAAACAAGATTCAAGACAAGTCCATCTTTCAGATTTCAGTGAAGATTGAATTGCTGAAGCCTTTGTTTCTGTTAAATTTTCCGGTAATCAGTTGCTTTGAAGATTAATCGATAAGTTAAGCTAATTAATTGCTCTCATTTATAATTGTTAGATGTTTATACTTTCTCTTTTTAGGGTTTTGACGCTAATTTTGGTGATAATTAATAGTTGCAATTTGCTTTCACTTGAAGAGCTAAATCAAGCGAAATGACTCTCGTTGATAAACTTGAATTAGTTACTGTCAGTCCAACCAGAGGAGTGGTTGCAATTAAGCAAATCATCTATAAAATTAGCAAACAATTATTTATAATTATTAAATAAACAAGGTGATTGTCCTTTAGTTAACTGTCAAATTTGATGAAGATTGGTGAGATGTTTTGATGACTTCATGAACAATTAGTTTTCTTAGTGACTTTACTTAACCTAATAAAGGTCTAATAACTTGTCACAAGTCTTTTGAAGTTTATTAAATTTAATAATAAGATGCAATCAACTCGCTCCGAATCAAGGAAATCTTAGAGCACAGAGTTTTGCATGTAGAATTGCAGAAGTTTATCTCTTTACTATTTGATTGTTGATTCATTAAATGGTCTTCTAGAGGATTACTGAAGGGAAATTCCGTGAATCAGAATTCCAACTGGAAAATAATCTTTATTGCAGGCTTATTGACAAATATTAATTTTTAGTCAATTAGTCGTAATTTGAAATAGAGTTCACTCGTATTGGTGAAATTCTGAGAATTCATGATGTAATAGTGATATCAAACGAGTTTAATTTACTGTCAGTGATTATTCAATCTTGAAACAAACCATTTTCCCAATAACTGAAACATACTCATAGCACTATCAGACATGTAAATTTATTAGTCATAGAGTAAGAATAAACGCATTGAAAATCATAAAAATGAAGATATTAATAGCATAAATAACATTCATAATTATAATCGAATTGGTTAATCAGTTTATAATCTGTTTATCAGTTACCTGATGGAACAGGTGGATAAGTGAGTTAGCATTGAATTTGTTAGTATAAATAATAGAGATGGATATGAAACTGGTTAGATTGTTATAGCAATTTAAACTTAACTGTATTGTGCCATTGTTCAAGTAAACTGATTAGAAATGAAAATTGCTTTGATCCCTATGACCAGGTAAGTAAATCTCTGTTGATATTGTGTTATTAAAATTAAAATAATGCTCATTATTTCCTAGTTCTGGTCGCATAAATATCTGTCTTACATTGGCCCATAAGCTGGCAAAATTTAATCATGAATGTGTCCTAATATTGCCTAGTAATTGGGCCCAGATGGTCAAATCAGCAGGATTTAACGCAGAAACATTTGACCAAGAGGAAGGAACCCAAGGAGATGTTAGAAAGTCAAGTTCATCATTCGTTACACAACAAGCTGCTATTTTCAAGCTACCAGCAGTTCAGCAATTTCCACTAGTTGGTGCCTTTGGATTCAAGAGTTGTGCTGATACAGTTGAAAAAAATAATGACCAATATGCCGAAGCAATTAAACGAGTTCAGCCAGATTTGATTATATTTGACTACTGGACAACTGTTCCTGCTATAGTTCATTCCGGTGTACCATACGTTTTATTATTCTCATGCAGTCCTTTGATGGTTTATTGGCAATACAATGCTCCTCCATTTTCAAGTGGACTTGCTAAAGGTGATGATGTCAAATTGATAAATCAGACTCGAGAAATTTTTAGTAAAGCTATCGAGCCAGTCAGGAATAAGTTTGACGAATACTTGAAAAGTAAAGGCATAGTAATTGAGAATCGTCTGGACTTTTCACTTGTCGGCCAATCACCTTATTTAAACATCTATCCATATCCAAGTGACTTGGATTACCAAGAGTTCGGACCAGTTCCAGATAAATGGTTTCGCCTTGATCACATGGTAAGGGAAGTTGATGACAGTCCATTAGGTATACCAGATGAATCCTGGTTAAATCCTTCAAGTAATTGCGACCAAAAGTTAATACTCTTCTCTCTCGGATCAATGGTAACTGCATATGTAGATCTAATGAAACGTCTTATTTCCATTCTGGCTTCATCACCTCACCGTTTTATAGTAAGCAAGGGTGTTAATCATGAGTCCATTGATTTGCCAAGTAATATGGTGGGAGGTAAATATTTAAACCAGATGAAAATTATACCTAAAGTTGATTTAGTGATACATCATGGAGGGAATAGTACATTTGTAGAGACTCTTTATTTTGGTAAACCTTGCATTATCTTACCAGTTTGTGGTGATCAATTTGATAATGGACGTCGTGTTGTTGACATGGAGATTGGCGCTTCATTCAATCCTTTTGAAGTCACAGAAGAAGAACTGTTAAAAGCTATTGATAATATAGTAAACTGTCCAAAGATCAACGAAAAGGTTCAAAAGATTGGACATAATTTACGGAATACTCCTAGTTTTGTTCAATTAAATGAGAAACTAGAACAAATTGTTGCCAATCACAAATGATAAAAAAATGTAACACTTATTTTCATATTCATCACTTTGAATTAAAATGAAGGAAAAGGGGAAAGGATTAGTTCCGATTCTGACTCTTTCCCTTCCTTCACTCAAATTTCATAGCTTTTGCGAATTTTTTGTGCTCGGATTTTGTACGAGGGCGGCACTATGGATCATTTGCTAAATTAATTTAATTTAACCAATTTTAAGAGCAGCTATTGAACGTCTTCATGTTGGTAGTCGCTTCTTTTTATACCGTAGTGAAGAAACTTGGAACGAAACTGATACAGATTCAGTTTACAATGAAATGACAAAAATTCTCGAAATCAAAATTGCCTTTCGTATAATTATTGGACATTTTCACTCAATCATGAAACCTAGCACATTACTTGCCCACTCTGGCTCAATTAAAGAAGCTAATGAATAAAAATTTTGATGAGATCGAAGATTGTGTGCGAATCAATTCAGATGGACAAAGTTTGCAAGATTTCATAGCTTATTGACTGTTTTGATCGTAACGATTCGAAAATAGTCGCTTCTCTGCTCTCAAATGGACCGATCAGTACAACGGAAAGAATGCTGAGTATCATTTTGATAACAACAATTACTTGAAGGTTAAGAGCTGAAAAATTTGTCCGATTCTGCTCAAATAACTGGAGACCAAATCTTGATTGAAATACATGTAGGACAATTGACGAATGAAATCCACTGAATTATAGATGGTCAAATCTCTATGAATGCAGTTGCCCAGAAGTTGATACTTTGGTTGTCCATAGTAAATTTGACGATTTAGGATAAAGGATAACTGAAGTTGATTGGATGTCTTCGCATCGGTACCAGAGAAACCAAGTTGTCTCATAAATCAATGAACCAAATGCAGTCAAAATGAGACATCGTGGAGATAGCTTTACAGAAGCTATTTTCAAAGCATAAACTCTGAAAATAGATATGAGTAGAGTGATGGTGAAGACCAAATGCACCTCGACTGGAAATTCATCATCAGACAATATTCTCATTGATTATTTGTGAGTTTGTTGATCGTCGCAAATTACATAGGTTTAAGCAAATTATTTCAAAACACATTTAGTATGATCGGAAATTTTGCTTGGTAAATAGCCATAAATTGTCATTGTTTTTAAACGACTCAACCATTTTTCAAGACTGCAAGGTTCGAAATTTTCTGTTTCAATTGAAGATTTTGACTCATAACTGGGTTACTTATTGCCTGACCGGGGTGATAATCAAATAATCAGTAATTTTATGTATTTCAAGCATGACCCACTTTTGATTATCGATTATAGTAGCCAATCATTCATCAATTGTTTTTGAATGTCAACCATCACTATCAATATTAAAAATAACGATAATGTTAATCAGATTTTTATCAAATAATAATTTCAAGTCTGATAATTACTTATAAGTATTTTTGAATTTTACTCTATCTGTAATGGATCTTAATTTGATGATAAACTTGATTTTTGTTAAGTGACTCCCAAGGTCAGAAAAATATCTCGAGAGACTGAGTGATGATGATGAAGAAAGAGGATAAAGAGGGTAAGAAAAGAGAAACCGACCAACTCATCTCTAATTGTTTCTGCTGAAACATCATTACTTGTTGCATCTTTACTTGTTAGTTTTCCGTTTTATACAATTTGAATTCACAATCTTCATAAAAATATGGCATCTGTGAAGCGTATTTTGGTTTATGGTGGCAAAGGTGCTCTTGGTTCAACATGTGTCAGTTACTTCAAAAAAAATAACTGGGTAAGTAATCATTTCAAAACTCAATTGTAATCTGCTAATCCACTTTTACAATCTATTGAAATTGATTTTGTTGTACTTTACATTGAATACCAAATCTGATGTTGAACCAAACAATGATTCAATTTTCTGTGATTATCTATTCACTCTGTGATCGAAAATAGTGGGTTGCTGCTGTTGATTTTGCTGAAAACCCAGAAGCTGATGCTAATGTTATCATCAAATCAGCTCAATTGACTGATCAAGAGACTGAAGTTATTAATGGAATTGAAACTAGTCTTGGTGGTTCTAAGCTTGATGCTTTGGTATGCGTTGCTGGTGGATGGGCTGGCGGTAATGCTTCATCAAAAGGTAAGTCAATTTCAGATACCATTGCCTACAATAGCTTTCTTGACACACTTGTTGATATTTTTCTAATTTTTTACTCATAGATTTCATTGGAAATACTGAATTGATGATCAAACAGAGTATTTGGACTTCTTGTATAGCTGCACGTTTGTCGTCTTTATATATGAAAGAGGGTGGACTTTTAGTCTTGACTGGTGCCAAAGCTGCTCTTGATCCTACTCCTGGTTCGTATTTACATTTATATTAGCATGTAAATTTCATCAAATTTCATCTCTGTTTGTATATCATTCTTTAACAGGTATGATCGGATATGGATTAGCTAAGGCTGCTGTCCATCAACTGACCCAATCCCTTTCTGCTCCGCAAAGTGGACTCCCGAATGATTCCACGGTACTAGCCATTTTACCAATTACTTTGGACACTCCAATGAACCGCAAATTTATGCCAAAAGCTGATCATTCCTCTTGGACTCCATTAGAGTTCGTTTCTTCCACATTCTACTCCTGGGCAACCAGTGAAAGACCAAAATCAGGGTCATTAATTTCTCTTAATACTAAGGATGGAAAAACTGAACTTACTGTTGAAAACAAGTAATTTACCTAGAATAAATAATAAACTTAGTAACACCTAGACTAATTCATTGTAGCTTGAGAATAGCAAATCTTTTCATTCATTTCCAAATGAAGAGTAAAGAATGTAACCATTTAAAACGCTAGACTAGAAACTTTAAGCGATCCTCATAATTTCGAAGCGATAATTTTCCAGATTCGATCATTCTTCATTGTTTTGATTCTAGATAAAATGGTAAAAAATTTCTATTATTTCAGTTTGGTTGTGAATTTCGATTACTTTCAAAATCAGTGAACTAAAATGTTGAAACTGTTATTAAAAATAATTTGAGCAATAAATTTACTAAACCTAATACAAGTTTAATGATTTCGTTGTAAATGCTTCGTTTACATAAAATTTGTCATATACAGGATAAATAAATGTATTTACTACAATAGAGACGAAATTAAACACCAAACCATGATGGAACGCGATGACGACTCCAATTCTGCCTTTTTCCCTTTTTTTGCTCAATTTCCATAGCTTTTTTGAATTTTTTAAATTCAGTCTCTTCTTCTTCAATCTTTTTATCCGGAAAAAGATTTGGCCAGTTGAACTCTTTATCCTTTGGTAGAGAAATATAAGCTAATCGATAATCATCATCTTTTATCAAATATTTAGCTCCTTGTGCTGGTTTAATATCACCACACTTTACTTGCGATCGTACTCCTACTACCGGAACATTATAAATCTTTTCTAAATAATTTCTAATATCCCAATCAGTCATCCTAATTGAATTTTGAATAGATAAAAAGAAACAGAAATATGGATAAATGATTTTGAAATTGAGTGAGCTTAGAGTTAAATTAATTTTTGAAGACATGGAACTTACTGAACAGGTACTTTAAATGTGACCAGATTCTTTGGATCATTTTCTTTAGGTTTCAGTAGTTTCATCCAAAAATTCGGCAAGTAAACCCTCAACTGTGGATTCCCTTTAAGATACATTGGATAATATCTGAATGACATGATGCTGCAGTAGGAATATACAATTCTTAAAGACTGTCCCCTAGAAAGAAAAGAAAGCGTTTTAATTACAGTGATCTAGTTAATTACATCTAATCATTTTGGCATAAATCTACTCACCTAAAGAATCAATGATGACCAGAATTTAATAATGCAAAAGATTGAACAACATAAATAAAGACCAACTTGCTTTTTTCAAACATATGATCACAGTCACGTGATTTCTGATAATCGTGTTTACTGTAGTGCAATTCAAAATTCAAATCTATCATTAAAGTATTTATGTGGTCGAAGTATTCACGAGAAAAATTTAGTTGGAAGTTTTTTTTTCGATATTTCAATAAGTTATAGAATTGATACGAACATTAAACAAATAATTGAATAAAGGATATTCAGTAAGTCAATTCAGCCACCAAAATCAGCTGGTCAATGTTTCTGCATCAATCGCATAATGATATGTTCCCTATTTTTGTATTTAAAGCATATTGAATCACCCTTCGAATAATATATTTGTGAATAATTGAATAATAACTCAACCTTGAATACGAAGCATCGAAGAAATTCATTAAAAAATCCGTTCAACTCTATACATAATGGGAAACAAAGTGGTTACATTCACTGATGAGCAATTGGAAAATTATCAGGTTAGTAATCTAACTTTAGGATGCAATTTATTCAAATTGGTCGATATAATTAATGAAAGATAATGATCAAATAACTGATTTCAATGCTGCATCAGGATTGTACATTTTTTACTCGGAAGGAGATATTAACGTAAGATACCTTGGACTAATGTTTTGATTCTATTATTTAATTATAGTTGCATCCTTTTGTTTCAGTTATCATGTATCATTTTGTTTTTCCATTTTATTTACTTTATTGTTCTCTAATTTTCATTATTCCAAGGTCTTATCAATATTCAATCTAATCATTATTCATTTTTTCTTTAACTTGATAGGATTTTCAAACGGTACCGAGAACTCGATCCAAAATCGGTTCCTCAAGTAATGACTGGAGATGAAGCTCATACTGTATCCTTGCCTTTGGAAAAATTTGAAAAAATGCCTGAGTTGAAGGTGATTTTTCTCATTCATTTTATCAACTTGAAGACTTGAAACTCAAAGTGCATCTTCACTTATGATTGGTTTCTGTTCATTTCACATTTCTGAAATTAATTCACTTTGCTTTTACTCTTTTCTGTCAATTTCAACGCATTCCTTACAAATTATCAAATACGATTCTTTCATTAATGGCGATGTTTTGGTTATTTTGGAACAGGAGAATCCATTCAGAAATCGTATATGCAAAGTTTTCTCTCATGATGGCTCTGGAAATATGACATTTGACGATTTTCTTGATATGCTTTCAGTTTTCAGTGAAAGTGCACCTAGAGATGTAAAAGTGTATTATGCATTCAAAATTTATGGTACGTTCTAGAAACTTAATACTTCATCTTTTCTGATTGATTAAGATTATTTTTGCTTTATTTAGATTATGACGATGATCATTTTATATCGGGAAAAGATATTGAACAGACAACTATTGCATTAACCAAGAACCAATTATGTCCAGAGGAGATTGCAGTTGTTCGTGAAAAGGTTTTGGAAGAGACTGACAATGATAGAGATGATAAAATATCTTTCACTGAATTCCAACATGTGATCTCTCGAGCACCTGATTTTCTCAGGTTGGTTGAAAATAATATTTAGTTTATTATTGACTAATAAATTTCTCTATTCTTATAAAGTACATTCCATGTTAGGATTTAACGTGAATTGGAACCAGATCACCATCAACTAGAATTTCTTAGATTTACATTTGTTATTCCAGCTATTCAAAGCAACTACATTTATATCGCGCAACAATCAGTGACCTTATGATAACCTTTAACTGCTAAATCCTGAATTGCTATTAATTTGGACCAAATCGGATACCGGAAAACTAAGGAATCACGAGTATCAAAGCATTAGTCTTGATGTTTGAGGATTACTTTGAAGATTCAATCTATTAATAATACAATCCATCCACCACCATATCTAATTAGGTTAGTAGATGAAAATGTCTGATAATTAATGCTCAAAAGAGTTAACTAGTGATTTAAATGGCAATCTATTAATGTTTCAAGTATTGGAAATCATCATTAATGTATTCCCCTTTCTGGTTGAGACATATTTCATACATTCATCATACAATCAAGGTTGTCGACATCAGTGAAGTTATTTAACCTTTTCTTTCAAACGTTCCTATCTTTAATAACAAAGGAATAAAAAAATGAATTCTATACAATTTAACGAACTGCTGTTAATATTTTTCTATTTTATCTCATCTTTCTTTAGATTGTTCAAAGTAAACTTAGTGCACATGAAAATGAATTGTAGGCGGATTCTCAGCAGATTGTTCATCTTGTCAATTTTTTAAATACTGATTACAATCAGCTTTTATATACAACTTAGAGACAAAACTGAATTGATTATTGTTTACACAATTGTAAAGATGATTGATTACAAAAATGGAGGACAAGAAGTTTAAGAGAGTCAATGTTTTTGATGGTTAAAGTTGCCTGCAAATGCCAACAATCAACTAATTTCGGAGTCCATTTCAAAGAGTCAAATCGATTGACATATGGACTGTGATTGTGTATCTTAAGGATAGTCAGTATTTCATGATATGATAAATACTGTACTCATCTTCATTATATTAACCTCTGATGGAATATTTAATTATACTTAGATATGCAGCTTAAAAAGATTAGATTAATTAGAGGAGTTATAAAATACTAAAATTCAATTAGAGTGATTAGATTGAGTGATAAAGAAAAGTTATTTTAATCGTTCATTTCTTCTCATTAATTTGGCTGATTATGGATGGCAAAATAACAATTTATAAGTTCATGGTCGCTTGAAGCATTCAACTTGAATTACATTGATGATTGTTTGTTTACATCATTATTGATGAGTGTTAATGCATGTTTCATCTTACTCTTTATTTCAAATACAATCATCTAATTGTTCAAATCTCATTTCTACGCCTTTTCTTCCTCTCTCTATTAAACTGATAACGTTTTCAGTCTCATATGATTTTCAGTGAAACTGTCGATATAATTCAATTGGTTTTTTTGCCTTTCCTATGCACTCGACAATAGCTACTAATACACTGCTGATACCATTGTTACTGCTGGTTGTTGGTAACCATTTAGATTAAATTTAAAATACTTTTCACCTATTTTTTCAATCAATTTATGTATTATGTACCAATTCTGACTTATTCAGCTCTATTGCTTGAAACCTTTTGATAACCAATCAGCGATTCTTTTGTTAAACAAAATAACTGTAACCACAATGAAAATTTCATTGATTATCATCTGTTGTCAATTCAAGGTCTCTTAAAGTTTAACCAGCTAAGAAGATGGAAACAATTCAAATTGAATTCCAGAGTAAAACAATGAATATTTCCTGTAATCAAAGTTAATGGCAGATTTGTAATAGTTATTGGCTACACTGAATGGCCATGATAATGGTTGACCTTAGCAAATGAATAAATTTTGTATTCCATTCAAGTTAAATAGGTAAGTTGGTCAGACTTGTCCATCGTTGTTGAAATTAAAAATTACGAGGCCAATGTTATTGGTGATAATATTGCTTGACAAGATGGTCAAAGTGTCTTGTGACCGCATTAAGTGTCTTTAGATTGGTGTTGAAGCTATTATAAGGAAAAGTAAAAAATGATTACAGGTTATCAGTAAATACGAAACTGAAATAATCAAGTCGAGTTTCACCATAAATGTAACCAGGTCAGAACAAATGATGCGAGATAAACATTCGCAATATAAAAATGGATAAATTGTATTCCTTGCTGCCAACCTTTCCAGCTTTCCCCAGCTCATTTCACTTGTTCATCTGCAAAAGTACCTCCACCATCCTGGCCTAACCTCCAACGCACACCTACAACCTGCTCCTCCATCTTTATCATCATTTTTCTCCTTCTTGTTCAGTTGTTATCCCTCCTGGCTCATCTTGACGTTAACTTAATGGTCCAATGAAATATCAGTACAACTACCAACAGTGAGAACAACAGAAGCAAACAGCAAAACTAATTCTGAGTTCATGATTTTAGAGATTTATCTTTGAATTCAACTTCCGGCTTTTAGAGATGCACCTGTTGTGCCTGTAAAACATGTTATAAAAAAGAGAGGTAAGAAAATCATTCAGAAGCTGAACAAAAAATGAATTTACTGGCGTCTTTGTTGTCGATCATCTTGTTAGTCTCCTTAAAACAGTACTTACCTTTTTTGGCTTTTTTTCTGCTAGTTGGATTATAAAATTGATACATTTTATTATTGCCTTGGGATGATTAAGTTTATTAAGCACACCTACCAAAGGGAAACGATAATTCACATTTTACATGGAGAAAAATATCTAAAAATTAAATATCTAACTGAATAAGATAACAAATAAAGAGGGAATGAAAGAGTTGACAGTTCCGCCTCAAATGGTTGCTGAAATGATTTCTAAAGAAAAGGTAAAGATTCAGTTGAAACAATAACTTCAGCTTCTTCAATTAAATAAGAAGGATGGGAAAATAAAGAAAATAATCTTCATCTGTAAACATAAAGTGATTAACGTAATAATTTACTAACAATATAAAACATCATAAAATTTAACCTTTCCATATTCTTAACGCTAGATGGCGCTTTTGTATACAGTAATTTTTCAACAAATTATGTTCACAAAGACCTAAATGCGAGTCATGATACGTTTCTTGTGACTGCTGTTGAAATCAGGCTTTGTTTGGGTGTTTGTTAATTCAATTGCGAGACTGGATTTAATTTATTTCGATTAATTATTTCTTCACAACGTTCTCATCTTCGTTATGAATCAAATTCCTTTGCTTGTTTCACCTTTACAGTGACCAAGCCCTTTATTTGTTTGTTTATTTGTTTATTTTGTTTCTGTTTCTTCTTGTGGATATTGTTAATATCATTTTAACTCACCATAATTATAATAAACTTATTTATCATCATCGCCAGTTTCACTTCAAGCGTTATCAGCTTTCTTAGTTGACACTTTAAATAATTGTTTAGTTTTTTCTTTTTTTTTGGTTGCTTCTTCTCTGTGTACATATGTGTGTCTGTGGATATACGTTTTTTTGAATCAGGTGAACCATTGAACCAGGTAATTAACATCTGTCAAAAGGTTTTATATATGTTCCCAGATAATTCTTTAGGAGAATTGGAATAGATTTTAATATCATTCCAATTTCATTTCATCATTGGGTTAGCTATTACAGCTTTCCTCTTCTTATTCATATCATCGTCTCTCCTTTTTCTTCCTCTTTCTTTTGTGCTTGTATCTTTTCTTTTCTCTTTCTCTATCTTCTTTTACTCTGTTTTTCGGTTTTCTCGTTTCTCTCCTTTCCTGTCTACAAACACATCAACAACCTTTTTCATCTCTCTTTCCTCCCTTCATTTTCCAGAATGAGCCTTTCTGTCATTAATATTGACACTCATTTAGTATTCATATTTATTTATCAATATACCATTACATCCGTACGTTCTCTCTGTTTCACTTCTTGATTCTCATATTTTTTTCTTCCATTTTCTTCTAGGTCTATAAAACACTAAAAGATAACATCCCTTCGCAATCAAAATCTACTCATAATGATTAATGTTCGAGGTCTTCAACGTAATGTTAAAAATGTTGTTAAAAACTATACCGAGCCACAGGTCAAAGTACGAGAAGCCACTTCAAATGATCCTTGGGGCCCATCGTCAACTCTAATGAGTGAAATAGCAGATTTAACCTACAATGTTGTCGCTTTTTCAGAAATCATGCAAATGATCTGGAAAAGATTGAATGACCACGGTAAAAATTGGAGACATGTGTACAAAGCTTTAGTACTTTTAGAGTATCTTATTAAAACTGGATCCGAGAAAGTGGCTCAACAGTGTCGAGAAAATATATTTGCTATTCAAACCCTCAAAGATTTCCAATACCTTGAAGATAATAAAGATCAAGGAATGAATGTAAGAGAGAAAAGTAAAGCATTGGTGGCCTTGTTGAAAGACGAAGAGAAACTTAAAACGGAACGAATTCGTGCTCTTAAAGCGAAAGAAAGATTTGCTCAGTCAGCTTCACTGATGAACAACTCAACTGGTATTGAAGCCATTCCTAAATCTTCAGCCAGTTACCACGAATCTTTAGGATCTGCTTCAGCTTTGGATAGCGCCAAGCCTCTTAACTTGGATTTGGAAAGTGCCAGACCTCAGACCAAAGGTGAAGAGGAGCTTCAATTGCAATTAGCTTTGGCAATGAGTAAAGAGGAGGCCGAACAAGAAGAGAGATTAAGAAAGAACGATGAGATTCGGTTTCAGTTAGCTCTCAATGAGAGTCAGAAAGAGAAACCTCTCAAGAAAACTGCTATGGATGATCTCCTGAACATCAGTGTCAATTCCAATGCTTTGCATAATTCGTCCACTAATGTTGATCCATGGTCTGTTGCTGGAGACGCTATGGGAGCTGCTGCATTCCCAGTGCCTCCACCTCCTCCTTTACCTTCTCAATCTCTGGGGACAGCAAGTAACTCTAATAACACTCAAGCATTGGCATCAAATGACCCATGGTCTGTTAGTCCAGTAAACAATGCTACAATCAATTCTGACCCTTGGAATAGTTCATCTGGTCGAGCCTCAGCTAGCAATGACCCTTGGCAACCTAGTCCGCCTGCTTTAACACCCCAATCAACAGATCCCTGGTCATCTCAAACTGGTGAAGATGCATTATCTGAAAATCCAGGTAAATAGTCAGAAAAATCATGATACATGTAACATTTTTGATTAGACTTTTCACTATAAATTACTTTTCATAATTTTATTCATTATTTTACAGTTAAAGACACCATCTCATCAAGTACCAGTTTCGACTCTGCAATTGCGTCAAACACCCAAACTAGAAAAACTCCTGAAAGTTTTCTTGGTCCCAACTCTAATTTAGTTAATTTGGATGCTCTTGTGAGCAGTAAAACCACAGGAGGTAATGAATCAAAAGAAACATTCAGATAAACAATGCGTCACGAGACTTGTAAAAAATCTGTTTACTTTCTTAACATATTTTTTAAAGTCATATTGCTTCTTATTTTGTATAAATTTCATTGGCATAAATTAGCTTTTTATGATTGTTTATCGTTTTCCTTTAATTAAATATCTCTAATCATTTTTCTTTTTCTCAGGCTTACCAGTTGGAGGAAATCCTTTTGCTACTGTACCAGTTTGTAATCCTTTCCAAGCCGCAAAACCACCCCCACCGACTATCAATCAACTTCGATCCCAAAATGTGTTTCCATTGGTAAATGATACAATTGTCAATCCATTAATCGGTTCTGTCTTACCGTCTACAGTAACACCAGTTATGCCAGTTAATATACCAAATCATCCTATATCAAGCCAACCAATGGTGCCCTTGAGCTCTCCATCCTCAAGCCATAATCCATTTGCAATGTAATATTATGAGCTTGATGAAAATGGAATATAAATCTCAAAAAGAAACAAATAGTAAAGATATTCTACAAATAAGTGAAAAGAGAAATAACACCTATTAAGCAAATCAAATCAGGAATAGTGTCTTCATTTTTTTGGAATTTGGTGATGACCCTTTGTAAAATGCATATACATATTTACATACAAATACGAAAAAAACGAGACTAAGCTAAAAATACGGGCACATTGTCCCTAATATCATTTAAAAAAGTCCTTCCCCACCAATTAATTTACAACCACCGCTTCTACATCTACCATCAAAATCAACAACATTCATCATTATTTCACTTTGATTTCAACCGCATCAACGATAATCAACATGCATTCACCTTCTCTTGCACACAAAAACACCGGATATATGTTACTACCCGCTCTATCTCTATTTCTTTCTATCCTTTCCTTTATTATTCTATCTCCTCACCTTGATCTTTTTTTCTTTCTTTTTCATTCCAGTTGGCTTTTTGAAAAAAAAACCTAGGCAGTTTGATCTGAATAAATTTTAAATTATTGAAAATGCAGGTTTAAATTCAAGTTTGATGGTTAAAGTGAAAAGTGTAAAAATTTTGTGCAAACATAAATTGATCAAGAAGTAAAAAGGCTGTTATGCTTTGACTATCAAGACAAGTGCGAATCATGCTCGATGTTTCAACAACCTCTTGACCAGTTGATCCATTATTGGATTTTTCGTCTTTTCCAAGCAATTTTTACTACATCTTCCTATCATCTTTCTGATCAACACAACATGCGTTAACAGTAACAAGAAAACCCCCCATTCACTCATTTCAAGATTAATTGTTTATCTACAAGATCACACACAAAATTATGGATCAGAGTCGCCATTTTTTGAACGTTTCAAAGGCCAACAATAGAAAATTTTGATCAATGAATTTTGGATTCCATGGTGGAACCATTTTGTACAAGTCGAGCCAATCGTCTCTTTCTCTCTTCTATACCTATTTCTAACTCACTTACCTATCTTTTTTACCTCCCTCTCGCTTTCGTTTCATTTTAATTTAATTGAAGGTAGAGATGAAATGGTTTTTTGGTTCAATCAAATTTTGGCTCAGCCAGTTAATTGGGAAAGAGTCAATTATGGCTTCAAATCGGTTTTAATGTGGGATCTGCTCAGAACGATATACCTTGAATCTTAATCATCATCAATTAATCAACTATTTGTGTCCTGCTGCAAGACCATTCTATCAGGTGATTGGGTCTGTCGAAGATTGATATTGATTGAATCATTCATTCAACACCATTCATAAAATACAAACTGTCGCCATGAAAAAAGCATGCAAAGTTATGAATCGTTTCGATTGTTAAACAGAGAAAACATAAACAAATTAAATGTTTCATCTTTCATAATGATTATTATCTATGAAAGTTATTTTAATTATTTTCTTTGAGGTTTTTTTTCTTTTAATATTTCCGAAGAATGAAATTTTAATGTTACTTAAATTGTTCACAAAAAGTATATGTTTATTGACTGACGTTTATCATTCAAAGGATAGTCATTTCCTTATTGCGCGATACCACCAAATTGATTATTCATAATGTTATACAATAAGCTTAATTTAGTATCTTCAACTTTTACTGAATATCTATCGAAATCTCTCAAATATTCACCTCGATTTACAAATTAGTCTAGAGTCATGGGAAAGTCAATTTTGATAATTTGGTATAACTGGTTGATTGATTGGCTGATTATATTGTGAATTACGTTAGCAAGTGTTTGAATTGGTGTTTCTGTTTCATTATTGTTGCCATTCAATTCAATAGTCAATTTATAGACTAATTGAGCTACAACAAGTCCTGAGTTGAACTTTTTATTGTCATTTAGACTATTCAAGTTCTTCATAAATTCATTTCAAAAGAGAATAGTTGCATTGATGATACTTAATTCAAGTTTACTGTCGTTTATTGCAGCAATAAAATTTGAGGTGATTGAATCTCAAATAATCAATCACAGGACTTTTAGTTTTCTACACTAAATAAATTCATTTGCAGATTTTATAATACACGAAATGGCTGAAATTATGTGAAATAATCAAGCTATTTCTTAAAGTCTCATGTTATTTAGTGGTTAGATAACGTTGACCAAAGTAATTTACTATTTCATCATCAATCAATGTGATCAAACGGTTCAATGATTTTGATGGACAGTTGGTAATAGCAATGTAAAACTAAGCAAGTCGCGTAAGGCCATCCTGAGAGAGTGAATAAGTTGATTGAGTCATTATTTGAAACTCAAAGGAATAATTTCTCTGAACCAGAAAAGTACAATTTTTTTTCGGATAAAACAAGTTAGTTGTGAGTTCCCGAGTGCATTCTCTTTGATGGACGATTGGAGATTCCCGTCTTTCTGTATTCTGATCTATCCTTTAAATATTTTGCAGTAATTTCTTCTTTGAACTCTTTGTTATTAAGCCTGAATAATATAAAGAAATAAAATCAACACATTTGTGAGTCGTTCAAAATGATAAACAGATAAAGTAAACAGCTGTGAATAATAAGTGAATATTAAAATTTACCAATATGTCATACAGTCCGTCAATTTGTCGCGTTTATCGATGCATTTTGGAGCAATTAAAATACCATTGTCTTTAGCACAATCGAAAAAATCTAGAAGATATCAAAACTTGTATGTAAATAAGCATCTAGTAATTCCTGGTAAGCTATATCTCATACCAACCTTTGGTAACATCTTTGCATTGATTTTTTGAGGCTACTTCTCTCATCAATTCTGGAATAAGGACATTCCTTTCAATCTTTCTCAGCGACAAATCATCAGGGTCACCTGAAAATTATAATCAAAGAAATATAAATTACAAACAACAAAATATTACGTATCTTGTAACAAATAAACAACCTTACCTTTAGGCATAGACTTGGCTATCGGGATTCTCTCTAGCGTATACATTTTGAATATTAAAACTAAAACAATTCAAATTGAATGATATTAACCTTCAAGATCAACAATTAATAAGCTTTATTTGAAATAAGTTATTTCATCACTCATATGCTAAATGAATGGTAAATCCTATATATCAAGTAGAAATATCGATAAAGATATCAGATCATCAAAAGTATAATATTCATCAACACTCATCAGAGTCAATCAATTTAATTAGTCAAGATATCAATGAATTAAGTTTAATCAACAAAAAATATAAAAATAATTTATATAGTTTATCAAGATGGGACAATTAAAGTCCAATTATGTAGAATTAAATTGTCAACACATTCAGTTCAGAATCTGTCGGCTGGGACTCGATAGAGAATCTATTTGTAAAGTTGGATTGAAGCGATCTGGTTCCAATTTTAACAGTTAAATACTCATTTTGACAATTTCTCGTAATCAAAATTATAAGAGCGAGATTTCACAGTAAAGTTTAAAATTTAAATTATTTGCTAGTCTTTTTTATTGTTTCATCGGCTTCTTCTTCATCATCATCGTCGTCATCGTCATCAACTTTTCCACTTAATATTTTTTGCAAAAGTTCAGCTTTCTTTTTCTCCAGAAGGACTTGTTTAATTTCTTCTAAACTTGGTATGTGAGGAACATGTGAAATAAAACTCTTTGGTCCACGGAAATCAGCACCTTCATCATCATCGTCTATCTTTTCATCTTCAATATCTAATGTATTTAGATCAACTTCAATATGAGTTTCAGATTCCGAGAGTTCAGCAACAGCCTGAAAGAAAAAAAAGTATTAGATAAGATGATTTAAGATTGATAAGTGAGCAAATTTTTTATACCTTAACGATTGTTTCTTTTTGAGTCTCAGTTTCCAATGGAACAATTACTCCATCATCTTCATCTCTATAACCATAATAATCAGCATCTACCTCTTTCATCAATTCAGCTCTAGTTTTACGAATTAAAGGTGGAGGCTCAGTTGCAAAGAGCTCTCTGACACCTGGTAAATCTTTTGCTGCGCCAAAATACCGATACCCTCGTGTCCCCGGCACTTCTCTACCAGAAAAATCAAATTTAGGACCAGGAGTACGACGATAGTTAACCCCTCCAAGTTCAGCACATCGATATTCCCAATGTCTTTTCTCTCGCAGAAGCTTATTGATTTGGTCATTCAAATCACGTATTCTGTACTCTCCTAATCCGGCATTTTGAATTTGAGTAACTTTCTTACTGATTTCTCGAATAATTTCCAATCTCCATCGTTCAGCTTCTTTAAGATCATTACATTCAGACGCTAGATAAGGTCTTCGACGTTTCCCTTTATCAGTTTCTAATTGGGCTTGCCTCCATCGAGCAAGGGTTGTCATCGCCTTTTCAGAATTTCGAGCCATGGTTCGAAGATATGTTTTAGACTTTTGAAGTAATAAACAAAGTACACAGAGAACAATTATTCAAATCAAAAACTACCCGGTGATCAATTAAAACGGTTGCTAATAAACAAACACAACAAACATGTTTGACAGGACAACAGCGCCATCTGCTAGTGAATATTAAATCTAAATCCCAAGGAGCAGCATTTAAATGAAGTAAATGAATCTTTAACCATATTAATATTTTCACAATATGAATAAAATTGAATATAATTGAGGATAAACAGTATCAGTTTTATTTACAAAAAATGTACACAAAGGTAAAATGGACAATCTATTCACAGTTATTGAAATAACTCAATACTTTTCCTGGATTCTCTCATTGATCCAGTCCAGATAAGCTGTGACCCTTGTATAAACACCCGGTAGTCGAGGTTCGGCGCAGGCAACTCCAGCACTTACAATACCAATAATGTAAAATTTTTTTGTTAAGTTATTTTTGACCACTAAAGGTCCTCCTGAGTCACCCTAAAAATGGAAGAGAAACACGATAAAAATAATCAAATATTTTATCATTTTTCAATTTTGTTTACCAATATAATGGTAAATCAAAGTTCAACAATGAAATTAATAGCTTACACTGCAAGAATCTTTTCCTCCGTCTTTGTAACCGGCGCAAAATTGTTTGTTATCCAAAATCAAGTTGATTCCTCTAGACTTGAACCAACTCATGCATTCTAAATTGTGTATAACTTTCAAGTCGACTTTCTGGAGAAGCTGAGGATAAGTTCCTGTTGAAATAGAGTACAAAGGATTAGTATGGATTAGCAAACTTAAACAATTACTAACCAATAATGACCGGCTTCTGCTTGAAAGATGTCCATCCCCAGCCTACAACTGTTGCTTTGATTCCTTTGTAGCTATTATCTTTGGTAACATATTCAGGCGGCGGTAAACATATCGGTGAAACAAAATCCGTAAAATTAAGCGGGCTTTCCAATCTGCTTGTACACAAAGTTGTAATTGATTAAAAAATGGATAAATATTTGTTGATAGTTTGAAAAATTAAGTTTAAAAATAGAGATAAACAATTAAATTTACCTTAACAAAGCGATATCATGCGAGTATCTTCTAGGAGATGCGTACTGTTCATGTATAATGACATCAACAACTTTCATTACAAGACCCCTTTCTTGGAATTGATCATCCTTTAATATTGATCCTAATCGGACTCGATAGTCTTCAGGTCCATAATTAGCAACACAATGAGCAGCAGTTAAAATCCACTCTGGACTGACAATGGCTCCACCACAATGATGTTTTAAAGGTAAGCGAATCGAGACCTAATTGTAAAATAAAGACAAAAACTATTAGTGAGAATGAAATGAAAATTCATTGAAGTAGCTGTTAATTTTGACAAACTCACCGTCCATGGGAACTCTCCAGGATACGAATTTTGACCACCAACAACTCGTCCACCTCTACCTAATCTTTGAACCGTTTGTTTACCACAAGTTGGCTGGTTATCATCTTCATCTGAATCTTCTTGGTCAAATGAAGTCGTTGTTGTTGACACAATATCAAACGCATCAAATGCAGTTACACTCAACACAAAACAACAAATACATGTTACATAACAAATTAGAGGCTTCATCACGAAAATATAATTAAACTCAAGTTTAACAATTTAAAGATAAATTTGACTGATGACAATCAGAGAGATAATCGGAAAGATTCACTTTCTCTATTTGCCAGCTATTTTCTCTCTTTCTTTCAACCAACAATTGTTGACCTAAAGACAAGAAATATTTGTACTAAAGTTTTGAGCTTTTATAACTCCAAGAAAATAAGCTTTTCTCCTCCTCACCATCATCGTCGTCATCATCATCCATCTCTACCTTCCCATAGGACAGGAAGATAAAACAAGGTATAAACAAAAGCGAAGACAAAAACGAGAGCAGAGAAAGAGTAACCAGCTCTACTGCAGAAGATAGAGCTTTCCAAATGAGTTGGATGATAAGAGTTTACTTGTAAATTGATAATCACCCTCAGGGCCATATCCTTAATTGACATTCGACCTCAGCACTATTTGGTCTCGTCAATTAGTTCAATCTTTGGGCTTGGTGTATTACAAGTGAACAGACCAGAAAAGAAGCATATCTTTAGTATACATTAATTTTAATGTTACGAGGACGCAAAATTTTCACTTCCTTCTGTATTTACATCCATTGCTCTTGGACTCATTTCATGATAATTGTCTTGTTTAATCACTGAATCATTTTCCTAGTGACAATTGATTAAAAAGCACAAACATTGACCTAGAACTTAACCTAAACACAGTGATATAATTATGCCCACTTCTTTCTAATTACGTTATGCTTTGTTTTTTGGCAATAATTAATTAATCTTGAGTTACTGGTTGAATTATCGATAGTCTAAGCGAGCAAATTCAAATCGTATTTGAATCAATTGAATCGCTTCTTTCAAAAATCTGTTGAATTACAACAACTTGTGACCACAATTAAAACAATTTATGAAACATATAATATTGATCATCATAATCCAGTCATCCTAGCTGGATTGGTTGATTTGATTTGGGTCAGATTAGCAAAAGTAAATAAACAAAAATTACAATCTCAATTTTTGAATGTCTATTAAACAAAACATCAATGTATCATCATTAAAATTCACGGCATTTTAACTATCAATGAAAATTTTCACCTTTTTTTCAAATTATTATTACATAAAGGGAAAAAATATTTTGGACAAACTTGTTTTGCTTTCTTTCTTTGGACATTTTAGAAAGTGTTTAATTTTCATTGTCTTTTTTCCTATTAATTAACATTTATTGTGACCTCTTGGCCCTATGATTTGCTGATACACAATTTAATTCCAATCAGTTTATCGAGGTTAATTAGTTTAATATTTAAACTTCTTAGCATTTGACCCATAGAAAGAAAGCAAAACGAGTTTTCCCTTTAAGTGTATTTAACCAACTTGGTGTTTCTTATTGATCCTTACCTTCAAACGTTAACCATTTGTTCAAATAAAAAGTAATTGGTCAAGATATTATAACTAACAAAAATATACAAATGTTAGGTAAGAATAAGTAAACAATGAAATATTTCACACGGAAATTACGATTTACTGTTCAGATTTAATTGTTTTCTTCCTGTTTTTCTAGCACGCTCTCGTCATCATACTTTGAAAGTGGCTTCATCGAAAACTTTACATCATAAGAAATTTTAGTTGCAAAAATAAACTTCTCTCTAATCCACAAACTCTCGCTCTAATGTCAAAGGTTTTGTTAATACTCCTTTGATTTAAGCGGATTTTTGTATTGAAGCTCCAAAAGATTCACATTCATTTTGAGAATTGATTTGATAATTTATCTCTTTGATTAGTTATTTTTCTTGTCTTTGCTATGCTGGCTTTTAACCGTCACCGATTTAAGACTGTTGGTCATTCTTTGAAATTATTAAATCGCGTTAGTTGGAAAGTAAAGTGAATGAATCGTTTAGGAATGTTTCAACATTTGTTAATGTTATTTTTGCTCGTCTTTTTAAAGATTTTGTTTTTGTCAAATGCTGAAGGAATTATGCTAAAGACAATGTTTACAGATGGGACAAATGAAGGTGATATTGAAAGGAAAGTCAAAAAGGTGAGGTAAAAAGAGGGGAAATGGTAATGATGATATTTAGGATGAATTTTGTGATCCAAAAGATGACCATTGTGTTGAATAAATATTTAATCATCTTTTTTCTTCGTTTTGTTGGTTAACGCTGAATCTTGTCTTGAAAAGATGCAAAGTTTATTCAACTAGATAGGGAAAGTCATGTTGAAAATTTCACTTTTAGGAGAAACTGTGACAAGATTAAATTATTGAAAATCGAGAGAACTTTAATCCAGGATGTGAAGAGAATGAGAACGACTTTATTACAATTAATTCGCTTTGAGGGTTTTCTTTTCTGGTTCAACTTTCGAGCTAGACACTCATCTCTGTGGGGGGTTTCAATATACATTGTTGGCCTTTTCGTTGATTAACTTGAGTCGTTGAAAGTTTCTTTGGGAGATTTTGGTTCGAATAAGATATTGATGAATGCGAGAGAAAAAGGAGCAAAATATGAAGAGATAGTAGAACAAAAAGAGCAAAAGTTGGAAAGATGCACAAAATCAAATTTTGATAAATATTGCAATCAGGAAAGAAATGAAGAACGAATGGTAGAGTAGTTAGAAAGGTGATGCTGTTTCCATTTTACTGTATCCCATGGTTCGATCTCTATTCATCAGTTCAAGAATTTGCTTTGTTATGAAGTTTCTCTCTTCTTCTGACCCTCCTACGAGGTCCCAACTGATCTAGTGAAGAGAGAGCCGAAAGCATGAAGAGCAATGAGAATTTTTAAAGAAAAGCAAGATGATCGAATGATAATGGAGATGATGATTCCGTGAGGATCGGGCGATTAGTAAGTCGAAGTTATGGTAGTGTGAAGAACACAGTTGAAATTTTCATCATTTTGATGAATGAACGAAATAAGAAATGCAATCCTGCGTCTGAGTTATTGTCACACTTCCATTATACAATAAATATTAATGGATGGTTGTGGAGAAAAATATGAGATGGTTAATTCAAGATGATGCTGATGGCGATTGATTTTGAATCATTATTTTTCATCAGTCCATGGTTAACTATTTGAACACTCGTTAAACATGGCTGTAAATGCTGATTGGGTATTGATTGACTTTGCCATTGATTGGAGAGGTGGATTAGTTTTAGCAATCATTGTTTTCAACGTTCATTTGTGATTAATGTATAATTTATGAGATCAACATGGATGAATAGGAAGATGACGATGTTATATCGATGTTAATTAAAATCAAGATCATAAATAAACCTCGTAAACTGTGGCCTTCTTGTCTCCCGAACCAGTAACAATGTATTTATCATCAGAAGATATGTCGCAACTCAAAACAGAAGAAGTTTCTTTAAGCTGTTAAGGGGAAAAATATTAAAAGAATAGTATTAGAAAAGAAATGTCACAGGTTAACTGATGACTTGTAAACAATGAAAACTAATATAGTTGGTAGATAGCATTAAGAAAGAGGACAAAAATAGACAGACGATGAATCTTATCATCAAATGATCACTAACCGAGAAGAGATTGGCTCCGTAAGGTGTTCGCCAAGCATTAAGTAAGTTATCTTTTCCAGTGCTTATAAACCATTTACCACTGTTAGCAAACTTAAGCGATAGAACACAGCTCTCATGGAGATGTAATTGATACTTGTCAGGTTTGGAGGTGTGGAGAACTTCAACGCTACTGCTTTCCATGCTATTGATTTGGAAGATTGATTCAACAGGCGGAATTTGAAAGAGGAAGATAAGTTGAAACAAAAACAGTTAGAAATTTGAGCGAAAAAAAGTTAAATTTTTGTGATTCAATATTTACCCAACAGCGAGCCATTCTCCGGTCGGACAATATCCAAGCGAAAATATTTGTGAACTGAAATCATGTTGGTGCAATTGACGGCCCTGAAAATGAGAAAGAAAGAAAATTGCGATTAATAAATTAATAATGTAGCAATGTATTATAGAAATATAAATGAACGCAGGATGTTGCAAATAGCCTAATCAAGCTCAATTAATTTCCTCAAATTCATTCAACAATTAGCTAACACTATATTAACTGCGGACTAATTATACATCATAAAATGCAATAAATTGCATATTTCAATAAAACCAAATGTCAAATTTCTTTTTATATTTTATAAACTTACTTCTCTAAGATCCCAAGATCTAACAGTGTTATCGAGACCACCAGTCCACAATTTTGTACCATCACTACTAATATCGATACATGAAGCCCCGTCAGTGTGGCCTTGAAATTGACGGCTTAAAGTATTATTATGAAGATCCCATACAGCAATATTACCATCACTGCAACAACTGAAACAACTCTTAGAATCTGGACTAATAGCCAAGGCATAACAGGCCGGAGCTGTTGATGGCAATTCGCTCTTTATTCTTGGAGCCTAAAAATGAAATTGATAATAATCATTAAAATGAACGGTGAATAATTTAAGTTGAAAATGACTCTGAAAACATACCCCTGTCAAATCCCAAATAGATATAGTCGATGCTTCACCACCGACAATAAGTGTTCTTCCATCTGGCAATAATTTGCAAGATCTAATATAGTTGTCTCGTTGCTGTTTAAAAGATGAATAAGATTATGAAATAAGTTAGCTTATGAGATAACAAAACAAGTTGCTTTTTCAACTCATGAAGAAATTAAACTCACCAAACACTCAAGAGTGTGAACTGCTTGTTTAGCACCGGATTTACTTATATCCCAAACTTTTACACAACCCTTTCCTCCAGTATACACAAACTTATTATTCTGACTGATGGTGACGGCACAGACAACTTCGCCATGATTAAGAGTGTCGATTGCTCTCGCTTGACGAGCTATACCAATCCCATTTAAATTTTCAGGAGCAATATGTACAGGTTGTGCTGTTCCATCTGCACCAATATGCATTGAATAAGCCGCCTTACCAGTTATAGTAGAAAAGCCCGGTGTTCTCATATTTGGATGAGGGTCATAGCCAGCAAAACCTCGTGAGTATGAATTAAGAGCCGGTGATATATTATTATGAAGCATACCTGGTGGAAATGCAGCGGCAACGGCGCCGGTAGTTA
This sequence comes from Tetranychus urticae, assembly GCF_039701765.1. Taxonomy (NCBI): domain Eukaryota; kingdom Metazoa; phylum Arthropoda; class Arachnida; order Trombidiformes; family Tetranychidae; genus Tetranychus; species Tetranychus urticae. Next base: position 907,096 of record NC_142958.1, on the reverse strand, counting down.
AATCAGTGGCGAGATGGCCTGCAGCTCCTGGAGGAGCAGCATGTAAAGGATATGGATAAGGAGGCCCTAATGGAGGTCCTTTAGGCATTGATTTCAATCCACTAACGCCCGGTGTAGATGCTCCAGAGCTGTTTGGAGTTGTAGCTTTAGGAAGTGGTGTTATGGACTTTTCATTTTCCTTATGTTTCGCTGAAGGAGTATTAGAATTTGATGAGATACTGGAATGAGGACTATGTGAAGATTGTTCTTTTTTAATTGATTTATCTTGCCCATTTTCTCGGGGTGAGTTGGCATTACCATTAGAAGGTCCTAAAGGCTCATCATTGGCAACATCAACAACCAGTTCTTGGTCACTTTTTTCACCATCACTGTCACAACTCACATGATCTCTTCTTTTCTTAAGTTTAATATCAGAGTCTGGAGATCGACTGCGATGACGATTACGATCACAGTCCACGTGAGGTGAGAAATTATTACGTTGTCTATCGTCTAAATGGTTACGTTTAACATCGTTAACTTCCCTCGAAGTTGCAGAGTCTTTGGAGACGGGAGATGAAGCTGTTGAGATGGATGACAAGGTCACAGCATTGTTTGCTGGTCCTGAAGCGGCTGATGAACCAGCAGTCAGTGCGAGAAGACCTGCTGCCGCTGAATTAGGTGGTAAGCCAGGGGGAGGAGGAGCTGGTCCAGCTAAAGCTGCAGGATGAGGCATCATCGGTATCACTGGAGCATGAGGATGGCCGGCCGCAGCTGCTGCTGCTGCCGCCGCTGCCGCTGCCGCTGCTGGGAGATTTTGTTGGGCTTGCAGTTGCTGCATAAAATGTGTCATACCTGTTTGTTGTTGTTGACCAATGATTTGATTTAATTCCGTCATGGTTACTGTTTTGGCTCGTTCAACGGCTTGTGCGACTGAAGGTTGATGGTCAGGTGGTAAGTAAGGCATTATCTGGGCTATGATCGTGTTCAAACGTTTGGCTATTTCTGTTTGTTTGTGCATTTCGACATTGAGACCATAAGACATTTCATAATACATAACATAATGACGTTGCATATCAGTTTTTTCAGCATTTAATTTTTCCAAATCCATCCTCAGAGCGTGATATTGATTTTGAAGATAACCAAATTCATCTTTAATCCGCTCAAGGGTCTCATTGATAGAGAAACCTCTTCCTTGTCCTGGCTGAGGGGGTCCGGTATGCCGAGCAGGATACATGTTTTATGGAATATAACGAGACTTTATTTAACTTGTATCAAAATAAGTGTTGGCAACTGAAGAAATGGACCACAATTAATAATAAATAATGAATAACCATGAATGATAAGAAGATAGGAAGAACAAGAGAAATTACTTTTTAGAAACAAAGATTTGCCCCAGACCATTAGGTTTGTTAGATTAGGTTTGGCACTAAAATGTACACCTATAGCCCTAACGCCATCTGGTGAAAATTAATTTTACATGGGAAATTTGAATTTTGTCAACGGTCAAAACAACTAAACATTGATCACAATTAGTTTTGTTTATTCCTTGTTGTGCAGTTTCTTTAATTGTTATTTCTTTATTCATTATCAGTATCATGATTATTACTATCATAACCTTCACCATTCATTTAAAATCAAAATTTCTTGCTCCTTCTTCAATATCAATGTGAGCTCAACATCTTACAAACCGCTCCTAATGTTTCCCGGACAATATTGTGTGAACAAAGTATCGATACTTTGCCTGTCGATAATACTTGATATTTTAAATTTAGTGCTCGATACCAAGAAAACGCACGATTTGATGAACATATCAAGCAAAGAATTGCAGAATTGAGCTTTCAGTTGTTTCTAAAAGTCCTGAGATTGAACAAACCCATGCTTTAATTTTATTCATTAAATACTCGATATCTTTATCATTGATATCGGTCTTTTTAACGATACATTTTGTAGGATTGAGTTGGTTTTCATGTGTCGCCATCTCGAGAATATTGAGTTTGTAGAATCCTGATTCCTAATCCCAGTCTAAATTGTGTATTAAATCACGATGGCCAATTCTATCTCTAAGTGAACTAATGAAATAAACCTTGATGTTTGATAAGTGTTTAGCCATCATACTTGGACCAATTATCTATTGTTGAGAAATGGTTTCATCCAACTTCTTGAAGACAGATAACATCTGGATTGAATCCATCTAATTTTTATAAGTTTTGAGATTTAATGTTGTAGGACATTCACTGTTTTCATTGTAATTGTTTCCATTTCAGAGCTTATCCGTTTCTGGTTTTATATTCTCACTGGTTGCTTTACCTATCATCCCTGCACCTAATGAGTGATATAAAAATTGTAATACAGCATCGAAAGTAAAGTTAGAGCTGGTTACGTTGTCTTTTGCACATTGTTTGGTAACCAAGCATATTTTAGTAGTCAATTTTTGAGATTAATCAACACAATCAACAACGATTCGATGCCTTAACCAATGAGCCTCGGGTTGATGTTGATTGTGCTTAATTTATCTCTAAAAATTGACTACTAAAATATGCTTGGTTACCAAACAATGTGCAAAAGATAACGTAACCAGCTCTAACTTTACTTTCGATGCTGTATTTTCATTCTTGGCAAGCATTTGTTTCAATTAGGATTATGTTATCTTCTCGATTTATTGCTATCCTTTCATCAACTTTTTGCATGCTATCTCTTCATATTAACACTGAAATGAACTAGTGGCGATAACTTGGGTGTTATTTAACTTTTTTTAATGATAAAGAAAAAAGGATTTTCGGAAATAGATCAAAATTCAAATATAAACCTTCTTTATTAATAAGAATTAATCCAAAGACTTTACATTGAAGGATAGCAAGTGATAATCAAAGTGTAGTCAAAATATAAGTGTTTCCTTGATCACTCAAACCATTTATCAGTCAGATGGTGTCACCTAAACATTGGGGACAAAAAAGATTCAAAGAAAAGACATCTTTAGAATAAGTAATACATTTACATGAACTAACATGGCGTTGAAACACAGTTGGAAAACTACAAAATACAAAGTACGAAACGTTAACTTACCTTTTCTTTCATCTTTTTGGTGAACGACTTTTTCTGTTTCCTCAGAAAAAGCATGAGAAAAAACTTCCGTATCCGACTCATTGTTAATTAATTTAATTTAAAGGTGGAAAAATTTGAAAACAAAACTATCGATCACAAATAAATAGTTGACTCCACCAAGGCAAATCTACAAAGACTAGTAAAAATAAATGATACCTGATGCCTGTTTACTTTGAATACCAATATCAGGATGTCCTCGAAATCAGTGAGTCAAAAATACAAATAAATATCTGATTAATCCATCATCCTTTCATTGCATTGTAGGAAGGTAACCAGGCACACTTCATGTTCAAAAATATGAGATGAAACAGAATTCAATATTTTCCAATATTATGGAAATTTGAATCATCAGTTTCATTAAATCTATCGATGGTTAATCTGATTTGCCAAAAAATACCATTTCATAGTAAAATTCACTCCAACAGCAATAAAATCTATCCAGAGTCAGATTTACCTTCAAAATGTCTGCCTTACCAAGACGGTCCATGGACGAGGCAAAACAAGTTTCTCAAGTTGATAACCTCGGAAAACGTCATTAATGAATTATCAATGACAATCAACTAAAGGTCAAAATAATACCGGAAAAATATCGAACTAAACATGAAAAGTCTTCAAATGAACAAATTGAGATCAAAGAATCACAGTTGCAGCAATTAAAGCAATGAGAGTTTATGGAAAATTTTCCCAATCAAAAGTCTTCTTCTAAACAATTTAACTTCCAATATTCCAATTGTTTATGATTCAACAAGAGTCTCATGAGCTTACACACAATCATGTATTAACATGAAGTAAGCCTTTCATCTGACAGCTGTCACTCGAAACAATCTCAATGATTGAACATCTTGCAAGATTAATCAAAACTCATTGATTTCAACTATTCATTAATATTTACAATATCATTGTAAAAACTCATCAACGAGAATAAGATCATCTCACCCTTAATTTACCTTCATTGACTCATTACTAATGGGTATATTTAAATTATAATCATCTTTATTTAGATACAGAAACATGAATAAAGACTTACAATTTATGTTAACATTAAAAAAATTGTTTGCACCTTCTTCACAATCATTAACATTGTAAACTAAACATCTTACAAACCTTTCCTACTAATGATTACCTTTAATAACCTCCCTTTAAGGTAACGATTTTGTCTCACCCTTAAACTAAATTAATTACCAAAAATATATGGCAATTTAACTGTAACCCACTAATAGATTTACACTTGACTGGTCATTTTACTTCATTAATAACATCAAGACAAAGATGTAGGGGAAAAGATGTTGAATAAAAAAAAGAGAGACAAGAATCTCATCAATGTCAACCCATTATTGTCATTCATTTATCAATCAATAAGTTCAATCATCAGTAACTCATCATTTATCGAGACTACCTGCAAAACAGCTATCAAATAGCCTATTTGTTCCTCTAATTCATGTAACTTTCTGAATCTGAAAACAAATCATTGTTGTCACCATCATAACTGTTATCATTATAACAACAATCTGATTTTTCCAGGCATTCAGAATCAAATGGTTTATATCAAACCATTATTGCAATATCAATCAAGCTTCAATACATGATTATTTAAGCTTATAATTTTGGATAAATTGATAAATGAATGAATAGGACACAATTGACTTTTCAAATAAAGCTAATCAATGTTCACAGAAATGAATAGCATTATGGTTAATCAAAAAAACTATTAGTTTCGTGTAAACAGTTTATGCATTGTAATCACGATCATAATCATTACTTCAACTGAAGGAAAGATATGATCTCAATTCAGGCGCAGACCAGCAACGTTGTACTCATTCATCTGGTCCTGTCCGTCTTCAGATTAAATTTGAATTTGAACTCGACTTGAATAACTGATGGCTTTACCATTGTAATGATCACCCAATTAAAAGATGATATAAATTAAATTGAGTTAAAGATGACAATAATCCGATTGACATAAATCTGCAGGAAAAGGAATAAGGAAAAATGAGAAACAGAAAAAGATATCACATTAGGTTATGCATAATAAAAGATGGCACTTTTGTATTCAATTTTGTCTTCAAACAAAACATAATTGATTGTTTTTGTAACACACAATTGCTTCTTAATTACCTCTCAATGTCACATAAATAAACTTAATCATATCACATTATCATTGTATTAGATGACTGGTTAACGATTGGTGAAGTGTTTCCAGTATTGACTTTGACTAAACAACGTAACAAATTTGTACAATAATAAAACATTTAAAGACACAAACAGCTGAACATAATTAAAGGTTGAGTGATCAGACAGAACAATTAGCAAAATTTAACAGTCGACAATGAATTGATTCCATAATTAGGATAAGTTTAATGTAATCAAGTTAAAGTATCATCTTCCTTATAGCAACTCAATGAGGATCAAGATTGTAAACAAAAACCGTAAGCAAACAAAAAACCGGGATAAAATTGAAGCGGGCAACTTAAATAGATTGAAAAAAGACAATCAATAGCCAATTATAAACAATTAACTAAAATACTTGAGTGAATTTTTTTATTTAATGGTTGGGAAATTGATTGTTGTAACTATTGTTGATGATTTGAGTGAACAAAAAAATGTGGTTTGTTTTTAATCCAATTTTATTTGAAGTAACTTGTTAGTGCAAAGTTGATTGCTGTTCATTAAACCAAATCAACTCACCAAAATGTTCCGGGTAAGCTCATCAAAATACATAATATTAACGTTCAATTGATCAATTTAACTTGTTATTTTTGATTCTCTCACCTTTTTGTTCCCAAATTATCTTAATTTTTTTGACTAACTGCAAAAATAACAATCAAAAAATGGTTGACAATCAACTTAAAAAAAGGCAAACAAAGGAAAGATTTCCTTCCAAAATTGATATTGATTAACATAATGATCGTAAACATGATTTTTGATTTATGTCCAGACATTGATTGTCAAATAATAATGATAATGACGGTACAAATACATATTAATAACAATCCCTTAAAACGCTTGTATTGCTAATCAAATCATAATATAAAATGGTTAAAGGTTGAACCATCTAAACTTCAACATAAAGTAAAATCTGAATATGCTTGTTCCAGGCGTGATAACGTTCAGGCTGAACATTTTCATTACGTGATTAACTTTTCTTATTTATCTTCGTCTCAATTTTCACGATTATCATCATCTTCGTCATCCTCCTCATCATCATCTTTTTTATCATCATTTTCGTCTTCTTTTTTAATAAACATCTTTACTTTCCTGACTGTTCCAGTTTAATCTTGCTCTATTTTTTTCACTCATTCCTGTTACATGTTCAGGTTACTCCGTTGAGTTTGAACGTATTAGGGCGGCATCAGGTCATTGAATCGCTCATCATCATCATTCACATCATCATCTTGCTCATCCCTCTTTTAAGTGAGTGAGTCTCAAAATTTATCCATCTCTTCACCATCAATCCCAGTTTACAATTCAGTATTGACTTGGCTGGCTCAAGAAGCAAGTTGAGTTTAACCTTTTTTTTGTGCCTTTTAATTGTTTCAAATATAAATCACTGTGATCAACTTAATTTTAAATCAATATGCAATTCCATAGTTTCACATTAACCATCCTGGTTTTCCTGGTTCCTCTAGGTAAGTCTAATTCACTGTCCATTTGATTCCAACAACTCCTGGTCTTTCCACTGACCAACATTGCTTTTTTGTTTTTTGTTTACCAACTCATAACATTTATGCTCAATGTTAATCAATTTGATTCGGTTAGTAACTAAAAAATTCAATTTCAACGGTTAAATTGAGATAACCGAGTCAGTTGAATTAAAAAAATGAAAGTAAATGATTAGCGTTAAAGTATGAGTTTGTTTTGCTTAACAGCAACCAAATTGAAAGTCAATCACTTTAATTTGTCAGCGATTTAGTTACCTTTAATTGATCAAATATTAAGATAAGATTGAAAGTCAATCTGATGTCTTGAGTTGAGAATATGAATTTCAGTTTTACTTGAAATGTTTGAAGCTGATCGAGCTGCTAATCTGGTTCAAAGCAATCATCATTAATGTCTTAATTTATCGATTTTACCGTTTTTAAAACTGTTAATCATCCATAATTGATAGGGAAAGTAATGGACGAGGCAATCATGAGATGCAGTGAATTTAAAAAAAAGGTGAAATGATCGCCTTAAGGTTGTATTTTACAGTTATAAGAGTTATATCGTGGTTACACACAACATTAAATTGGGATTGTTACTGAGGATTACAATCTGGTTTGCTGGTTATTATATTATCATTTATTATTATTATTATTATCACTGATGAAGTTGATGATGATCGTCTGATTGTGTCTTAAAATAGTAATTTACTTTTATTTTTGTGGGAGTTTTGAGCCATTCAATTTGGGTCAACAATGATTTACAACCAAGCCTCAACCTTAAATGTGTTCAGGTCAGCAAAGCCAGAACTAAATTCACTCCCTTAATTTAGTTCGTTGTTTCTATTTGTTATTAATATTACTTTTAATTCATCTCCATGATGATGGTAATGATTATTTTAAAAAAAGATAATCTAATGGTTTCATTTCAATATTCACACCTTTCTACAGAAACAGATTAATCATTTAACCTGATACTCAAGCTGATTGAACCACAATCATTAATTAGTGCATCAAATGCGTGCTGTTGATGTACATCTAGTACGATAAGATCACATGTTGATTCATTTTAAGTTTGAGGCTTTAATTTGATTGAGGGTTAAATTATGTTCACTGATTGTTGGTTGAACATCAGATAGTCTTGGTGTTAATGGTTTCATCAACAGTAATTATTTCAGCTGTAAGAACGAGATTTAAGATAAATTTAGTTTGATTGATGAACAAATCTTTCCTATTATCCAGATATTAATGTCAAGATTCATGGATTTGTTGTTTCAGCAAATCTCAGTAAACCATCAACATCATGTTAATCTGTTTTCGTCCAGTTATTATTAAGACAATGACGATTATTATCATTATGATCATCATGAAATGATGATTTGTTTAACAAGCAAACAATGAACACAAAGCATGAATAGACTAAACATAAATACCTGATAATAATGGTAATCATTGTCATAAATCGTCTCCTCGATTCACATCACTTAACACCAAGTGTAAAAAAATGATTGTAACACGGTTCATTGGTTTGATTGTGAACTGTTAACAAGGTCAAGGTGTATTCATTACATTTTTCAACGATTAATTCATAATCCAGACCGATTAAGTAGTTAACTAATACTTGAAGATAATCTTAATAACAGCATAAAAATGGTTGCATTGAAAAGGCATCAAACATCAGTCAAGATTGTATAACCAATAATGACAGCTTTTTATTTTCAAAATATATCATTCAATTGATTCAAACAAACAGACAAATTAGAAGTGGAACATTTCAGGATCCATTTCAATTTAAATGCTGCTAATTTTTTGATGATTGTCAAGTAATTTGTCAGCAATCAATTCAAAAATTAGGCATAAGGTTACAAACAGCTATTGAGTTGATCGAAGCAAAGAGTAAGTTATCCTACTCTTTGGATCGAAGTTACTTCAATATTTACTTCAAGTTTTTAATTTAACGAAAATTAGTTGCTAATTAAAATTTAATAATTTGAAGATTTAACATTTCTTGATTGATTTAAAATAAATCAACGATCAAAGTCTGTAAAGATTGCGATCAAATACATTAATTGATAGTATTGATGTTTTTCAGTTACTTGTACCGATAAATCGATCTTTTGTTTAAGCATAAGTGTGAAGCAATGTTATTGTCCAATTTTTTTCTTAATTTATTTGATTCTCTGATTTAATCAACATTTCTATTTTTTATTTTTATTCCAATTATCAATAGTTTGGGGTCAACCTAGAGCAGGTCAAACAGCTCAACAACTTTGTCGTAATAATCCAAAAGGAGGAACTCTTTTCCCTCACGAAGATTATTGTGATTACTATTATGAATGTGACTCAGCAACTGGTGATGCTGTCCTCCAAGCCTGTCCAAATGGTCTTGCTTTCGCTGGTTCAAAGAGAGGTTTAATCCAAAACTGTGATTATCCTCACCGAATTGGATGTCCTGATGGAACCCGAGTTATGGGACGTAAGTAATCTATCAATTAGAACGTTTCTATCCGATCATTATGGCAACTTTGTTTGGTTATTTTATACAAACGACATCAAAATTTTCACAATCAAATCATGCTTTTCTTGATGATTGTTTGTTGAAATTAATGTTACAGCTTTCTGAAGATAAACTTCTTATCTTGTTTATGTATCCAATTTGTTCAGTATGTTATTAGAATAGGTCATGATTTGTTGTTTACTTTATCAACTTTACAAAAGGCCAATTGAGCTTTGTATTGGATACACTATGGCTTCCGTCATCTTAACTTTATATTGCGAGGATTGATACGTCCCTTGATGTTATTGTTGTAATGCAATGTTTTCCTTGATTGTGACGATAAAGATCATAACTATTATCACGATTGGGCGAGGTCGTCTTGAGTATGAAGTCATTATGATTCTCATCACTATCTTGAACCTTTCGAACTCAGCCCACAATTAACATTAGGTCAGTGACCCAATCAAGTTTTGGCCTTAATACATCAGTTTTTTGTGTTTATATATATATGAGAATGAACCAAAGCCAAATAAATGATAAAGATAAATCGCAATTCACAGTAAAGGAAAGGTCATGATGATGTTATCAAATTAAAGTACAAATGAATAAACAACATGGAAACGAGGCCAAAACATGTTTTCGATACAGAAAGCTATCAATATCAGTAATTAGTGAAAGTTACATTGAAACTATTTCTCATGAAAGCTAAAATAAATCTCAACCGATTATTAAGGTTCATAAAATTATATTACGGCCATTAAATCATTGCCAACTTTAATTTTTTGATCTATTTTTAAAATACTAATTCTAAATTTTATTGTTTATTATATCAGAACAACCAGCTTCAACTGAAAACTGCCATTGGCAATATGGTGTTTTCCCTCATGCAACATCATGTACTCGATACTGGCACTGTTGGAACGGAACCTCAACCATCCAACAATGTCCATTCTCACTTCTCTACAATGATGCTATCCACGCCTGTGATTGGCCTGATAATGTTCCTGATTGTCAAAAACACCGTGAGTCGAATTAAATGATTACAATCATCATTATTCCGTTTGCTTACAGTATGAGTATCATACGATGAACCCTCAAGGCTTTATTGCGATTCCATCGACTAACAAACCATCAGTTACTTCCGATTACCTTTATTTCTGCCTCTATCTCTCTCTCTCATTCCTTATAAATCTTGTCTTATTCCCATACAACATTATTTATCTTTTTTGCTAATCAATTATTTATATTATTTAATTTCTATTTCGCTTCCGGATTTATGTTTGTCTTTCTTGGATGTAACCAGCAATCTGTAAGGATGTGCCAAATGGTCCAGTCCCAATAGAGAAGAGCTGTGTTCGATACTGGCTTTGCGTTGGTGGTTACCCACGACTTCAACGTTGTCCTGCTGGACTTGCAGTCAACCCAACCACATTAAGATGTGAATTAGCTTCAACAGTTCCTGGATGGTAAGTTAATTTTACTCCTTTAAATTAGTGCTTTCATTTTCGATTGTCCATTAGTTTTCTTAAATATTGAGAGATTAAATTAAAGCGCTCATTGTTTGATTTAAAATGCGTAACATCCGAGTTAGGTAAAGGGCGAGTCCATCAAGTATAGTGTAGACTGTTAATTATCAAATTTGCGTTTCATTATTCTTTTCAAATTAATCTCTAAATTATATTATGCCATAATTTATCTCTTAATACAATAGTTATGCATTGATTTTTCTTCAAATTTACCTTTATCATTCGTAAAACAATAGACAATACAAATAGGAAGTTGATTCATTTCAATAATTGTCCTAATTCTGATTAAATTGTTTATGCCTGTAAAGGTTTCTGTTTACATAGAAATAAAATAAGCAGCCTGATAATTTGACGGTATGAATGTTAACTCTTTTATTTGTCTTCCTTTTTTTGTTTTCATAGTGAACCACCGCCAACCACACCTCAACCTGATGAAGAAGAAGAAGGTCCAGCTCCAGCATCAAACTCTGGTAACTCAGGAAGCTCAAATCCTGCACCAAGACAACCACAAGGTCCACTTCCACCACAATTCAGACCAAGTCAATCAGGAGTTAGACAAGTTGGTTAATAACTTGTAATCTCATAAGATGAAAAGAAATAATAATTAATGGTGACATAAAGAAATGCATACAACAAAATAACACTCACTTTTCACAATCAACTAACACCTTGCACACACACACACCTTCAACAAATACATTAACACATATCCAAACACTCACACAATCACCACTCATTTGTCCATCAACATACCATTAAAATTTAATGATGATCCGACGAGGCGAAAACATCAATGTCATCTTTTGATACTTTTGTCTCTTTCATTATGTGTCTCAACCTTTCTCGTTCTCGCTCGATTTTTCACTTCGAAAATTGAGTTGAGTTCTAGTTTGACCACTATTTTTTCACATGTTTCCTAATAATTTTATATGTTCAACTATTTCATTTTTAAAACAACCAACACTACAAAAATAAAAAATCTTAAAAACGAAAATTTATTGTCACTTTCAAACTTATACCGATTGTTGAAAAGTGCAAGTTGGTGTCAAATATTAATGTGAACCGTTTTTAAAACAATTTTGTACAAAAACAAGTTCATGAGAAATGCGTTCATTTATCTGAGTAATTACAAGGACACAGCAAATTAAAAGGTAAAAATTGGTTTTAATTTATTTTGAATACAAAATTTAAAATTGTGATTCTTTTATATCTACAAATGATTTTAAACATACAAGGGGCATCAAAGCCTCAAATGAGGGTGAATCATTAATTATATTTTTTGTTCAACAGGTTTTTGTTCAATTCAATGTTTGGCCAATCAATCAAAAGATGGACAAAGATTGGCATCATCTTGCTAATCATAAGGATAATTAGCATCACCGGAGTTTACTATCATAATTATAAAGCTTGAAAGCTTCATGGAAATATCATCAGGGATTCTTTTCTTTTATTACTTTCTCTCTCTCTTTAAAGGAATAATTTTTAAGCGAAAAAGAAAAAATAATTTCCATTTTATCCTTGAAATTTGATGAGTATAAAAATAATAATAGCTTTTCTTGATCATATTCTTGTTTCTTTAATTTTTCTTTCCTTCTCTTTAATCTCTTAGGAAATTAAAAATTATTAGCAACTAAGAGTCCATTTCAAGAGAAACAAATCGTTCTACTCGCAACTCTTCACTTTCTTTATCAACAACAACATTCAATGATTGAATCTTTCCTGATTTATCTTTCGTTTCGTGCCTTCTCTTAGTCTCTTGATCCAAGTTGTTCTGCTCGTTATCCTTGAGATGGACAGTATTATTATCCTCTGCGGCATTTCTTTGGTCAACAATAAACTCTAAAACATCATCACTGGTATCATCGCCATTAACAGATACACAACCACTATCATCGACAACAGCAATGCCACTATCATGATCATTTACAGTTATTTCATCGAGATCATTTATGTCTCGAGAGGCTGATAATGTTTTCCGTGTAAAAGAGACATAAACCTCTTCTTTATGATTACCAGTTTGATTGGTATTAACTATTTTAGGAGTTTGAGTTGACTCAAAGCCAGGAGGTCGCCGATCTTTGGTTAATCCACCAACATAGCTTCTGTAATATTGTTTCACTGTCCCATAAGATTTGTTGAATCCTAATGCTCGTCGTAATTTTTTCCAGAATATCTCCTGTTCACTGGAATCATCGGACCAGGAGAGATAAATACGAGTCTTGAGAAGAAAATGAAGTTGAGGGGCAACTTTTTCCAACACTTCACTGCTCATCTCTTCTAATTTGATTAGAATCAGACCTTCACGATTTTGATCTAATAGAGTGTTGTGGGCAAGGTCAGTCTCAAATCGGCACCAAGGACTTTGCGCAAAATTATTGGAGATGATAAGAATTACTTTACGGCTGTTACGTATTGATTCAGTAATGCATTCACTAATTGGTCTACCAGCGATAAAATCTCGATCATAAACACACAACTTTACATGACTTTTAGCTGGATGATCAGTTGATGGTAGAGTTGTTGATGTGATTGTTGTTGATGAAGATTGGTTGAATTTAACAGATGAATGGCTGCTGTCAAAATGTTCATCATATGGTAGCTCCTCTAAACTGGGAACCAGAACGTTGAAAACCCAATCAGAGTCATTTACATTGTAGCAAACAAAAGCATCGTATTGATAGCTATGAAGAAAATCATCATCAACCATCGATAACAAATTGCGGATAGTTGAGTTGTAAATGAAAGCTATTATGAGAAAGAAGACAGCCAAAAGAAGAGCTGCAGACACGGTGACCATTAAGATGCCCACAGAGACGCGGGCACTACTTCGTGAGGAAGACATGGAAGGGCAATCATGGTAGAAAAATTTTTTAAAAACAATCGGTGGTTCAAGAGGGGATTTAGATTGGCAAAAGTAATGTCTATTTGATCGGAGGGGATGATGATCATGAAGAAAATGGATACTTGTTGTATTTAACCATTCAATAATGCTTTTTGGTGGAGCTTGGGAGGACGCAAAGGCTGTTGAAACAATCTCTTGTTGTCGATGAACCAATTGTTGAATGTGATCTTGAATCTTGGCGTGGTGAACATGGTTCAATCTTTTTTGCTTTTGGTCCAACAATAACAAGGGCCCATCCCAGTCACATTCACATTGCAATGGATTAAAGGCAAAAGATAAATTTTTCAAATTACGAAAATCACCCAACATTTCAGCTGTTATATGAGTTATTTGGTTATTCGATATGTCCAAGGTAGTGATGAAACTATTTTTACCAAAAATAGTATAATTGTGCCAACTTTTGATTTTATTGTGAGACAAGTTAATGTGTCTGAGTTCAGCAAAATTTTGTAACGTTGTACTGTTGATCAAATCGATTGAGTTGTGTGATAAATCCAACATTTGAACGTGTTCATGCATTCGACGCCAAATGTTGAAATCGTTAATATCATCGGAGGTTAAATTACAATTACTTAAACGAATCATTTCAATGGCTTCCAGGCCAACAAATGTATCTTCTTCAGATGTTCTCACATTACTTATTAGCTGAGGATTTTCACTCAAATCAATGTAGATTATTGATTTTAACGGAAAGAATGTTAAATATTCGATACTTTGAAGGTTACATCCTCGCAGATGAAGTTTCTCCATCTTGAATAATCCCATAAACAAGTAACGAGGTAATTGAGTTAAATTTTTGTAACTTAAATTGAGTTCCTTTAAATGAGTACGATGTACAAAAGCTTTTCTTGGAATGTTTAATGGAGTATATCGAGCGATTTCGTTCTGATTATTATCTTTGCCATCAATAACACGATTGCCATCATCAAATTTAACCTGATACCCAGAAAGGTCAAGATATTCAAGTTCTCGAAAAGGTTCCAGTAGGTAAAGTGGTATTTCTTGAATTAAATTTCCTCTTAAACTCAATTTTCTCAAATCCTCTAAGCCATCGAAAGCTTTTTCATCAACGGTTTCAATTTGACTGGAATCAATGTGCAACACTTTGAGATTAGGCATTGGTGGTATGTCACCTTCCCTCAGCACTTTCCAGGGAACATTGGCCATGTAAAGTTCAGTTATTGTTGTTTTACTGATGACTGTAAGTAAATCCTTTGGGACAAATGAGGTACTTAAAGAGTTGGAAAGATCTAGCATGTTAAGGCCAATATTTGTTGGACTGGTAAGGGAATGAGAAAAGGATGAGTTGGCCATTGATTGTTCAACCTCAAGTTGAAGCTGTTTCATATTTGAAACATAAAAAGGTGATAAAATTGACTTTAAATTGTGTATACGAAGTTTGGGATTACCAGCCAAATTTAAACTAATAATATTTTTTGCGAGAGGTGCTAAAGCTAAGGGGTGGATGTAAGTTATATCACAGTCACTCAATTGAAGATATTTAACTTGAGTTAATGCCTGAAAGTCGTCCTTGTTTATCTTAAGGCCACTTTTGTGATTATTGTTCCTCTTCCAATTAATAACAACTCCAGGTTTGTTAACAGAAGTGGGGCCATTTTCTTGAGCAGCTTCACTATCCGATGATCTCAACACAGATAGTAACACAGAACGTGATTTCACTGTATCGTCATTGCTTTTGTGGCCATCGATTGGAACTGAATGGTTGGTGGACATTTCATTATAAATATATTCAATTTTCTCTAGATTGTTTACATCGCTAGGGTTGATATTTGTATTATTAACGTCAACAACTTTGGCTCCGCATAAATGAAGATGAATCAAATTGGGCAAAATTTTATCTGAAGATGCTCTTAGGATTGAAAGGAAATAACTTTGATCCCAAAATGGACCATTACCAAGAAAAATAAGCTCTTCAAGACTTTTAAGACCTGCAAATGATTCCAGTGATATTTCCGTTAGAAGATTGTTATTGATTAAACTTAAATAAGAAAGTCTTGTTAGTCCATCAAAAGCACGAGACTGAAGAGATACCAATTGACTATTACTGATCAAATCAAGTCTAATAAGTTTGTCCAGACGATATGCACCGAACAAAAATTTGGTTAAATTAGTGATTCCAGTATCTTTGACAACAAGATGTGTCAAGTTGGCTGCAAAAGGGGTTAACAGAGACAAGGGTAACTCTTTGCAGTCGATACCACCTGTTATTTGAACTTGAATACTGGAAACTTCTCGACTAATCTCCTGGTTATTTGGTTCAGATGTAAAACCATCATAATAGGATTTAAATGAAATGGCACAATTGTTTTGAAACAGGGTACGATAAGGTGAATCAAAATCTAAACTTGTGTCAGTCAAATAATAATCTTTATCCCGTGATTCACGGATTGATATTTCTTTAGGAACTGGTTTAATTAATTTAATATGAATAATTGATTTCTCTTTTGGCCATAACTCCTCAGACACCCAAGAATCAGATGAAGTGTGGTGAGGAGAGGGTCGAACATCGTCGCCGGAAGGATTTCCTGTGTTGTAATTTAATACCAGTCCATTGACACCTCCGAAAACTGACAACTGATGAAATTGATGTTGGTCTTGATAGTGGATTAGATGGTGAGGCTGTAATGACTTGTGAACATGATGAAAATGACGATGGGAATAATGATGATAATGGTGAAGGATAGGTGGTGATGGATGACGACATGAGTGATTCCATTGAGCGATTAAATCAAACAAATCAAGAATACAACTAGAAATTATTACACTTAATATAAACCTTCTCTCCTTTGATGATATTCTCATTTGTTAAAGTGTGGGGAATCGTTTCTCCACCGACAGTACATTAATTTGATGATTATGGTGATGTTGATGAACAGTAAAAGTAGTCATAAGATAGAAAAAGAATGTAAACAAAAGGCAGAAATAAGATTGTTTAGATTGGAACAAAGGAAGCATAGGTTTTCATTGATTATGGATCCAGAAAACAGTATTAAAAACACGTCTTGTTCAAGTTTAAAACTAGAATCACAATTTCAATTAGCAGAAGATATTGCTTGGAAAGTTCAAAAGGTGTAATTCATTATTTAAATGCTAGGAACTGAATTTGATGCCATCAGAATAGCGTTTAACAATAGGTAAACATAAAAGTAAACACTTTGAGTATAACGATTAAGACAAAGGCAAAAAAGTAACAAAAAAATATATGAAAATAAAATGAAAATGATTACAAGTGAGGTTAAAATGGTGAAAAAGATCCAAAGAAATGCAGAAGACAAATCAAGAGAAAGAGATAAGGGGAGGAGAGAAAGAG
This sequence comes from Tetranychus urticae, assembly GCF_039701765.1. Taxonomy (NCBI): domain Eukaryota; kingdom Metazoa; phylum Arthropoda; class Arachnida; order Trombidiformes; family Tetranychidae; genus Tetranychus; species Tetranychus urticae. The sequence goes on along the minus strand of NC_142958.1, from coordinate 890,121 downwards.
AGAGAGAGATGATGATCTGAGGGGGAGGAATAAGGAATGATTCAGACGGTGGAGATAGAAAGGGAGTTGGAGAGTCTCAATAAATTGTTCAGAAGATATTTAAAAAGACAAGTTTAAGACTGATTTTTGGTTCTTTTGATGATTTGCAGAAAAAAAACATTGCGATAATCAACAGATTTCAATTGTAAGATACGATGAAAGAAGGAGAGAAAGGAATAAAAAAGAAAGAGACTGCGAAAAGTAATACAGAAGCTAATAAAATGGCGACAGAGAAGATGAAAGCTGTAATGAACTTCAGGCTCATTTTGTTAAAAGTAGTCCGAGTTTCATTTTAAGAAAGCAAAAAGTGAAAGTTTAAGATTACGCTAAAAGTCGGTCATGGGCTAGAAAATTTTACATCATTTTGTTGTATAATAATGATTGGAGAACAGGAAAATTAGAATTGAATATTGATGATTAACATTCACTTTTCGGTTTCCATTAAACCTAAAGTAATTTTATTTTACTTTTTCTGCTTATTTTGGGTTAACTGTTTTCACTGTAATAATCCTTTCTTATTGAGTCATTTCCAAAACCCAAAAACCAAAAAACCAACCATCAACCCAATAGCAACCCATAGAGACTCTAGATCCATAGTCAACCTTAGGTAAGTTCAACCTGTCAGACTAATGAAGGCCTATTCAATCTTATTTTACCTAAATTAACATCTATTAATTGTTGATCTTTAAATTTGATCAACACGATTGGAGCATTAGATGAGCAAATCAAATAGATATTAATATAAAATTTGGGTTCTTATAGATTTGAAGGTTCTGGTTATTCCTGAAAGTATTGAAATGGTAATCAATACAGTCATTAGAATCAACCTTGACCAGGTCGAAATAAAATAGCAAATAAAATGTTAATGATGATGTTGATTAAAATTACGATTTGCTGAGTTAAAATAATCAAATTAATCTAGCAAACATCCATAGTAGTCAACAATTTAAAGGGTAAAAAATGTACTTGGCTTTTGCAAACTCGTTTTGCTTTACCTCATTCATTTTGTTTTGTTTTATTGTATATGATTAACTTAATTATTTTTTGGGTAAAATTAGAAACAGTAAATGATGTTATATTACCTGGTAATTGAATTACGACTTATTCAATACATTATGAGATGGATTGTTAGCTTGGAAAATATCTCTTCTCAATTTTTTCATGTTAATGTTCTGACTATTCAAAGTTAGAACTAGAATAATATTACTAATGATAATTATCCAATGTGATAATTATAATAATAGTAATTACAATTAATTTTAATAGTGAAATGTTAATAATTATTGTTAAATATAGTGAAATGGATTGAAAAGTTGAAAACAACGTCAAAGTGCGAGCCTTTCGAGGAATGGCTGATTGTTGCTAAGAAATGAAAATTGAAAGTGTTACCTTGATTTAAAAATTTTTTATCATGATTTCTTTACCTTCCAACAGCTTCAGGCTAATTGTGAAAAGTAAATTTAATTTCAATTCTTACTGGACTGGTTTTGGCTTTCAGTGTTTGAAAATGTTGTTGATCAAATCTGGTGTTTGCTTGAAACAGATAAATCCTTCTTTTTTTAATTCTGTCAATTTATACACCAAAAATTATTCACTAATCACCATTAAAAATTTAATAATAATCTTCGTCGTCATCATCAATCGAAATCCAATTTACCAAATCATCTAAATCAATCAACTTGATCAAAATTATTGACTATAGATATCAATATTTCAATTTGTGTGTTCATTTTGCTTTTTTCACTTGTTTTGGTTTCCATTGCGTTTTCACTTCAACTAAATGTAAATCTTTAGGTAAGTTGTCTCATCATTAACAGCCTGGTAATCAGTAAATTGTTTACTAATCAACAATTGATTGGTCAAAGCCAAGGTATCTTTAACTTAAACTTGGACAAGATTAAGACTGGCAAAAAATGAAAAGGCCTAAAGCGTTAGCTAAATCAAAATTTTAACTTTTTTTGCTTCAGTTATCATCAGCTTCTTTCAGTAACCACATTCAGCAACCATTGAGAGTTAATGATGATAGTTTTAGCATTATGATCAGCATTATCATTAACAATATGATAAGTACTATGATTGGTGATATGGCCAGTAATATGGCCAGTTATTTGACCATTTTTACTATGACTAAGTCTGTAAGCTGGAAGAGTTATTGAAACTCGTTTGGATTGTGTATTAGAAGAGGCAAAGTGAAAGCAAAAAGTGGACTTTTCCGCGATTATGACCTCTTTCCAAGAATCATCAAACTATACCTTGATTGTAGGTGATTGTAAGGTGTCATGAGGTGACGGTCAAAGTCAAGCTCATTCTGTGAGTGAGTAAACATTTGATTCATAAACAATTCAGCTATCAATATCAATTGTAAATTGGAATGAAAAAAAAAATGAGGGAAAATTAGAAATGAATTAGCAATCAGTTGATTTTGCATACAAGGAAGCACTTCAATCAATCAATCAAAAATACTGCAATATTTTTGTCAATATATTTTCAAGTGAAGTTTATTTTTTTCATCATTTTTTCATTTAATCTTTAAGCTAAAACTTGACAGATTAGGATTTTATTAATTATTAAAGGTTAGCTCAAGGTCAGTCCTTGACTATTTAGTCTATTTACTAGGTCTGGATTGGTTTAACAATTAGTGGACCCTTGTATTTTCGAGTTTTGGCAAGTTGGAACCACTTCCAAAGCTGAATGGCTTAAAATTTCAAGTTTACTTTAAGGATTAGATTAAATATTTCCGGCCCTTTCCAGATTGACCTAGGAGTGACCTGAAATTTCCAACAGGCTTTCCGAATAAGCAAATAAGCACTTGGAATGTTCACATTTCGTGTTCACTTTCTTTCTTTGGATTAGTCTCTTTTCTCAGGGATTGGTGGAAAGGTTGATTTAAATAAAATTTACCAAGGTATGTTAGTTTAACATTTTTATTAAATCTTTGTTAGATTTTGTTTTAGACAATAAAAGAATAAAAAAAAGGAAAATATCACAAAGAGCAGTTTATATGGCAAGAAAGCAAGGAAGAGGAGAGAAAGACTGAAGTAAATGTGATGATTGAGGTATTGCATGAGTACGTATTTGTACGTATTTGTACTTAAAGGTGGGATTTTGAGAGTTACTGCTTTTTTGCTTTTATAATTGAATAATTTTCTACTTTTAGTTTCACTATTATTTTAACGTTGTTCAATCAATATTTCAACAGGAGCTTTGGGTCGATTGACCAACTCAAAGGCATATGGAATAGATTCGAATGGTTTGACTGATTTAAAACGATAACGTAGCAATAAACGTGAAAGGATCATCTTCAACTCCATATATGTAAACCTTTGGCCTAGACAGCCGCGTTTACCACCGGAGAAGGGAAGAAATGCAAACGGAGGGATTGATTTGATTTGCTCGGGAAGGAATCGATCAGGGTTGAAGACATGCGGTTCAGGATATATTTCAGGATCTTGGTGGAGGGAAAAGATGCTTAATGTAACACATTCTCCTTTGGGAATGACATAGGGACCATAGGTTACATCCTCATCTAAAATGCGCTGCAAGAAAGGAACTGGAGGACGAATACGAAGACACTCTTTAATCACGGCTTCTGTGTAGGTTAAATTGGCAAGATCATTCCAAGAATAGGGAAATGGAACATCGGCCAATGTTTCTTTGATTTCATTATAAACGCGCTCTTGAATATCGGTATGACATCCTAACAGTTGCATTATCCATGTGAGTACAACACCTGCAGGATCATGTCCAGCTTCGATGAAAGTGTTGACTTCATCTTGCATATCGATTTCATCTATCTTGAGAGATTCATCGGTGATTGAATCATCTAAATGATGGCGTAAAAGAATGTCCATTAAATTTGGTCGTTTTTTGGAGGAAAAGACATCATCATCATCATCAACCTGGCTATTTGCTTCGGAAGGATTGTGTGCGCCAGCTGATCCATTTATTGCTGGTTTGGATGATAATGTTACTCCGTTGGAATTACCATTAAGGTCATTGCCATTCATCATCTTTTTTTCTTTAACAGCTCGGGATTTCCATTCATTGATCACTTGGGTTGAAAAAGCATTAATAGTATCTATGTCCTTCTTATACTCTTTTCCGATTTGTGCTCGATAAAAGATGAAATCCAACCAGTAATGTGGATTAAATAAACGAGTGATAACTCTCTTCTTCAAGTTCATTATGGCGCGAACATAAGATGAGTTAGGAACGTTGATTGCATCTGGTGAAACTCCTAGCACAGTATCACATACAATATCTAGAGCAGCTCGAGGCATCAATTCCTTGACATCCAACACAGTTCCAACATGTCCTTGAAAATATTTGACCAGAGAATCTGCATGTTTACCAACAGTTTCAACACTATTACGTAAATTATCGATATGGAAGGCTGGCTCCAACATCTTTCGACGAGACCTCCATTTATTAACATGTTGAGTCAATAGTCCAAGTCCCATTTGTGGATGCCAAAAATAGTAAACATCACCTTTCTCAAGATGCTTCGAGCTTGATAACACAAGCTATAATACATTGAAGGATGAAGGGTGATATTTATAAAATTAAATTACAATCTGAGCACTGATCAAATCTTATATTCAACGAAAATAGTAAAAATCTTAAACAAATAAATTGCATCACAAGAGAAATAAAATTGGTCAATGACATTGAACTTACCTTAATCGATTGATAGTTGGTCAAGAATACCATTGGCTTGCAGAAAATCCAAGCTAAAAATACACCTTCCTTTTGTACTGGTTGAGCATGTTTTTGCATAAATTGTATTTGAACTGGATAATCCAAAAGGGTGGAAAATGGACGGAACAAGTTGATTAGTTAGATTAGTTGAAAATAAATGGAACAATTAACAGAAAATGAGAGGGAATACAAATAAAAGGCGACTTACGCTGCTGCTCTGCAAATTCATCGCTTTTTAACAAGTTCGTCTTTATATCAACTAAATTTCCAAGTATACAGTGGCCCTTGACATGAGGGAATTTAGAAAAATGTCGAACAACTTTAAAATAATTGTATATAAATTTGATTAATACGAGTAAAGCCAAGGTTATAATTAATCGATTTAAAGCTACTAGAAGTAAACTGTATTCAATCATGATGGTAAGACCAATAATGTGAATAAACCGATGGGTCAAAAAGATGTGACAAAGTGGCTATTTCATCTGCAGGTCGTTGAAACAATGATTAGCTGGACAATGTCTCTTAGCAATTTAAATTTAAAAAGTTAATCCGCTTAGAGCATTTCGATTATCGATAACAATTTTTCTAGTAAGTATCGATGAAATCTATCGATTTATCAATGCAGTACAAAACAGCTCCATCTGTGTTCAAGTCTGGTATTGGACTCATTGGTCTCTATTAATTTAATTTGCCTATTTATATTTATTGTAAAATTAATAGATTAAAGTAATAATCTTAAATTTGTTTGAATAATCATTCAACAGTTTATAGTCAACGTGAATCATTTGATTTTTTTCATAACTCTCTTTAGTGAATTATTCTACCATCAAAGAATTCAATTTTCTGTTATTTTTTTCCTATCTTTTTATTCTTTGGTTCGAACAGTTTACTACAACAAAATAAGTAAACAAACGTTTAAAAAACAGTGAGATTGGTGATAAATCCACACTTATACATTTATACACCATAATCATTTACTCGCTAATTTAACTAAATTTTGATACTCATCTAATTTTTTCATTTATAATTTTTGATTTCATCTTACGGGATTCCACTTTTTTGACTATATGATTGATCTGGTCTGGTTTATATCCTAAATTTTCACCTTTAATCCAATTATTTCAGGTAAAATTCCGACTCTTTTTTATTTCTCACTTTCTACTATTTTTGCATACTCTCTCTCTCATTTTCTCACTTTCGCACTTTCTCTTTTCTTTCTCTCTCAATGCTTTCTTTCTTTTTACTCACCGGTGCATTTTTTTCCATGTGAATGACTAACCTTCAAATTTTTCTTTCCATTCCTTTTCGGACTTCCTTTAATGAACATTTTCAGTTACTTCTCACACACCTTAAAGTATTTTAAAACCATAATGTTTTGTCTCTTATCTTGTCCTCCTTTTTTTTGCAGGTTTTAATTTATTGTATTTTTTTGGATACAACATTGAGTTCATTTAACACTATTATACAGCAACAGTTGAACAGACGCAAATAGGAAGTTTTTGTTATTTAACCAGGACTAAACGGCTTCAAATACCATTCAACGGTTTTTTTCTTGATTAAAAATGGTGGTAATATGTAAAGAAGATGTTTTTGACTGGTTTAAGAAACTCTCTGGTGGGAAACGAATAGAGCTGATGTGTGGTCTCCTTAACCTTTGTATACCCTTGGAATGGAGATTCTTTGCTACTTTTCTCGAACAAGCTGCTAAAAGAGATTACAATTCGCTTAAAGAAGCAGAAATCAAAGCAAATTCATTAGAAGAACTAGAAAAACTCACCCAATTAGATTGGCTCGCTGCTGATATAGGACCTCAGCCAGATGATCACCATCATGTTGGTGATGTAACTAATGGTCAATCTATGAATATTAATACTGGCGGAATCTGTAATGGTAACGTGAATCAATCTATTCCAATGAATGGTGGAAGTGTATCGATTCATAACAATGACACAAATTCAATGGACAAACATTTGAGCTCTGTTCGATCAAAGATTGTTGTATATCTGTGCTTATTGAATTCAACAAATCGCGTTTGTGCCACTTTAGTGTACAAGGCTTTCCGAAGTCAACTTTGCCTTGAAAATATTTCTCGCCATCTATTTGGATCTGTAATGGACTCATCGACGGCAAATAGTTATACAAATGGGACTCAGACACCTTCCTGTACTCTTAATTCAGTTTCTGGTAAATCAGGAACTGGTGCTAAAGAGTCACCAACTATACATCACAATATAAAATGTCAATCCAATGAACTTGGCTATTCTCATCTTGTATTGGATAATAAATTCTATTCAGAGATTGTTTTACTCCATACGTTAGCTATACATCATCCAGCTTTCACGTTTGATCAACAAACTCTTCTCAGCGAACAGCTACAAAAAGTCCAACAATGGATGGATGCTGTTATGTTTGCTGCGGCAGCCACTGCCTCAGCTAATTCTCTCTCCTCTTCCTCGACTCCTCCCAATATCCCAGTTGTGCCACCAACAACATCCATTACAGATTTAAATCAATCTCAACTTGTCAATTTAACTAGTAAACTATCTCTTAAATCAACCCTAAGTGATCACAAAACAAGCTGTATACCCTTACCTAGTGAAACACAAAAAACATTACCAGCTCCTCCTCCCCCTCCTACTCTTACCACAACAACCACAACAATAATTGAATCATCTGCTATTAAAGGCCATTCACCGACCCCAGTAATAGCCACAACAAGTTGCCAAAGCTGTTCTTACAAATGCACATGTAATTTTAGTAACAATAATTCACTAGCCACTACACCTTCATCCACACCGCCGCCAACCGCACTATCTGGTCAACATCCTATTAATCATGTCGGTTCTGGGCAATCGACAGTCTCTGCTCAACCAACAACTATGTCAACATCTCCTATGCATCCTTATTGGTTCTATTTTCCCCCTCCTCCCATACCTACTCAAGCTCCTCTCATTAATGGTTACACTTCACCAGCTCAAGCAACAGAACAATTATTTAATTATTATTACGCTGTAGCCATGGCCGCTGCAGCATCAACGTTCGGTAATTCAGCAGCCTCTACAACACCCTATTGGCCACATTTTCAAGCTCCTAATGGCCCAATAACCGCAAGTCCTTTCACTGGAATGCCAACACCTATTACGACTGGGGTTAATTCACTAGTTGCGGCAGCGGCAACATTCCAGACTGCCAAATCCTCTGTAGTTAGCTGTTATAATTGTGGTGCTTATGGTCATCATGGAAATGAATGTAAACAAACAAATTTTGACGAACAAATGATACGAAATTGAGGTCACGATTAATCTAGTCATAAGGAAGAAATAACCAAATAGCAAATTTTTTGTTGGTCGATTACCGTGTTAAGTCCAGTTGATGGTTTAAGTGTCTACGATTGGAATCTAAAATGTACCTGCTCTTCTCTCATATTTACAAAAGTGACATTACACTTTCTCTATCGTTTTCTCCCAAAGTTGCCAATTTGTCATTTATACGAATGTGTTTTTTTCAAGAGAAATTTTTACTAGCCGAAATTTATTCGAATAGTTGATGAATCGACTCATTGAATTTACAATTATTACAGATGTACTCTGATAAGAAAAAACAAGCAAGCTTCTCCCCTGTAATTGTGCAATTCCTTACCCAAGCTTGCGAGTGAAAGTTAGTCCTTATCATCATATCTAAATTACATCAACATTGATACCACCACCGCCGTCGTCATTAATGTCACCATCCATTATCAACACATTCACAAGTCCATTTAATTTTGAAGAGACCAGAGCAAAAGGAAATCATCATGCACTTATACCTGATCAACTTTGTTTTCTGAAGATGCCCCTTCAACTGCTTACTCTTCATTCTTCATCCTCTCAATAACTAAAACTATATCGACAATGTTCAGTTAATTTTTGTTTTCAATTTTAATTCAGTTTGTTCATTTTATCTTTAAAAAAGAACCTTTTCTCGTATTAACCTTTAATTGGATTCACAATGATGTTGCAATAGTGTAAATAAAAATCATCATGTTCACGTAATTATCAACATAACAATTTAACCACCATGTAAAGTCGAAATAAAGAGTACTTTATCACCATCAGCTAATTTGTACTCATTTTCTCCTAATATTTCCCAATCAACATCGTTAACCAAAATAAGAACTCCCGGACGAATAGAATCATCGTTAACAAACAGTTCAGGTCGTTCTTTTAAATGTTTTTCTTTCAAATGATTGATCAAATCTTTGATTGTCCACTCTACCGGAGCTGATCCATCCTCACCACTATTCACAGGCAAAGACAACTCTTTCTTGGTAACGTTATCAAATAATAGCTCCATTCCACCTTTAAATTCAACAATGATATTCAAATGATTGGACATTTTGACAAATCAATCTTTAGATGACGACAAATGGATGAACAAAAACGTGCAAAAACCAGTTAACTTGATAATAACAGAAATAAGTTTGAGAAATGGGATTTCATTACAATCAACATACAAACTTTGAATCTTTAAAGGCAAATCATGCTTCACACATGCCTACACCAGTTAGCTTCTATTAGTCGTCACCCGCCAATCTTGAATTGATTAAATTAAAAGGACAAACTAAGTACACGACCCATTTAAGGAAAAGAGATGGAAACTGAGTGACAAAAACAGAGTTTTTCCAGAACATGATCGCTAGTCACAGGCATGAGAAAACAGCAATATTTCCATAATGAAAGAACTTTAGAGTAACCAAAATTTAAATTAATCAAAGTTGATATCACACAAAAAGGATGAAATGAAGACACGAAATACATTAACGACAGAACATAATATTGATAATTCAGATAAACTGGTCCAAATATGCAAAGTGTGGACCAAAAAAGGAATGTTTGTTTAGACTAATGAATAATGCAACAGTTAAAATATTTTGTTTCAGTTTAACTAAAAAAGTATATTGTATCAATAAATTAAAATAAATAAAATCCCTTTGAATGCGAACCAATAGATGGCTCTAGAATAGATAGCAAAAGCTCAAAAGGCAAGCGGTTTATTCAAAAAGGGAAGACTCATGATGATGAAAAATAAGATTCAATGCAAAACTGGATTGAATAAACAACTAAATCAATTACAAGTCTAGATATTAATCTATGAGCGTTTATTCAATAATTGTCAAAATAAAGATTAACTAGACTCGGGTTTAATGCAAACAATATTGTAATAGTAAAGTCTCTTATTAAGGTTATGTTATTATTTATATTAAGCTTCTTAATCCAAATTTTTGGTAACAGCTTTTCAGTTCTCATTCATATTAATAAATCAGATAAACATTGATGTGATAATTTTAATTAGTTTGAGATACAGAATCGCCATGCTAACTGTTCACCACTTTTTCATGTCTTAATGTTCAACTAACCTTTTAATTGAAGTATTTTTATCAGCTTTAATTACTCGATTGTCACTAAACTAGTTAAAAAAGTGGTTATTTATTGAAGAAGATTAACCTCAACAAAATTAACGTTAACATTGGAAATTGCAAATTGTTGTCTATTTGATTGTAAATTTTCCCAATTTTTTGTTTTTTTGATTGATTCGCTTTTCATAGTTTATTATTATCAATCTTCAATTAAAACTAATTTAATTATATTGACGAGACAAACCATTAAACATTTCAACTGACAGTCCAATTAATTTTGATGATTAACCAAAACTGAAGCTAAAATAATCAACTTGTTGTTACTTAATTTCTTGAATCATTAATTGAAAGATATTTGTTCAGTTGGTTAACATTAAAATATTACAAAAGCATTGAAATGTCTAATATCGTTAAACTTTGATTAGTTGGTGAATCAAATTAGAAAGACAATGAATTAAAGTTGCATTAAAACAAAGATAAACCTGGAAACATGAAAAGAAATACAAGAAAAGTCAATTAAGTATGTGTGATTTAACTAACAAGTTACTATTAAGATGAATTGCTTCTTGTTCAATTAACATTGAATTTTCCTTCTTTTTTTCTCTCATCTCAATCTTCTTTCCAACCCAAAAATAAAGATTTAAATGTTTAAAAATCAAGGCAATTGAATGTGTTTTTTTTAATTGACATCTTAGGCAATGAATTTATCAATCAGTAAATTGTGATTGTGACACAAAGCTGAATGTTGTTAACAAACAAAACTGAATAATGAAGATATCTTCATCATCGGCTTAATCTCAACTATTTTGTTTCATGTTAGTTTTTTTGGCTTTTCATTTGCTTCTTTTCAATCTCAATACCCTAAAGTGAAGTTAAAGTATTCCTTGGTTAATTGGTGAAAGCAATTTATGGTTCCATCTTAATTAACTATTACAATTGATTACTTTGAGCCTTTCTTTACCACCACATATTACATTTGGGTGCGAGGTTCCATAGAGGCAATGACAACATCCAAGCGTCTCAAGTAAATCAAGATGATCATCTGTAAGCAAATCAGTTCACGATTAGAATCACGCTCATAAATTTGATTTTTTTGCAAGGCAATAATAATAATGTTAATAATGATGGTAAGTATAATGAAACGAAACAAGGTAAAACAAAAAGAATGGTGAAGATGATGATAGAAGATAAAATAACTAGCAAAAGGCAGGTAAATGAACATAAAATACTCTCTCTTCCTCTGTTGCGTTCATTTTCATTTTGTTGTAGTTAAAACAATTTGTTTACTCTCATTTGTCCAGTAATAATAAACAAAATAATAATACTCATAATAATCAAATCATCGAAACTGCGCCTCAAATCAAAATTACTTTCACAAGATTCTGTTTTAACTTTGTTTGGTTTCATTAATAATTGCTGTTAATAATAGCTACTACATGAAGTTGCTTCTGAAGATGATGAGAAAATGATGATCAACATTTGAGGCTGAATAATTTTCTCATTGAAAACTGATCATTGAAATTGTTGTAAAAAAAGGTCACAGACCTTTATTAATATCATAGGTAAAAAACAAAACAAAACATTAAACATTATAATTATGCCTTTCTGTGTGTCTGTAATCTTACCTTGTTTTTACCTGGTCATTTTTACACTAAATGATTTAATCAGATTGGTCTTCTCTACTTCTCGATTGGTTGATAAACTTAACCCACTCATCATTAAACAGGCCTTTTATCAGTTTCAATCAACAATCACGATTACAATAATCATCTGAATTATCATCACAATCAACGGCAGCCATCCATTGGTTAAGCTTCTTCCAGTGAACATTGTAATAATTATCCATTCCTTTGATTGATTATAATGATGTACAATGGAAATCCAACTCTTATTGTTGCTCCATGAAATCCAATTTATCATAGTTTCTGTAATTGCTGTAAAGAAATTAAGAAAGGTGTAGTTAATGAAACATGAGTGTATAAATTGTGATTCAATCAAGTTAAACAAGTTAGTTGAAATCATTTGCTTACCAATGTTAATTGCTACTGGGAATGATTATTTATCACATTGTTTAAACACGGCATACCAGAGTGTTGTAATTAGCGAAAATTACTATTGAAACTAATCAAACTGATCACTGACAATTGTTATTGATTGAGTAAATTGTTGTTTTAGTTTTTTGTGTTTTCCCTATTTTTTAGTTGAACAGTTTTTCACTCCCTACAATCAAGCAATCACATCTTCAATTATTAGCTTAATTTTTACTCCATCATTATCACCATAGTCTTTATAATCAAGATCAACTTCATCAGCATCTCTTGTCGTTTTTTTTCACTCACTAAACTAAATAAAAATTACTTGATGTTTAATTAACTAGCAAAAGAGGTTTTACTGTTGATTTGCTTTTAATTAGCGTTCACTATCAGTTAATTAGATCCAAACCAAACCGTTTTAATTAACATCATCTTTTACCTTCTGTTTATTACTCTATTTAACCAGAAAATATAAATGAAATTTTGGGTTGGCAAAAAAGTTGATTACATTGGACCAATTCAAGAAAAAACTGCAACCAAAGCATCGCAAAAGAAAAGCGAAGCGAACACACAAAAAAAAGATTTTTGTCTTCTTCTCCTTGATTATTCCCTTATTATGATTACCATTATTATCATTATGATTATATTTATTATTTTATTACCATTAAATAATAGCAATAGAAATCAATGTTAAATGATTAACTTTCTCTCTTCTCGTTGCGATTAAATATTCATTAGTAAACATTAACATTCAGGTACCGAAAAAAAATGCTAAAGATAATAATAGTTCAACTTGTTTCTAACCTTCAATAGCAGTACATTAATTAACTCACTCACTCGTTTTTTCACTTAATAAGGTAATCATAATGATTAAGGTGAATAAAGAAGGCAAAGAGAGATTCATAATAATCACAAAATTAAAAGGAACACAATTAAAATGTATTAAAAAAAGTAGTTGAATAAAATATAAAAAATTAAACAGAAATCAAAAGTTGAAATAAAGTGAAACAAAACGCCGACAACATTAACATAGCAACATTGACAACCAATGAGAATCGTATTGAAAAGTAAAGCGCGCAAATTGAAAAATGGAAAAGTCAAAAATATTGAAAAAATTTCCATGAAAAATATTATTGGCGAGGTTGTCGTCCATATTGGTATGTGTTTTATTTGATGTCATCATAAATCTTGACCCAAGTCAAAACTTAATCAAATTCCCGATCCTCTATAATTAAGTAAACGATATTTTAATCTGAATAAAATGTCAATTAATTATCTTCATCAACATGAAAAGGAGTGGTAAATTAACTCCTCTCTTCTCAACTGCTTACTGCTTCTTACAAGCTTCTTCATCATTTTCTTCAACATTTTCTTCATCGTCTTCTTCATTTTCCTCTTCACCATCACTATCATCATCTTCACCATCATCTTCACCATCATTTTCACCATCATCTTCAAGAAAGTAGGTGGAGTTAGGCAATTGTAATAACAATCAAGGCAAGGCAGAATCGATTTAAAATTAGGAGAAGAAAATCGCATAATTTTAGAGCTATGGAGTTAATTTGATCAGGCAAGTTCATCTTATCAAATAATTATCAACTTAAATATAGTTTATGCTGAAAAATTGAACGATTGTTCCTAATTTTCAATCGATTCTGCCTTGCCTTGATAATAATCATCAAGATAATAGCAATGTATACAAAGTCACAAGTTACAGTGAAAAGGAGGAGAGTTCAGTGGGATTGGCAAATTAAACATTAAAATACATTTATTAAAACAATTTCTTACCTTTTCCCATTCAGCCTTTCATTTGTATTAAAGGTATAAACACTAATAATGTTAATAATGATAATAATAATCAACAGGAATCAATGAAAACAAACAATATAAGGTTTGGTGAATGAGAAACAAAAACAAGAATCACATTTGTTTTCATCACCTAATCTTCTCACCCATTGTTATTACAAGTTGATCAATGGGTTTCGCGATTCTGCCAAATTCAAATCCATTTACAAAATGATTATTTATGAATTTTTCAAAATTTATCAAATTATCAATTTTACAATTTACAATTTGATTACAATAAATGGCCTTTTGTTTCTGTTCATCTTTGATCAAGTTTCCTATCACATTGCATTGAAGGTTATAACCAATATTTACGATTGATCAATGTCTTTAATTGTGATTAAAAGGTATAGGTTGAGTAAAAAATAATTAATCTCAACATATAGTTATTATATATATAATATTAGTTTAATATTATTTACCTTTAGGCTGAAATTGTTGGCCTGTAATTGTTGATTCTGTCATGTTGAGTATAAATTGTTGAGAGAGTCAAGCAATTATAAGGTTACTCTGATTTGCTGTATTTGCTTTTAAACGGCTAAGAATCGGGTTAACATCATTTTCTTGTTCTTGTTGTGATCATATTTTTTAATAATCATAATCAGAAGCATAAAAGTTAATAATTATAATGATCATGATGATAAGTAACAATCAATTATACAATTATAAATGAATGATAATTGATTGTTGTGAAAATTTGTGATCAAGAATGGGTTAATTCTGGTTTTTTGTTTCATTTAAGAGTTAACCTCATGAAGATGACTCTTGGTTACTTCATTTAAAGTCATTTTTACTGTCTAATTGTGATTAACAGTGATTATGATTTTAATAAGAGTTAACTTTGATGCTTTAAATCACTAAATGCTTAACTGATTAATTATAATACCAATGAAATATTTAAGATGATTGTTGAAGTGTTTGTTTGTTGCTGTTGGTGATTGGAAAAGATGATTACATAAAACCATATTAAACTTGAAACCTTTAATTAATTTGATTGATTGAATATAATATAATTTTATTAATACCCTTTTATACATCAGATTAAGGTATTAATCTAAATTACTATCAAATTAACAATATAATCAAGAGGATAACAGCAAAAAATGGAAACATTTTACCCATTATTTTGCGCAAAGTTAACACTGAAATCGATATTGTAATATTGATATCCAACAATCAAGTTAACATTCGTTAACAGATCATCATTTAAATTGTATTAAGTTAATAATCTATTTTAGCCATAAAAGTAAATGTTGACAGCCTTTCATCATAACCATCAACATCATCATTATGATGAGAGAAGTAGGAAAATAAAGGAAATCAAAATTAGTTGAAAAATACCTAAAATTGGTTGAAGATGCTGTTGTTTACATGAAATTGGGAGGTTTTAATGGGCGGTTTGAGTTGTTCAAGTTAATTGTAGGCCTAATACTTTTTTACCTACAAATTAAACATTGTTCATCAATACTTATAAATCAAATTGAATGTTGTATTAACTCGTTAAATTGATACTAAAAAACAATAATATTGATTGATTTATGTGCTATCGATTCATCATTAAAATTGATCAAAACATTTGACTTTAAACGTGTAACAATAACTTGTATTGTTACATTAATATAGTCAGATTAATCAAACATTGTTTCCATTGCTGTTATCATAGCGAAGTAATTACACTAATCGTCTCATGATCTTAATAAGACTTTGATTCCCTATCAGATGGTACATAATTATGATGGATGGAATGGTAATAACTGAATTAATGATAATCCAAAGTCGCTTAATTTGCTGATTAGGAATCATTCAGATTTTAAGGTAAGGTGAACAGCTCAATCATCCCATATGTTATCCTCAAGTTCACTGGTAGTCACAACATTTTGGCGACTCAAGTTCTGGTCAAGATTTAGCCTGATCCATGTAAAGACTTGAAAAGACGATTAAATAGCGATGCATTAATATGATTTGAGCAGTTGGTTAAGCCTGGAGAGAGAAGCTGAAAGACAAAACAAAAATAATCGTATGAGAACAAGAACAGTTATCAATAAAATTTAGGGTGAAAAATGAATTGTACTTACATTTGTTTGTTGAATAACTCATAATTCAAAATAATTGAAGCAGTTAAAGTATTACATCAAATATTTTCAGCAATATTATGCAGTCACTCGAAGAGCTATGCTTGACATCCATATTTTATATGAAAAGCACAATAGATATACACAATTGACCGGTTGGGAGATGAACTAAAAAAAGGAAAAAGAACAATTTGAATTATTTACTTTTATATAGATAAATTGTAATCTAATAATGTTATTAAATTCAATTGTATTAATTCCAGCTGATTGCTCAGCTCATTTCAAGTGCAAACCCTAACGTGTAAAATGTATACTTGTTACATACACTTGTTACTTGTACATTAAACATTGATAGACTTGGCCAAGACAATGTAACTGATTAAGAAACCATCTCATGGGTGAAATGTTAATCAAACTATCCACTGGTCTTTTAATTATAATCCTTGGATAATTATAATCATTAACGAATGATGATTGCTTGCCATTACATCCATATAAAACCAGAAGAATGCATAAAAGGTTGCTTTGCTTGCTTGATAAACATTAAGAGAGAGGTAAAGCCAGAGTCAACAATTATGCTTTCATTGTTTGTTTGAATGTTACCCTGCAAATATATAAAAAAGATGAATGTAATCACAATCATAATAATGATGATAATAATGTAGCACTTAACAGTAGTTTAATTGTAGTTCAATTGGCAGTTTTGTTAATAATAAAATTATAACAACTTACTTTACCAGGTTAAACAAAAGAGGTAACAGCAATAACAACAGCAACAACAAATTGTCTCCCCACATTAAATCCTTTTTTTCCCTTAACACATAAATATACATATGATACACCTCGTAATTAACTTTAATTGTGTGTGTGTTCATAAGTTGATGATGATCTACATTAGTACCTTCATTAGTAGTTAATTTGAGGCAAAATGTTAAACGTTCATTACACCTTTTATATAAGATTTGAAAATGCTGTTGAGAAACAAATGACAACAGCGACAGTAAAAGAGTAAGAGTTAAGAGGTAAAGATGGAATGGGTTTAAGTAGCCGTGACAAGCATGAACAATGTATAAATACACACATCTTCCTGGTCATCACAATCATCTTGATCATTATCATCAACATAATCACGAAAGACTAGTTTAATCAAATGTAATGTTAACAAAAAATGTAGTGTTTAAAAATGTAATGTAAAGTGTTATTGTCATTATGACGGTTTTATTTTGCGCGCCATGTTTAATTTTACACTGAAACAGTGAAAAGAGAAAAGATGAAAACAAAGATTTGTAACAATTTATTTCGCATATACAATTTATTCAATTAATACTAAACACATTTGTGCCTTAATGTACCTTTAATGTGAATATCTCTGTGTGTGTTTTTTTGTACCTGTTAGCAACATTGGTTTTGTGCTTGAAAGACTTAGGGTTAGGCCAGGTAAAGTTAGTGATAATCATCATTGTCGTGGTAAGATTTATTACATTTGTAATGTTATTATCATTATCATTATGATTATTTATTTTACAGCTTCTAATTTAACATTAAAGAGCAAGAGAGCGAGAGAGAGAGAGAGAGTGAGAAAAAGGAGCAAAAAACAGGTAAAAAATGTTCATTTTAAAATGAATTATCATCATAATTTGAAGGAAAAGAAAAATTGTTCAAAGATTGTCAAATTTGGTAACGCCATCTTCGGAGATTTAAGAATCTCCCTGCTTTTACAATGCTGTAGCAGGCTAGCCGGTCCAGAGCGAGTACAACCTTTGCGAGGTAAATTAATTGAATTAATAGAAATGATAATTGCTCCAGTGAAACTTTCAATTATTAACAAGGTAAACTCTTTACTTTCTCTCTCTTCTTTCACTAATCATTATCACTTATTCCTTCTTTATCATCATCTCTTCACTTCAAATTTGTTGCCTTCTCTCTTACAGGAGCCTCCGAACACTTCAATTAATCTGTTGTAAAAAGTTGAAAAATATTGATAATTTTTTCTTCTCCTTCTTTTCCTTTGCCTGTTGTGAGTTGATGAAGAAAGATGAAAATTAAGATGAGGAGGATAAGATGAGAACGAGAAGAATGAGGAGGGCCAGTTGACTTTTCACTTTGACCATTATTTAATGCATTTTCATCCCATTAGTTATCTTCTGTCTATGAAAAGATCATTATATTTGGCCATTTTTCTCCTTGCTTTTTTACTTTGCTTACGCCATCATCATCATCATCATCTTCATCAGTAGCATCAATATCTTCACCATCGTCTTCTTGAATATCTTCTCAGGTTGATGATTAATGGTTATCTGGTCTTCCAAATAATCTTTCTTACCTAAGATAATGATGAAGAGAGGAAAAAAATTAGTTTCTGAGTTTTCTTTTGACTTTTTGTACTTACTCTTGTTAAATAATTTCAACCTGATTATATTACAATCTTATATCAATTTTAATTTCAACAATTGATTTTTCAGTTAATTCAATCAGGGTGGCCTTGATAGGAAGATAACAATTTTTGATTTTCTTTACCTTGCTGTTGATTTTTGTGTTGATAATAATGGTAACCATCAAGTGTAAACATTAATCTAATTTTAAATTCCACCAAACAAATAGTTTCAATATAGAAGCTCCGAATCCAAGTTTAATCATGATTCAGCTGAAAAAGAAAAAAAAGTATTGAATTAGCTCTAATTATCGATGTTATTGGGGTTGAGTTTTGCTTTTTTATTTGGTGGTTATTAAAACTTGGAATTGAAAGATATTATCTTTGATAGATTGATTGCAATGCATTGAGCTATTGATCATTGTCTTATTTGAGTTATTGCGCATTTTAATTCTGCCTGGTTAACATTATTTGATTTAAATTTGCCTGTTCCTTTGCTTGGTCAACTCTCTCAATGATAATACTCTTAAGGTGATTTTGGTTTGGACAAAATATAATTTAATTTGATGATCACACTGTTTGTCTCACCAATATAAAATGATAAGAATGATTTAATATATACTGAGTGAATCAATAATGCAAGGAAAAGGATTACAGGAACAAGAATAAAGTTTAAATTGAATTAGCAGCTATTAATTGAATTTGATTGAATTTCTTGTCTTATTAATATCAACTTGTTACCAACACACTAGCTGACCATCAGGTTTTCGTGGTACAACTAAATCAACTAGAATAATTTAATTGTGAGTAAAAGGAAGGGGAAAGATTATGTTAAATGATCAACATTATTGCAGTCTTTTGTTACTGTTATGATTATGAAAAAGGGTTAACGATTTGCTACTAGTGAGAAGCAGATGAAAATAAAAGCAATAAATCTAATTGAATAAACTACAATTAATATACTTGATATACCTTTTAATATTGATTTGAGCGCGATTGGACAATTGATAATGACAAATGATGATGACCAGGATGATAGTGGTGACGATAGGAAGGAAGGCAAAAAAGGAGTAAATAGCCAATATTTACCCTTTACAATTGCAAGGGTAAAAGAGAGGAGAAATAAAAAGGCCAACGGGATAATCAATTTGAGGTCAGTTTGTTGATCTAAACGATTAACCATTGAAGATGAACAATCTCAAATAATAGTGTACAACAAACTTATCACTATCATTATCTTCGTCAACTGTAGCTGTCTTTTTGATGGAAACAATTCTGTTTTCATTCAACCTTTTTTTTTGGTCTTTCTCCTTGTACACCATAACTGATTGAATCTCGACTGTATAACAATAAACTTATGTCCACTTGAAAGTTACACACTTCCCATCATCAACTCATCATTCTAATCATAATCAGTTGATGGTTTAAGCGTTTCTTTTATCCTTGTATAACCCTTAAGATTATCCAATGTCTTTTCTGGGTTCATGCTGCCAGTCCATACATCCAAAGTTGTAGGGTCATGAGAAAGAAGATGAAGAAAAAAATAAAATAAAAACAACAATAGCAGCATTAAAGGTGATGCGCCAAAATGGTAAGCCAGGGAAAATGATTATCCAACAGGAAGACTGGAATGGATGAGAAAAGAAGATGACAAACTGATGTGATGACAAAATTAGGATAAATTAAGACAAACATTGTCATCATAGTCTATTAATTAAAACAGTTAATTAATTCAAAAAAGCAAAAGTTAAAACAAAAAAAAGAAACGGTTAACCGTTACTAAGCATAAACAAAAGCGCACCAATCTTACAAAAAATTGTACCAACCAATCAGACGCAATTAGGGTGGGTGATTACATCGATTCATCGGTTGTAGTCGATAAATCGATGTTTTAATGAAATTTTGATTAAAACTGATTACCTAATTGTCCATCTCTAAATGCAATTAACTCTTATGACTGTCAAATGTTAAAATTGGAAAATTTAAAATGTCTTTTTAAATGAAATCACAAAAATGTAAAAATTGTTATTTAAAACATTTCATTCAATAGTAATTGAAATTGTTGAATCTTATATTAACATAATTCCGATCTGATCACTAAGTTAACCATTATTGTTGTTAAGAAGATAAGCAAATCAGTTCCTTTCTGATTAACATATAAATCTGATGGTGAAAAATGTTCAATTCTGAACGAGATTAACTCTAAATCTTATAATCAAAATTAATGTTGAAGCGCTGTTAACCTGAGACTATATTTATAATTATGGATAATCAAGTTGAATTAACATTGAAAATGATTAACAATCTTTCGTTACAATTGATTATGAATTAACACGCAATAAAAATTGCACCAGCAAACTAAATGTTATTAAATAATTTCCCAGAATCAACCTTAAATTATTGTTAAAATGACCAGAAGAAGATTAAATGTTGATAATTGACTTGAATTGATTGTCTCAATGGTTAATCGTTTTAATAATAATCATAATTGCAATCAAAGAGGAACCCCAAATACAGAAATACACTTTGAAAGGTTGAAAAGTCAGGTTAAGCAATTTAGCCTTTACAATGGATTTAATAAAATTAACCTTAACCTTAGATTTTAATGATCTAAATTGCATTAAATTGTTTCCTAAACACAAAATCTTAAACAAATTTTCAATCAATATTTAATGAACACTTTAATGAATACGTTAAGGTGCATTTTGATGTAATTTTTGGGTTTAATATGCTCTCAATAGTTTCATTTTGCTATTGATATTGATCTAAATTGCTTGTCTCTACAACAATTAAATTAAATTTTTGTTCATTTTCAACTAAACTTTTTCCTTCTATTTTTTGGTTGAAATGTTTCAAAAAAAGTAGACATTTTATTCAATAATAAAACATTGACTTGGTTTTTTGGTTGTTCATCCTCATCTTGATGATCAGACTTTAAAGCCTTCAGGCTTGTTCAACAATTTTCATTGTATTCAATTAGTTTGATCACAAAATTAAATTAAAAAATGAGATAAAAGGAGCGAGAAGAAGAAGAAGAAATTCGGAAATTGTATTGATCAATATTGAATTTGATTCTGGTGTTTGTAATCATCTTAACAGTTGACTGAGTTTTGTATCAGTCAGGTTTGACCATAAAAACAACGAGGCAAACCATCGACTCAGTGAACTGTCCAATGTTAAATGATGTGATTTGGAAAACGTTCAAATCTAATTTCCGATTTAATTTAAATCAATGAATCTGTAAATGACAAGCAATCAACTTTCAAATTGTCCAAAAGATGCAAAAAACAATTGGAAAAGCAGAAAGCGTTAAATAGCAACAATCAAACTGATAGTGAATGATTAACAGACTAATTGACTGCTAAAATAACCATTAAAATGGATTGTAATTAAAAATCATATTAATGGTTAAAAGTTAACCAAAGATTGAGTAAAATCAGGATAATGATTAGGTTGAAACTAATGAAATCAGAAATGATTAGATTTCAATATAAAGTTGAAAGGCTCAAACCCAATTTTAAGAGTGGGTTGAAATGTCATTAGACAGAATGTTTCAAATTATTGAGTTTCTGGATAAACTTTGATGACTTTTGAAAATCAATTTATCCTGAACATGATATTGATGATAATGATGGAAGAAAATATTTCAAGATTTGTCAAGAAAAATTGAAAACCAGAAGCTCAAAGAAGGTAAAAGCCAGCAAAAATGGATCCAAAAAGTTGATCATCTTTTCACTTGCAAATTACATTTTACCTTAAACTCAACTTATAATAATCTTTATCATGTTCACCTTTTCTGTGGGTGCAGTTCAGTTCAATCCCTAATTGATTAACATCGAGATTAACTTTGGATCAACTTGTTGATCAACTAATTATCAATTCAAAAGGCAATATAAAGCAAGAAAAAAGCATAAAAAGTTGAACTCTTGAATATTGGTAAAGTTAAATTTATTGTCGGCTGATCGGTTGATTAATGGTTGAAATGAATCCAAATTAGATCAGATTAAACTGATTAACATTAAAGTGAAATCAAAACCAACAAAGCAAAGTGAAAGATTTAACTGTTAATCGTTTATTGAAATTTGAATATATTTAAGTGATTGGATTGATTGTTGAATGTTGAAAGATGAATGAAATGTTTTTTTCACAGAAAATTCATTTTTAAGATGAAAATGATTTCCATTGCCTTTAAGGAGTTGTAATCGTGATCACCTGATTATTAGCAAATTAGGGAAGACAATGAATGTTTCATGTTCATCATGATCATCATCAACAGAATTATATACTCTATATATTTATCATTTATGAAAAGATGATGATTGAAGATGGTTAAAGATGAATATGTAAAAAAGACTGAATAGCAACATAAGAAATAACCATTTAATGGATTCTCCCGCAAGGTTAGGGTTACAATATTTGCTATTTCAAACTGAAAACATCAACAACAGGGAATGAAAAGTTTCCTGAACAAAAAGATTCTTCCATTATAATGATGATGATGATGATGATCAAGATGATAAGGATGAGGATGAGGATGAGGAAAGAGTTACCTTAGGGTAAATTGAATGAAATTTTTTTGTCTTGTGTTTGCATTCATTTTCATTTTACTTTTAGTTTTTTTCTTCTCATTCTTATGACTATTATTTTTTTTTCCTCTGCTTTTCATGATTTTTGCTGAACAATAATCATCTTCATTTCAACTGATTGTAGTTTTATTATTCATTATTATTCGCTATTATTAGCTTGTATTATAATGACAAAGTGTTGACACAAAATATATGTAAACAAGCGTTTGTTGTGAAGTAAGGAAATTTGAAAATGTTTTTAACTTGAAAAATTGTCAACAAGTTCATTTATTTTAATAATAATGGCAATCATTGTAATTGTTAAGATTACAATAGGAAACAATTGTGAAGGTAATTGTTTAATCAGCAGCAATTAAATCAGGAAAAGGTAAGACAATGCAAGAAAAGTAAAGATTTGTTTTTGTGAAAAGATGAAAGTGAAAGGATTGACAAAAGCAAATGTTTTTGTAAGAGAATTATATTTTTGATTTTGATTCAAATCACTTCTTTAATCATCTTCATGGATTGTAAATGATTGAGATGTGATTAGTGATAATTTGGTGGAAATAAATGCAATTGGTTTTGATTAAAAGCGCATATCAGTTGCTTAGTTGAGTGTGAAAATGTTTTACATCCAAACCTTTTCATATTGAAAGATATTACTAAATATGTATTATCAAATATCATTGCTTAGTTGACAAAAATATTTCCTCTTCCTTCATCATCTTCATCATCATCCAACTTTTGATCTTTTTTTCTCTTCTTCTTTCAGAATTGATCTTTTCTTACTGAACAGATGATGATAATAATAATGATGATGATGTAGGAGTATTGTGTGTTTGATCACAATTTAGGGGTTGAATAAGGTTTTAATAGCAGTTAGTAGTGAAGGTTTGAAAGAGGAAACAGATTATAAGATTGTCATTGATGAAGAAGATGAAGATGGAGATGATGATGATTATATAGGAGTTTTTTGTTCTTTTCATCTTCTCTCTTCTTCTGTATTTTGCTGTATTTCCCTAACATTGCTTTGGGCTATATTAGGAATCCGTCAAAGAATTACTTGGGAAAAAAAAGAAATTTCAAATCGACAAAAAAGGACAGAAAAGTTGACACACTATCTTCATCATTATTATTATCATTATTATTACTATTATTATTACATCGCCATTTCTTTCTGCTATCTGTTGTTGATTTTGATTCATCATTTCAAGTCTTTCATCTTCTATTATTAATACTGTGTATGATTTGCTTTTTTTGTTAACTTTCAATCCTTCCATTTACTTTCCTCTGTAATTATCTTATTATTCAATGAGCTTCATGTTCATTCAGCCTCTCTTTTCTGGTTCAATATTTATTAAACTTGGGCCTGTCTAAAGCTCTCATTTAAATACGATAATGTTAAAGGTTGATGATTAAATGCTTTTTTTGCAATTTACATCTTCAATCAATTTATGCTTTTATGCAATGCAAAGCTTAATATATGGCTGACCCCTTAAACGCAAGCAGATTTCTTTGTCAACATGCATTTTTAATTCGTTAAATTTTTTACTTTTATTGTGTATTAATAATTGTTTAATTATTTGTAGTTTAAAGTGTTTGTCTATAAATGTTCGTACATATTTATTATAAGTGATCTTATTTGTCGTTTTAACCTCAGAATGTGTTCCACTGACTCTGACCAGGAGAAGGATTGAGGTGTAGTGAAGGTGACCTTTTCATAGTCAACTTACAATGTCAAAATACCAATTAATAATCAATTTAACAAATAAACTATTAAATAAATAACTAATAAATAAAATCAAATTATTGAAATTAAATATGAAATCAAAACCTGGAATACAGGAAATTTATGAAAAATATATTCTTAGCAAGCAAAATCAAACACAACTAAATAACGCAGTCTAACACTACCTAATTAATAAATAATAATTCAACAAAATTATTTAATTTGAAAATATCAGTGTTGGCCATGTTGGGTGGTGGAGATGGTCGACCCCAGGACGTTTGCCTTGACCTTGGTCAAACTCAGGATGGCTATCTGAAGCCACTCAGCAAGGAAGTCAGCAATACTCAAAGAGATTAGCTCAAATTAAACAATATACTTAATCAACATGGACCTGAACAAAAGGATTTAATAAAAGGACCTAAACAATTTAATAATTTTATTAATCCATTAATCAAATAATTATGTAAATTTTTTTATTGTCTTTTGTAAACTTAAGCGGTGGAATGTACCGCTATGGGTGTGATTTTTTTGTAAAAACACCAGATGGAATTTCTCTATGACCGAGTTTTTCCGCCTCGACCCTCTGTCGGGCAAAACTGTAATAAGTTTGCTTTTGCTTTAATAAATTGTCTTGGAGTTTCTATTGTTGTTTACGTGTGTTTTTGGTTAATTATTTAATTGTTAATTTTGTTCATATCTTATAAACTTAATCAGTTCGTTATTTGAAATGTGATTTGTTCAATGTATCTATTATTGTTACAATTTAGCCTAATTTTTGTGCATTTATTAATGTCTCAAGTTAGATCTTGTGGTAAGCTTTGTTATTTAATGCGTGTTCAGCTTCCATTATTATTAGACTAAAAGATTTTGTTATTTTTTTCAGGCCTACAATCATTATTATTATAACGATTGGTTCATGTTAATTAGAGCAGGATTGTGTTGGCTTCATTTGGCAGTCTAGAGATTTATTGTGATAATTTGGATTTCGTGCTTTTTCAAAGATTCAAACTCAGCATTACACTGGAATAATTTTTGTATTGAAGTCATTTTATTTACTTTTTTTTAAAAAAAAGTTGAATCAAAGATTGGCATTTTTGGTTTCTCATATGAGCGAATGGAGTTTTCAATGAAATGATAATCAGGAAAAAGGTTGATCCTCAAGTCAAGATGATGATATGATCCACTTGACTTTTAAGATGGTTTGCTGGGATCTCGTTAAATACACAAACACCCATTCCAATTCACATTCTTGCTACTTCAATATCAATTGGGAAAGAAATCTTTTCTCAAATCTCATCTATTGACTTTTATCCTCATCATCCAACAAATCTTTCATCTTGCAACTTTATTTGTTTACATCATATACTACATGAACAGGGTTTCCACTATATGAGAAACTCATCATGCTCCTTTCATCGTCATCCAATGAAGAACTAATATGTTACTTATATTATGCTCTTAAGTACGTATTTTACTTGTTGATGAAACGCGTGTTCCTATCAACCTTTCTACCTCCTTATCCTCCCTTCCGCCCTCCTTGCGTACTCCTTCATGCCTTTACCTCTTACCGCGTAGCACGTGTCAAAAGGCAACAAGAAGCTTATTTTGTTTTTTTCATTTTAATCTCACTCTTGTCTCTCTCTCTCTCATTTTGTTTACTTTAACCTAGCTAAACCTTTATTTATTCACCATCTTGTCTTGTGGTCAAATGTTTGACCTTTCAGCTTTAAACTTTGACAATTTAATCACAACACACCAATAACGCACCCAGATGAGTGGCCTTAACCCGAAAAATAAACAAGAACCGAACGAGGAGAAGCAATCCAATGAACCAGTTAATCTAAAAGCAAGTGAAGATACAATGTTACAAAAAAAGTCATCTCATAATGGCGAAAAGAATCATGGAAATAATTTATTCCCACGAATTTAAAAACAATACTCAGGCTAATAATAATATCAATTGATGAAAGGATGAGGAGGACAAATGGATAAAATTAAAGTTGAATGATATAAAAATGAAAGTGTGCTGAAGAGTCAATTGAAACAAATTGAAAGCAAGTTAAAAATGAAAAAAGAGGTAATATTGATACATTCACATTTCAATAATATTTATCTTATATTCATATATTTATTCATTTTTTTGCTTCTCTTCCTTTATTAGCATTTTTCAAGTATTGATCCAATTTTGGTAAAGCAAACGATTTACAATTATGAGTGGATATACCTCAAAATGGACGTCATGCTGCGATTTTTGATATTTCATCATTATAATGATATACATCTAATTGGCATATTTAGAGTTTGTTTTCATTTGCCGATGAAATTCAGTTTACGATAAGTGCTAAATGGATTTAACATTTATTAATATGTAATATTTAATGGTTATGAATCAAGATAAATAAGCAGGTTACAGGCGTTTGCACTCCATTGTTATTAATACTATTATTATTACATATCTGTATTTGTATTTTCATCAACAGGGAGCCTATTTTTACTCATTTTATAGTTGAAAAAAATATTTGACTCAATGAAAAAGATGAACTGAGACACACTTTGCTCTCTTAAAGGTATACATATATGTCACACAAATGTATCATCATCCAATTATGATCAATAATTTTGTGATGAGAAAAAAAAGGAAGACTAATAATAGAGAATGATTACAGTGATGACAGTGATAACAAGATTTTAGTTATGAATAAATGATGAGAATGAAAATTCTCCTCCTTTCCTTTTCTTTGTGATTATGACAAGGAAACAGTTGGTATTAGACAGTGACATTTAACAACTAATCAAGATGATAATCAACAATTAGCATTGCTAATCAAACACTTGGCAACAATTAGGATAAAAGACAAATAGATCAACACACACTCACAAAATAAATGGGTAACAATGAAGTGAAAACTGACCCTTTTTTTGCGTACCACATAATGTGTGGGTGACACTTGAAAACAAGTTGAGCCGAAAGGTTGTCGGTTTAAACCAAAAAGTAAATCATCAATTAAAATAGCGATAATCAATATAAATCAGTTAAAAACTGAATGTAATTAATCGCTGAAATGATAAAACAAAAGGCAAACCAAACTAGCGACATCCAGCAGAGTTACAAGCGATTCCCATAAAGCGCACTTTTCAAGCAACCCATTGTCACCCATTGTTAACCCAATCATTGATGTCAATTACCTAATATGTGATTAAATGTGTAAGCAAAAGATATGATCAGAATTTCAAGATAATATGAGATAACAGTAAAATAAGCCATCTAAAAGAGCTAAAGAAGCAGTCAATACAAAAGTGGGTAACCTTGATGAAGGTCAACAACCAAATGAACGATATGCTTGAGGCTTTTGTTGTTAGAGAGTGAAAAAAATAGCATCCAAAAATGCCTTACGGTTAAAGAACCGGAAATATTATGACCACACCTTTGCAAGATTATTATAAACAACAAGTAACGGTACAGTGAAAATCAAAGTGAACGTAAATAGCACGTTCTAGTAGTAAGTAGTAAGTAGTAGTAGTTGTAAGAGATGATCATGATGATAATAATAATCATAATCATCATGAGTACACACATAATATTAAATCAATAGCAGTAAATACATATAAATAACCTGTGGGTAAAAAAAGCTGATGATCTTTATGGGGCATTTTAACGACTAGACGTTACTGCTTCAAGGCTTGGTTTTTTGTGTGTGTGTGAGTGTTACTACTTTGGCTTGTTGATGCTTCTGTTATCTGTTGGCTTTAAGCGAGATGATGATGGCTGATGATGATGAACGCCTTAAAGGAGATGATAACCTTGAAAAATATTACTAAATCCAATTGGTCAAAGTGTAATATTTATTTTATCCCAATAAACTTGAATGAATAACTTTAAAGGTAACATTGGTTTGCTTTAAGAAAATCCCTAAAAATGGTCTTTCCTCGGTTCCTTATTTTCTTGCTACTTCATCCAAACTGTACTTTTTTGTTCATTCTTTTTTCTTCTTTTCCATCATTATCTTCTTCTTTCCCGCAAGGTCTTCAGCCTCCTCCTTCACCTTGTTCATCACTCTCACTCATGATGTAACTTGAATGGCCGCAGGTGAATCAGTTTTTTGCTGCTTCAAACCGCACTTTCATAATATCATGTATGTATGTATATCTTTAGTTTGCTGGGTTAACATTTCTTCTTCTTCTTCTTTCCTTCATCTTTCAGGGCTTTTCCTTTGGCTTTTCACTGGTCAGTATTGAATCAGACTGGTTAACGGCACTGCGAAACAGAAAGAGAAAGAAATATGTTACAAGAGTGAGAATTTTGTAGTAAAAAAATTTACAAACATTGCCAAAGGATAGTTACTTACTAATATAATCATTACATTCATACACAGTGTAACACTTTTCATTCATCAAAAAGAGATGTAACCTAAAGAAATGTTTTTTTTATTTCATCCTTTTTTCATCGCAAATTTGCTTTGCACCCAAATTTTAGTCATTTTTCACCCTTTAAATCATTATCCTGTATTAAGTCACATTTCTGGGTTTTCAAGTTTAAACCATCATGCTTATGGAGATGATTACAGATAAAGATCAATGAAATTTCTCAAGAGTTGAAGATGATCAAAAATGTCAATAAGATGTTCAATTGCATTTTTGCATTTGCTTTTTTTCACTTCACTTTGCTTCATTTTTATCATCATCTGAATCAGGATCATTGCTTTTTGTGAATTTAGTTTCACCACTTCATCTTGATTTCAATCTTCATGTTGAATGAGAATGTCAAAATTGCCTTTCTGCTGATGGAAGAGAGGAAAGAAAAGGATCCAAAAATTGAATGACTGTAATAGACTTTCTTCTTCTTCATCAGCTGATGCTGGTGAAAAAAAGAGGCAAAAAGGGATCATTTAGATTGATGATAAATGATGAAGTTGACAGACAAAGACGACATTTTTATCGTGACCTGAAAAATATATATAAAAACGTGTAATAACTTGAAATGCAAGGTGATGGAAGAAGCTGGATAAAAGATGGAAAGATTCAGATTTCTGTTTTTTTCTTCTTCTTCTCCATTGACAAGCCATTCTGATGCGTTTGTCTGATATCAATTTGTTCAAATTTTTTTGCCTTTTTTTGCACCATCAAATTTCGCTCATCATCATCATCATCATCTATCCTTTCCTTTAAATACATTTTATCATCCATCACCAATCAAGGTAAAACTTAATTTGACATTAAACGCAAACCTGAGCAACAGCATAAATATAAGCATCACAAAAAAAGTGACTTTTCAATGAGAAAAAAATATTACTCTAAAAATGCAAATAAGAGGCAAAAAATGTTGAAAAGGTTGAAGTAAAAGAAGGAGAAAAAGATAGAAATGAAAATCAATTGATAATCATGATATAAGCCATGAAAAAGCGTGACCCAACAAATTGATAGCAAATCAAAATGTTCAATTTGTTTTGCATTTAAATGTTGAATGAAACAAGAATAGGAATGATTATTATGATGGAAATACATAAATACATAAAGAAAATGATGAAAAAAATTTGTATCCAAAAAATGAGCTTATAATGTTGAAGAGAGGAAGAGAGAGAAAGAGATGAAAAGTAGTTACAAAGAAGTAAAAGATGATGAGAATGATGAAGTTGATGATAATATAAGTACAATAACAATGTACCGTTAGAGTCTCCGCCTTGAGAAATACAAATGCAACCAATAAGAGGAAAGGCGATGATGGATCGATATAGTGAGTTTCAATGAGACTTGGCAAGGTTCAGTGTACAGTGAACATTGAGTAAAATTGAGACTAACCAGAGTCAGAGTAAGGTTAAGAGTAAGGCTTGGAGTAAGACTTGACAGTGGCAGGAGTGGGTGGAGAAGGAGGATCAAGATTATGTGAATGAGTGAGGGAGTGAGTGGATGATGCGCGATACCTGAACTTGATTAGGATGAGGATCATGATGATAAAGATATAGGATAACAATAAGGAACCTCCCTTAAGGCAACAAACAAAAAACAAGTAAAGCAAAGCAAAGATATTGCCATTTTTGTCTCTTGATGAAAATTGTGTTCCTCTTTCTCTTTCCTCGATCATCATCATCATCATTTGTCCAAAAAGCCTTTCTTTTCTCTCTCTTTTTTCTTCCTGTGCGCTTTGCTTTTCCCTTTATTGCCCCTTCTGTGTTCAACCAGAGACAACAAACGCCTTTGGAGGTGAGGTCAACATTGAATTCATCTTATTGGGAGTCATGACGAGGGTTGAACCATACAGACTCTGTTCGTAACTGTGAATCTGTGTCTGTCTTTCACTGTCTCTGTGCTCTGTGTGTCTACTTGCTGTGAGTGTGGTTCATCCAGATTCCATGAAATCATCATTATAATCATCTGTAACAAGAAAGACAAAAAAGAAAGGATAAGATTGAGAGTGGAAAAAAATGGAGCAAAGAAGAAGAAAAATGATGATCAACATTTTTTCATATCCAACGTAACTCTGTTACACTTTTCATCTCACTTTTTACATACTTACATATATTATATTATTATTATATTTATATTATTCTTATGATTCTTATGAACATAACAACCTCAAGAGCTTTTCTCATGTGTTTCATTTTAATTATCATCAGCTTTCAATTAATCTGTTCATCATAATAACCATCTTCATCACCCAACACCACCATCTTATTAAACGGAACAACAATAAGATTGAAAGATCAGTTTAAATCTTATCCTCAAACCAGCTTCAGCTTTAACCAGACAAATTAAATGTGGACAAATTCAACAGCAACAATTAAATTTAAATTGTTGACCAGCAAATTGATAAACTCTGTGAGTGTGTTTTAAATTGTGTTGTTACCAGCCAAGTAAAGGATAATTTTACAAAAAACAAAAGTAAAGTTGACCAAATAATTGAACTGCAAACGTTTCATTGAGTGGCAATCAAATTGCTTTCTGTTAATTTGCAACCTTAATCAATCTGAAAGACAAAATTAACAGGTTAGAAGAAAACAATTCACACAAAAATGTCTTTCCTTACCTTGGAATCCTGCTCTTGGCAGGTAAGTAATTTAATCTAAATTAAATTTGATTAATTTTTTACCACTTTTCTTTTGATAGTTTGACTATCTAAATTTATTAACCCAAACTATTATCATTAGCATTATCATGGTCATTATATGCTACGAACTGAAGAGTAATCAAGTAAATATAAAAGACTAACAAATATAACAAGTAATATTAACTATTATTAACTAACAACTTGTTATTACTTTATCATTAACATTTATCATGGTTACGATTATTTATAAACATAATTATCGTTATTAATATTATATATTTCTTTCTGGTTCCTTTTATGCAACAAATCATAATCAGTTCACAATAATCGTAACAATCAATTGATCACGATTAATAACTGATTTATCAAAAAGGGAAAAGGAAAGCAAAATATTATTGAAACAAATTGTTTCAATTGTGAACACAAATGAATATTTGAAAGATGAAAAATCTTCTTCTTCCAAAATCATTGGATAAATTGCAAGATAAGTGCTGAATGCTGTTACCCTCAAGGTTTCGTTGCAACGAAATAAGACCAACGATTTAACATCAACTTATTTCGCTTTCAACCAACAGCTTAAGGCCATTTTCAAAACTAAAGGAGGAGCAATGAGCAGCAAATTTCAAGGTTTAAACAGAGTAAAACAAAAACAAAAATGAAATGCGAACAAGAAAATTCTGTAAATGATAAACAGTCAACATTGATTCAGATAGTTGAAAGGTTGAATGTTTTCCTTCAAATAATTGTCTGCAATCGATAATAATTGCTAATTGTTTAGCAATTCCCAGACAATGAAGTTTCCATTGAAAAGACCATTTATTTTCTTGTTATCTATTTATCTCACAATTTCAATGTTTCTCAGCAAGATTGCGATTCCAACAATGAAATGTTAATAATGATCATTTCAATCGTCTTTGTTGATCGAATTTCATTCATCCAATTGTCTCGACATTTAAAAGATCAAACCTTTTATCCATTTTGAGTAAGCTTTCAAAGCTTACAGCATTTGCTTGGACGTAACATTGAAAATTTAAATTCATCTTGAAAAGCATTTTGAATTGAAATTTTCATCAAACTTAATTGCAAGTTTATTGACTGAAAAATTGACTAATTTATGTATCGATATTTATCTTTCAATTTATGTCTCAATTTTTGTTGTTGCACTTGCTTGAAACAACGATATTAATGATAATAATAGCGATGCTGATGATGATATAAATTATCAGCATCTAATTGTAATGTTAATAACAGTGTTATGAAACTGATAATGAATTGATAGTTACTTTAAATTTACTGTCAACTTGTATAATCATAATGGCAATATTTTAGCCCAAAGGTAAACAATAAATACCTTTTAACATTACTGCAAGTTGAAGCAATCAGAGTTGAAATGTGAATTTTTGTTTTCTTCACATTTCAAAATATCGAAAAGAAGGCGAAAAAATTATTGAGAAAATAATAATTTCCGTTAAAATGATGACCTGCAAAGTAACATATTGAGTGTTGAAGATGAAAAAAAGGTTTTTCATTGTAAAGATGTAATACAAATCATAAATGTAACCAACAACGAGTAAACGCTGCTAATGATTACAATAATTTACAGCATTAATACTCACGGTTTGGTTGCCTAAGGCCAGTTTAAAGGCCAAAATCCGTACTAAACGCACTTCTATTATTACGTGTTAACCAAACTAAATGATTACAATGGATGACAAGAGTTGATGTTAACAAACCTTAAAATAGTTGTTGTTTCATTGTGATTTACAGTTCAAGATTGAATCAACACAAAAAAATAAGGTTTGAAGGAAAAGCTGAAGAAAAATGAAAAGAAAACGTTTTGATAAGATTCAGTGATATTATTAACACTTCATTCATTGATAAGTCCTATTAATATCACTCCCATAATATTATCATTACCATTGCTATTATTATCAGTTTTTGAATCAATAAAAGGCCAATACAGTTGAGAGAGATTAACATCTTTAACATCACCTTTTCTCATCATCTTCAGACTCTCTTTCATCCTTGTTAACACCTCAAGTAACAATTGATTTATAAATAAATGTGTGTATACACATGGGTTTATAAAGATAAAGATTGCTACTCAAGTGTAAAGGTAAAATAATTACAATCAATTGTAGTATCAACTAGTAAGTTATCCGATATCTTTTCATAGTTTTTTTTCATCCATTTGGTTCCTCTTCACGTCAATGTCACTTGTAACTCGAACACAGTGCAAAAGGACCAACAAATCGTACCAATTGGAGTGTGAAAAGTGTACTTGGCAATCAGCATGAAATATAAGCCAATTCAGAGATGATCATGGTGATGATAATGATCATCAAACCTTCGTGTGACTTCTTGTTTATCTGAAGGAAAAAAGAAGAGAGAAGACGATTAAAGCTAACCTCAAAATACACAATTTTCAGTATAAATATTATGGTTCAACACTTCACAATTAAATGATTGTAAAACTATCTATCTTTACCTGATTTGTATTATGTTTAACTGCTTTTCAAATTTATCCAACCGATTGTATCCATTGAAACTTAACTTTTGGTGCTGGTTTAAAGCTTTTTTGTCCTTCTCTTTGTCCAATTGACAATCAGTAAACATGAATCTAGAATGGAAATGCGTCTGTAAGAAAAATACACAAAAAATGAGTTTTTGTCTTGTTCATTGTGTGTAAGTAAGTCTTTTCAACTGTTGGTTTACTTTTCAACAAATTGTACAACAAGATGATGAGGAGGAAAAAGATGATCAAAATGACAACAGGGAAACTTACCTGTCCATTTTAACCTATTATTAAGTTTGCAAGATACTTCAAGATGAAAGAGAAAGAAAAAAGAATTAGATTTTTCTTCTTTCATCACATCTTCATCTTTATTTACTTCATCATCTTATATAACTTTCAAGTCGCTTTACTTGTCTCATTCAATTACCACGAGAAGCTTCATAGGATAAAAAAAACTTAATACTTGTAAGTCTATAAATACTGAATATCTTTTAAAAGATGATGTTGGATGAGGATAAAAAAGCTCAAGAGTTGAACAGTTTGACAAGATCAAGATTTAGACTTTAAAAAAGATGTTTCACACTTTTCTTCTTCTTCCTCTCTTTCATCCTCTTTGTGTCTTCTTTATCTGTATTGAATAGAAGAAGAAATTAGAATTGTGACTTTAAATTAGACCAATTTAGGATAATCATTTAGATATTTAAATTATTATGCTAATAAATTGAGCTGTTGCTTCAAGTTTATTGAATGGTCATTTTGTTTACCTTTTGCCAATGTTAATCCAAACTGATTCATATTTACATTACAACGGCGTTTTGTAGTCAAAATGGTCTATTGATCCATGTACATGTGGCCACAATTGAATGACAACAAAAAAGTGAACCTGAAAAAATACAAATATGCATATTAATAATGTTATTGGCAACAATGGATGAGAATCTTGACTCAAAGTCAAATTATAATTGAAATGGTTTACCGTTTCAAGAACAAATTAACCAAATTAAATGGTTAGATTAGGACCCACATCCGGCTTATTTGATTTACTGAGAGATTTAGAGGGAATCACAATCCATCCAAAATGAGGTCAAAGGTAGAGTAAAGAGATGAACATCAAAATTGTCAACTGATTGAGAGTTTACTTTATATCTTTATCAGGTAAGTTATTATCCTGATCCAGTATTTAACCATAAAAAATGTATAATCATTCAGTGTTTCCTTTATTGTACCAGAAAATTACTTGAATCTCAAGTATTAACAGCAAGCAGCAGCAAAAAAAGCATCGAATCCAGTTGTTGGTTGATCATTTAAGTGATGATGAACCAATAACGTACCCAACAGAATTGGTCAGCTAAATGATGATGATAAAGTTACCTTATAGGTAATTATTTTAGCCATAAAAAAAGGTACAAGAGGATGTTATCATGGTTATAATGATGAGACTCAATAAGATTTGATCTCATTTCGTCTTTTAGCTTTTCCTATTCACCATTATTTTCATGCTTTTTTTTTCTCGGCAATCATTTTTTTCTTTCTGTTCCATCATCATCACCATCCTCATGATCATCATCATCAACAGCAGCAGCAGCAGCAGCAGCAGAAGCATCAGAATCTCTTCTTTTCCCAGTAATTCTAATCATCTTTTTCTTTCTTTCCATATTCCATCAGCTCTAGTCATTTCATGATGTTACTCCTTGTATTATTGTTGTTGATGTTGTTGGCGTTGTTGTTGATGATGATGATGCCTTAGGCGTATCTTTATCTTTACATTATATAGGATTCGTCTTCTGTGTTTCATCCTTTGCTGATCTTTTCATCATCTTTGATCATCTTTGTTCATCTTCCCATCTCCTTGTGAAACAAATAAACACTGAACAAATGGTATAACAGCTAAAATGTCATTCAGTTACACTTTGCGCTTTTCCTTCTCTTCTCCATCTTCTTGGTCTAATCTTTTTTAATCAGTTGTCCATTTTGATAAAAATGTTTCCATCCAATGATTTGACCAGTTTCATTACATTTAATATAAATGACATTTCCATCAATTTATCCCGTAATCATTTTTACTCCCGTCCATTCAATTGATATTACCTGTAATGATAGAGAGTAATAAACCTTTCATTAGTCAAGTAAAAGTCAATAAATATTATAATGTTAATAAATTGAAGTAAAAGGAGGAAAAAAGTTGAATCTCATCAAATCAGAATGAAAATATTAAATTCATTTTAACATTTACCTTTCAAAATAAACAAAAATGACAACAACAAGAAGAAGAAATGTTTCAATTGTTTATCATCAAAATTCATGTTTTTTTGCAATTTGTTCAATCTTTCATGTTCATTGATTCATAACAATTGTTGATGAAACTTAGTAACAACAAAAGAGATGAAAAAAAGGATGAAAATGAAAGGAAGGAATATGATTTGTCAAGAAAATTTATTCTTGCTTTAAGAATGGAAAAGGATGGAAAAAAATTCCCATATTTTCCATGTTTGTATATAGCGAAAAAGAAAGTTGCTTTTCAGGGAAAAAAGGGTTTTCTCTCAAATTTTGTTTCTATAATTCATCTTTCTTCCTATAAAACAGACCTATTATCATCTCTCGATTCACCTTCATTATCATCATTATTATCAACACAATTTCATCTTGTTCATCAACAAAAAGCTTTCATCCTTTTCATCATAATTTTCATGTCATTTTTCTTTCATCAGCATCCTTTTTCCGTCTCATTACAACCTCATCATCCTCATTCTCATCCCTAATCATCTTGATTCCTCCTTATATTCAGCAACTTCAAATTACTGTGAAACTTTCACACTTAGTTAGATAATCTTGCTTCTTTTTCCTCTCCTCATCATCATCTGTTAAAATAGTGTTAAAAGCAGAAATTGTGTTTTAAATTAAATCATCTTACGCCATGTTTATCATCATTGATTGCAATCAAATTTCCATTAACAATAACCAGTCAACAAGAAAAAATAATTTTGAATATTGTTCATGTTGAGATTCAAGTTGAAATGGTTTCTGTTTGAGGTTAAGCATTATTTAAAATTGATAATCAATTAGTTGACTAATATTGTTACAAATGGTTGTCATTGACTAACATTTTGACTTGGTTTCAATTTTTTTTTCAACGGTTGACCATTCACTTTGAATGTTCACTGATTCACCTAAAGGCAAGGTCGTTTCATCATAACGATTGAGATGATGATGAGGATGCTGAAGAGGTTAGCCAGATGAAAAAGGATGAAGATGAAGTTTGCTTTTTGATGAGTAAACAGTATTCATCCTTTTTCTGGTTCCCTTAGGCTGTTTAAACTTCAACCTAGATTTAGATTATTTTCATTTCACAATTTGTTAGTTAATGGTCACCATTGGAAATGATTAGTGTATTGATTAATATTTTAAATGATGACAATCAACACAGTTAAATGTAATTTGATTGCTAAAAATGATTCTCAATCATTAATGAACTCAACAGTTAAATTGTAACATTTAACTTGAATTAGCAAAAAATGATGTTAATAGTTTTCATCTTTGCTGCATTTTTAGTCCAATCACTTTGATAATCATCCAAAATGTATTCATATGTTCAACAATCAACTGGAAAACAATTTGTGATTAATTGAGAAATTGAACAACATTAAGAAAAACTATTAACATTAGTTAGTTAATTAATTAAATGTGGTTGCTGGTCAAGTTAAATGTCGATCAATCACAAAACTAAATGGTAAAGTTAATGGCTAATCGTGATTAAAGTGTTATTACAAGTTAATGATTAACCATTCGATGTTTAATCAATTTCACAGTAGAAACTGTTTTGTCAGTAATAAAAGCTTTTCTTGTTCAAGTTAATATCATCAAATAATATCAATTATTGAATGATAATTTTACCTTCAAACCTTTCATTTTGATTGCAAAAATGGTTAAAATTAACTTTAACCATTTCGTTCAATTCATTTGATATTCATTTTTAAGGTAATTTTGAAAATTGAAAGCAAAAATGAAATGTATATCTTAAAGATGTGATGAAATAAAATGAACAAAATGCATTAAATTTACATCAATTTATATTATATCAATAAATATCTGGCTATAATAGATGCGAGAATGAAAAGGTTGAAATTCAATCAATCAATATCAATCATCTAAATTAAGGTAACTTTGTAACCTAAAATGTTGTTAAGACGTAGTTATGTGACAAGGAAACATGAAGATGAACAAAAACAACAAAATAATATCTTATCATTGAGAAGTTAAGTGAGTAAATGAATGAATTAAAATGAACAATAATCGTTTTTACAGGTAAAAAAAGAGGCAAAAATAAGATGATAATGATGATGATGATGATGAAGGTAAAACTCGCCAAGATTGATCGTGAAAGTGAAAGAAAGAACAAGAAAAGGAAACTAAATGTTGATCTATTTTGTTCATCATTTTTGTTACGCATTTTTCTGGATAATATTTAAGGGTAAACAAGATGAAAAATCTTGTGAGATCTTTAATTTTCTAATAATGATTGATTATTATTGATTGTTAACCTTTTTTCTTGCTCATCCTCATCTTATTGACCATCAAAAGAAAGAAGAAGAGGAAGAAGAAGAAGAAGAAGAAGAAGTAAACAACAAAAAGGAAAACCAATGAACACTTTGAATTATCATTATCGTTATTATTTAAGGTAAAAACAACAAAATTGAAGCAATATTTTTCTGCTAAATTTGTTTCTATTTATCGATCCATTGTGATACCTTTAGACTGCATTCAATGATAATAATTAAATTAGTAACTGACTTTGGATGAACAACGAACAAAAAAAAAATAATTCAAAACATGTTCATTGTTAACTTGTCTGCCGTACTTTGGTAGACTTAAATTGATGACCTTAACTAACCATGAGCCACATAATTAGAGAGCACCCAAAGGTAACTCATGTAGTTACACTTTTAAAGTCACCAATTGTAATGATAATGGTAATAAGAGGAGAAGCAGAAACGATGACCAGCTCAACGCCCTCTGACCATTTACCTTAATCAACTTTAAACTCGACCTCACAGAGGGCAATTTACCCATTAACGTTTTTCCTGTTTAACATTCAGTCAATCACGAACATCAACGTTAAATTAACGAAAATTTTCCAATCATTTTGGCTTTTCTCTTCTCTCCTTTGCTT
This sequence comes from Tetranychus urticae, assembly GCF_039701765.1. Lineage (NCBI taxonomy): Eukaryota > Metazoa > Arthropoda > Arachnida > Trombidiformes > Tetranychidae > Tetranychus > Tetranychus urticae. Next base: position 850,650 of record NC_142958.1, on the reverse strand, counting down.
TCAATTTGCTTTTTAAAATTTACTTTGTCTTTACATTTTGCATTCCCTTTGAACCAAACGTCGAAATGATAGTTTTGCTCATTTAGTTTCCAAATGATTATCATTCATAACAACCATAATGATAATGATGATGAAGGAACAATTGATCAAACATGAAGAAATGATCAACAAAAATCTGGAAGAAACAAAGAAAAAGAAGAAAAATGAGAAATTTGGAAAAATTTTCAAGGTAAACATAAAAAGGTAATATTTAGAAAGACAAATCACATTAAGATTTTCAATTAAGGCTCAATGGCCCTTTACTATTATCATCATCATGCTCTTCTCGTGATTCTCATCTTCTCCTTTATTCTGAATACGTGTGTGATCTTCCTCTTTATCTTCCCTACTAATATGTAGGAGAAATGAAGTGGGTGAGATGATGAAGATAGGGTAAGAAAAGAGCTAATTGATTGGCTGTCATAAGAAGAAAATAAGTAAATGATCAATGATTAAAGGTAAAGAAATTAGAGGAACGAATGATTATCCACGCGGTTTCACTTGAAAATGACCTTAGTTTGCCTTTTTTTTCCTCTCTCTTCATCTTGTTCATCTTTTTTCCTCTCTTCTTGTTTCACTCACTCCTTGCCTTTTTTTCATCTTCACTTATCCTTCCATCATCATTTGCTATGCCTCTTGAGTCAAATATTATATCATTTCTATAGCATATAACTCATTACAATATTCATGAGGCTGAGTTATGTAAAGGTTGATATATCATTGTACAATAATAATGTACAATGATGATGATAATCATCAATTCATCCTGAAATTGTGGTTAACTTGCAATCAATGTTCCTGTTGGTAATTTTGCTGATGGTTCAAGTTGAAAGTGGAGACACCAAATGGGCTTTGATTTAATTTAATTTTCACCGCTTTCGCTTGACACTGTTTGTGGCCTCCAAATTATTATCATATTATTATGCACATTATTTAAAAAAAGGGTAAATTATACGCTCTATTAGGTATTACACCGAGTGTCCCACTCCACAGGGATCATCACATCAAAATTATATCACTAAATATAAATATAATATATAGTCCCTGTTAACAAGCTTTTCATGGTTATTTGTCTGTTCAATCATCTTTTACAGACCATTTTATCATCTAGTCAAATAATAATATAAACATTACTGTGTTTTTGGACTAACTTGAGATGATGTTTTTGTTGATGGTGATGATGAAGGATAAAGATGAAAAAAAAGATGTCGCTCATGTTATCCATGGTTATAAAGTAGATTGAGTGAGCATAAAAAAAGGTTTTTCACGGTTTGATTAAGTCGTCTTTGGAGACCATTTATGCTTTGACACGAGTTATTGGGCTTTAAACGCCTTCCTCATTAACCACATAACCGTATAAGAGGAGAGCCTGAAAACAGAGAGGAATAAAGATGAGGAATGAAAAAGATGAAAGTTATCAAGTCCCAAAGTGACAGACTTTGTTGGACTAAATTTACTCTTCATTTTGATCCACAAAAATTCAATATACGCTTTTCCCTTGGGTTTCACTCCGGAACTCAAACATCAATACGAGAAGAGGGGAAACTCCAGCGAGAGTATTTATCAGCTTCTCTTCCTTCATCATCTTTGTTAGTCTTCAATCTAGAAATAAATATTACCAGCAAATTGGAAAATATAAATGTATATATATATTAATGCATAAATATATATTTATATTTAGATGATTATAGAGATGAGATCATTGAAAGATTATCAAAATGTGTTATTAAACTTGTTCAATTGATCCCTTTAATTCACCTGTTTGATGCACTTTTGCGCCACGATAAAGACATCATATAACAGGACCTTTCATCTGTCAGTTTACATTCCCTTTAATCATCCTTGAATCCGTTAGCTTTCTTTACCTACATCATTGATCCACAGACGTTAAGCAAGTGTTGACCAAATATTTTAATCCATCAGCATGAAGTGTTTCCCGGCTGTAACAATGAAAGGTGAAAGAAAAAGTTAGTTCAGTAAAAGATAAACACAAAAGTTCATAGTTACCTTCATGATTCAACTTGAATTGATAAGTCGAGTTGAGTTGCTCCAACCAAGAAACGACAGAATGCCAAAGACTGGGAAGAAAAGCAAAAAGACAGAGAAATGAAATAAAGTTAAGATGAAGAGTAAACTTTACAATAGCAATTATCATGGGAGTTTTCACTCCCAATAGGAAATAACGATAAGAATGGAATGGTTATTAGAAGATTTCGCGTTTTTCCCTTTCTTTGGTCCATGAATGAAGCATTTCTCCTTTTTTGCAATCAGGTTTGATATGATATTTATTTAGGAAATTAAGTTCCCTTTAGAAGAAGAGAGAGAGAGAAAAGAATAAAAGATGAAAACAGAATAATCATAAGATGAAAATGATGATAGAGTTGAATAAGCAAAGCGTCAACTTACTTTTACTTTTTCCTTTTCTTTCCCAGTTTTGATCTTTTTGCATCTTCTGTTTTTGATAGTTCACCTAATTTTTGATATAAACATGTTATACATTATTATTGTGAGCATAATATATTTCATTGTATTCAACATTCCAAGTCTCTTTTTTCCCTTTTATCCACTCAGTTTGTTCCTGCTAGTTCAAGCAAGTTGATCAATTGATAGAGATTATTGAAGCTTTTACACCCTCCTCCATCTTTATCCTATTTACTTCGCACCTCTTTTTATCCTTTTACATTGCTCACACTTTGCTAATAGCTTTTGATGTAAACGTAGTATTTTTTACAGTTCATGATAATATCATAGACTAAATATCAAGAGAGTGAAGAGCAGCAAAAGGTAAAGTAATAATGGAGTAATGATATATATTAAGATAAGAATATATACCGATAACAAGGTGAATAATCTGATCAGATGAATATATTGAATAACATTTGATGGAGAGCATTTTGTGTTCAATATTTCCAATTAATTTGATAAACATAATCAGGTTCAACTCTGGGTTTTTAGTTGTTCATTGACTTTACCAGGTTAATCAAGTTGATCATCAATGGAGGAATATGATGCTGAATAGAGATGATTTTCAGGCCAAATTTGATAATCCAATTGATAAGCTTTTTTTTCATCTGAAAACTGGTTAAAAAGAAGAAAAAAAAGATGAATCAATAATCTATATGAATGATGTTTAAAATTAAGCTGATTGTTGAGGATATTAATGTTGAAATGAATGCAGATTAATGAAAAATTATACAATAATTGAGATGAGACTAGAGATAAACAATTAAACTAACATTTAGATGGGATGATTGATTAACTGGATTCAATTGAATGATTAAGTATCAGGTTAACAACCCTTAAAATGATTGTAAAGAAATTCATTTTCATGTTTAATTAATTAACAATGTAAATATTAAATTTAAATTCTCCTTTTCCTTTTCAACTCTTCTTCTGTTGATATAATAATAAAACTAATAATAATATTTTGTTCAACACACACACAGATATTTAGTGTATGGTAATACAACAATGAAGGCAGTTTAGGAAAGGAAGTATAATCATTTTGGTAAATGAAGTTTTAAAAGAAAACAAAATCAGATTCCCTGATTTAAATGCAAAATTTGAGCTCAAACATAATTTACACGGAAATTAATTAATCACACCTTAAAATCAAGTCAAGTAGTACACAAAGGAGAGAGTGTGTAAAGAGAGACTCAAACTGATAGAGAAAGTAATAAGAGAAAAACGTGAAATTAATTAACTATGAATAACAGGCAATGGTTAGAGTACAATGATTTAAGGTTTTAAACATGAATCTTCATCATCACCATCCTCATCATCAGGATCATCAATACCATCAGCATCACCATTATCATTAGCATTACCATCAGCAACATGACCATATATTAATAATAATTGAAAGTATTAAGGATAACAGAAATACCGTTGATTAGATCACACTCTCAATTAAGGTTCCATTAGAGGTAGAGCTTTTACTTTGCGCTGGATTTAATCAACCAAACATCAGAAACAGTTTCCTTCAACATCATTTTCCTGATCCTTTATTGTGTCAGCCTTTTCACACGTCGGTTTCCGTTTGGCATCAAAATTAATATGGCCGCTCATGACAGACTTGATTTCTGGTGAGTTTCCTTTGATTTGAGCTGAATAAAGAGATGCAAAAAAAACAAGAGTTATAAAAAAATATCAACTAACAAAGCTAAGTTTCAATTATACTATTATTTTGGCTATTATTGTAGTGGTTAACGTGTGTCTATTCAGTGTAACCCAAGCCAAATCATAATAGCTGATAGTATTTCAAGTAAGCATTAAAATACATACACAAAAAGCAAGAAGTGAGAAGAGTTTTTCCTTTTTTTTAAGATACAATGAGAATGGGATGAAAAAAAAACCAAGAGTACCAAAACCAGAGCAGTTAGCGTATTGTTGATGAAAACTATGAATGATAAAAGAAAAGAGAAATTTAAGATGAATTTGTTATTGTATAGTAAGTATCGTCATTATTTGAAGGCATATAAACTGTAAGATATTTGTGATTCTCTTACCTTTTTCTGTATCTTCCTGAAATTTTGTGTATCTATAACTAAAGATGAGATATACTGAATATGAATATGAGATTGATTTCATGGTTCTATGAAAATAATTCAATGTATAAATAGTATAAATATATCAAAATATACCAATATTTATGTATATTTACTTAGCATTTCTTTTTACTCTTTTTTTCTCTCACTCTTAACTGTTCCTTTCCAATTTACTTTTCAATTCATCCTTTTACTGTTTCCATCTTTACCTTTTGATACACAACGGAACATGGAGAAAGGGTAAGAAGCAATAATGATTGAAGCACTGAAAATAATAGAAAAAGAATAAAATAGAGTGAGAAAAAGGAGAAAAGATGAAGATGAAGATGTTTAAAAGTGTTGATATGCGGTGTTTATAGTTGCAATAAAATTGCTCTTAAATTTATCCTTCCTTACCTCTTTGATTCTTAAACAGGGCTCGGGTGAAAATAAGGCCTGCCGGGCATTCTTATTATTTTGCATAACAATTTTTCTATTTCCATGTGAAAACTGTGCTTCTAGGGTTTTCAGTACGTGAGATTTTACAGTTTTATAATAGTAAAAGTAAAGTAGAATATCAGGTGAAATAGATTTTTGCAATTGTTGTTGAATCATGTTGATTATGGTGATGATGATGATAATAAGGTTTCAATGGAGTGTCACCTATTAAAGAGACACTTTTCCAGTGTTGAAGAATGTAAGAACAACAATAATCCAATTACCTTGAGCAAAATGATAATGATATACATCTAGAGATGGAGAGGGAGAGATAATAAGAAAATTATTTCAACTTTGCAAGTTTCAAATTTGGAAAATTATCTGCGTTCTTCTTCTTTCTTTCTCTTCTTCTTCTTCTGCTTCTTCTTTCAAAAATGAAATAGATTATCAAAAAAAGATTAACTATAGATACAAAAATTGAAGAGGTCAAAGTTTACAGATAATAAGATATTCAGGTTTGCTAAATTTTTACTCCAAATAAAAATATATAAAGTCCTGTGGAATCGATGCGAGCTTGTAATATTACTTTGTCTTAAAGTGTGTGTAAGTTGATGAAAAAGAGAAACAAAATTGCAACCATAATGGCTCTATGAGCAATTAACTGACAATAAACCGGTTCCAAACTTTAGCTATTTGGCTCCATTTTGCCAGAATTACTGCACCTTTAATTTATGACCAACGAAGTCAAGCTCTTTTTTCATAGTCCCAGCACAACTATGACCAGTTGTAATCTTCTACCTTTTTTTCCTCTTTTTAAGACACTGATGACGGTAGTGATGATGATGAAGATGAAAAAGAGAATGAGATATTTCCTTTCTTTGTAAATATTTTCCTTGTAAAAACTCTCCTAATGAAACTCTCCTTTAACTTTGCTCATCGATGGGCTTCAAACTCGAAACTGGTTCGTCATAGAGTAAAAAGAGAAGATCAGGAGATGATTTGAACCAGTAAAAGGCCATCACTTTGACCTTACCTTTTTTTTACTCTCTAAACATTAAGTGAAAAGACTCACAGACTCGGCGGTAAGATAACAGAAACAAGCCAGGCAAGATGATGTTGGACGTACAAAATTTAACTTAACCTTCAACATTGGTCATTACACTTTGTTTTTACCTTCTTCTTCTTCCTTCCTTCTTTCTCTTTCGTGAACCTGGATGATAGAAAGATAATTATTGTTCTAACCATTTAACATTAATTTATTTAAATCTGTCAAAAAATTATACTTTACCTTGCTTAGTTTTATCACCTCAATAATTACTAAATGTTGATGGACGAAAAGCAATGAGAGATAGTCAAATGAACAAAAAAAGGCATCTATTATGAAGCCTACCAGAAGATAGCTCCTAACAAGAAAGCAAACAAAAGTACCAAAGTGACAATAAAGGTTGCTGAAAATTGAAAACATTTTGCACTTTACCTTTTTCCTCATTAAACTATTCAGCCACCAACACTTATACATACCTTAATCATCAATTTGAACAATGAAACAAATTTAAAAATTAAAATTTAATCACAATTAAAATAGATAACATTGAAAGACAATTGAACCAAAAGCAAGTGAAAAGTAAACATAAGATCAACTTACTATTTTCACAGTTAACAGTAAAAATAACAGAAATTGCTATTTCAAGAGCAATAAATTTTATTTTTCCAACATTCAGTAATTTTATTAAAACACTCATTTGATTACAAATGAAACCAGAAGTTAAAATATTTTTTTTGAAGGTAAAATCGTGAACCAGATTCATCTTCAATTCAATATTATGTTGAAAAAAAGTTTGTCCTTTGCTCTGTGAACAAGTAGACCCACTTTTGTCCAACACCAAAACCAAAGAGACTTACCAGTTAAAAAAGGAAAGCAAGTCAACTTTCCTTGAGGCAATTTAATCTTCCTTTATATTCACATAAAAATATATTATAATACCAAACATAGATGTATAATATATTTTTTGATAAATCATATCAAAAATTCTGGTTCTGGAAGATTTTGGATAAACAACAGCAAAAGCTATTTCCTTGAAACATACATTCAATTGTGAAATGGTATAATGGTATTGACCAGGAAGACAGGCTACCAACAAGATGAGCCAGTTGTAATCCAAGCTAAAGTAAATTGAAATCAGAGGTAGTTTATTAAACCAAGAGAATCATCAAATGATATTAAAGGTAAGAATTAAATTTAAAATTCAGGTGATAAATCAATCAAATGTATTAGTGAAAAAAATCAACTGACATTGACTGAGCTTGATGCAGTGTTTAGATAAAGATTTGGTAAGAAGAAAAAAAATTCTTGGATTCAACTGATAATCTTTACTTGATCAACAATCTTAACCAACAACGGCAACAATAATAATCATTACTATCATCATATCATCATCACCATCATCATTCTCACCAATATTTGATAATATTAACGTGACTTGAATGTAAAATGTAAAAGCCAAAGAATACAGAAAAGAAAAGGTTTCTTCTCATTGTTATTCAATGTTACCTTAACCTTTCTTCAACTTTCCTTATATCATTTGTAATATTCAATCTACATTTTTTTGTGCCAATTGATATTGTGAGTTGTAACACAATTTGCATCAATAACGAGATTCACATTCACAAGTCTCATAATAAACGATCATCAACGTTTTATTGATCAAATACTCGCTTCTTGCCAATGCTCACTACATGATGAAAAGTAAATTCAATTGCTTGTTAATTCAATATTCTTAAGCATTTGCCTTCTCAATTTGATTCAATTTAATTGATTTCAACCATTAAACAGTGAATGAAACATTTAACAGTATTTTGCTTATATTTACCATCACAATGTTAGGTAGACAATCCAGATAATTATGATTTCGGTTAACAGACTTGTAATGATATTAAAATGGTTTCATGTTTTTTTGGCAACTTGTACATGAAAATAGATATTGTTAGATGGTAAAAATTGTATCATTTGATGTTCAGTCGGAAGTTTACCGGAAGAAACTGCTACATGTGCATCAATAATACGCAAAACACCAACTCAATCAATGGTAAATCGAAATTTAGCTCAAGGTTGATCATTTTCTTCTGCTGCTCTTCATCAATTGTTATCATTTTTTTACTATTTTTAGCTTTTTTACTTTATATTCAGCTAAAACCAAATGACACAAAAATGAGCTAAAAACCATTAGATTTGTATCAAATTTTTGGGCCTAAATTTTTGCCGTTCAATATCAATAGTGATTGATGCTAATCGCGTTAACCAAATATCAATTTACAGCTTTTAGGCTTTCGTTCTAGTTTCACTTTCTAATGACATTATCAGCATTAATGATAAACTAGTGGAACTTTCTTCTGAAAAGAAGCTATTTTTACAGATCACATAATATAAAGTAAAGCAATACATACAAAATATAATGATCTGATACTTGTGTAAGTCATTAAAATCAGATAACTTCAGTGAGACAGAAAACCTTTTCATTCAAGGTAAAAGTCAAAATACTCATTATTGAACAAAAATGAGTTTACAATGATTATTATATGATTATATGATTACTCGATTGATGGACAATTGAAAGTGAGCCTTAGATTAGCCAAGAAACTGGTCGAGAAGGTTTACCTTCTTCAATTTCCCTTTCAGTTTCCTTCAACACTTGTAAGTTGATTATTATTACAAGTTTGATTATCCTACCACCTTTTCCTTTTGAATTGGCCACTTTTAACAAATGAAAAAGTGTTAATCTTGGCTCAGATTTAAGCTTTTTCCGAGTTAAGCTAATCCATTGGTTCTCAAAACAAGTTTGCTAAGTTGCCCAGGTTACCTGTGTCTGAATCTTTGTTTTGAGTAAAGCTGCCCAAACTGTCTCAAACATTGTTTTAGAAACAGACTTTTTCAGTGAAACAATTTTTTTGTTTTCAAAACCAATGGATTGAAAAGGTTGAATTAGGAGAAGCTTAAATGTGGGCCAAGATTAACACTTTTTCATTTGCTAAAAGTGATCCATTCAAAAGTAAAGGCTGCAAATATTTCTTCGACTTTCTTCAAGCTCATTAAGTTTGTCTTTAGATTTGAAATAAAAAAAGTCCAATTTAATTCGGTCCATCCAGTCTTTTAAAAATCGCTTAGCCAAATTGCACATATCAAATTAAATAGATGATGAATGTCCTTGATTATTCCTGATTATTCTTGATTATTCAAAACTGTTTACATCTTTTTTTCCTTCTTTTCAAGTGATAATGGTTACTTTCACTCCTTCAAGGATTGTTAGTCCCGGCCTTTTGGTTTTCATGATCTTTGTTGATCCTTGCTTGTCGGTATCTTCTTTCTGCATTGGTTTTGTGTTGTTACTGTTGATGTTTCTGTTAATTGCCCAGGTTGAAATGATTTTCTTTCCTTTTTCTTTTCTTTAACAATGTTAATATTCAAAAAGCATAATGAACATGTTTCACATTGTCACAAATACTAATGATCTCATTAAAGATTGAACAGGTTAACATAGTTGCTCTTTGTGTTACCTACTAAATCAACATTGTTTAGGTAAGGAAGAGAAAAGAGATGAGAAAGATTAGTACCAAAAAAGCTGTTTGATTGATTAAGGCTTCAAAGAGAAACAGACACAATTTAGAAATTAAAGCAGAAGGTTAATTCGTGATCAATAGTATTGCTAACTGATTAATAGAAGGTAATCATAATGAAAGGTTAAAGTTTTGCTTCTGTTTGCGTGCAACACAACAAAGTATATTAATACACATATAATAATAACAAAAATAACAAAAAATGGTGTGATGATGTGACTCTGGAAACTGCTGAAGATGAGGTTAATCTCAAGTGAAGCAAATAAATACAATGTTAAACTATTAATTGGTTCAACCAAGGAAAACAAAGGAAGCAAGTCTAAGATGATAGATGAGATGGAGATGATGATGATGATAAAAGGTGAGATGAGTTGAAATAACAATGATAACAATTAAGATGTTTGAATAAATTAACGGGTAACAAAAGCAGATCAGGATTTAAAATAAAACATTTTTTTAAAACAATCTTTAAGTAAAGCAAGATTATCCATTAGCAACATTAGCTAATGGAGTCGATCAATGAATGAGCAATCCGTTGTTAAGGACATTTTGCGCGCAATACAAAAATGTAATTAATTTACATTAAATTAATTTAACATTAAAAAAATGTTTAATCTTAATGATTGTTTTGTCAATAAATTAAAATCTCATTTATTTACGTGAGTCTGATGAGTGAATAGCAATTTTCACGTCAAGTCTAAACGTTTATTGCAAGTAATAAGTTAATGCAAATGTGTTTAACGTTCACCCTTCAATTACAAATTACTGTGATTTAATGATTACTCTGATGTTTTACTGACATTCTTGGTTCACTTTAAATCAAGTTTGGGTGCAGTACGAGATGTAATATTATAAGTGCAGATAATTATCAGGTAAATGTCACAAAATGTGGCTCAAATCAGTGTTAATCAGCAGGAATCAAGCAAACAATATGATTAGAGATTCGAGACTTGTTTGATCAGTTGATTTAGAAGAGTGGTCATTTCGTTGTTGATTATTGCTTCAATTGGGTATAACTAATGGTTGCAAGACAGTTAATGTTAATACTTCTTCCTGATATAATTTGAGTTTGCTAAGTTGATTAGCAAGAAGAGAAAGAGAAGGAGAAAGAGCCACCTTGAAGAGGTTTGATTTTAAAGGAAAAGATATGTTAAATAAACGCTAATGATATCATCGAAACTTCGGCTTTCGGTGGGAAAATGCCTTAGGGCTAAAACTTCGAGAGAAGAAAAAGTAGAAAGAGAGAGAAAGATCATTTCATCTTCATCTTCTCTCTCTCTCTTTTCTCGCTCCATTACAAAATATTATGTATTTTCCTGTTATTTTCATGTATCTTGACTGATTTTTACTTATTGCCTCTTCTAGCTCCTTCAACATCTCTTTCTTTCTCTTGCAACTTGAAGCTCCTTTCACTGGTTCCTTTCCTTGGCTCCTTCTTTTTGGCTCCTCTTTCCTTGATTTCTCTTCATCTCCATCTTCATTGAATCTTTCTGAAATTGATTTATTAAATACTTGGGTCACACCTTAAAATACAAAAACATGAAACATCATTAAAGTCATGAGTAGTATTATAATAATAATAATAAAAAATTGTTCAATCTCTTTTTTCTTCTTCTTTTTCTTCTTCTGCTCTTGACCATGAATCTTATTTTACACTCTTGAACTTGAATTGATGAAAATGATGACTATTAACCTTCTTAAAGAGACAAGATTCATGGTAAAAAATCTATTCTTAATGCTATTGATACTTAATCATTATATAAAAAAAATTAAAAATACACATACCTTCTCGGAGTTTGTGACTTTCATGAATCGTTATTGAAAACCCATCAAAATAAGCTAGGAGGAAACGCAAATCCAAATCATTTTCAATTGTATCTGTATCAGGTCATCTGGCTTAACACAATGATCATGTGTTGTGAAATGTTGCTAATAATAATATTATTAGCAGCAAATCCATCTCCTCCTACAAAACTATTAATATTATACATGTGATTATTATCATTTGATAGTTCTGTATTGTTGACGCAGGCGGAGTTGATAACATGATATTCACATGAAGAGCAATACAAAATGATCAAGAAGCTTCTGAAAAAAAAGATTGTAAGGAAAAGATGAATAGACAACAAGAAAAATGAACAAGATGATGAAGATAATGGTTTTAATGATTTAGTTATTATCTACTCTTGCTTCTTTAATCAAACTGGTTTGGTCAATTAATTCTTTAATCAAAGGGAATAACTGGCAAAATTAACAAACCTAAACACATAAACAGAAACAAACCTTATAGCTATTCCTGATCTTATCTGAATCTTATCGGATCTTACATATCTAGTACCAAGCAGCAAATAAAAGCGGATAATTAGATGTTAATGCAAGTTAATTACTCACCAACTATTAGTTAATGGTGAATTAACCATCTTAATGTCTAATTAGTAATGAAAATTGATTTTTCGGCCAATCATTACAATTCGAACTGGGGTAAACAAAAGTCATGGTCAATATTTTAATCCTGATTAACGATTCCTTGTTACTCAGTCGTACTTAGATAACGGTCCCTATTTAGACAATGAATCTTTAAAAATTTTGTGTCTATTCACGTTTTTCGTTTAATATTGTCTTAAAATTGTTTTAATTGTGATCGAAATTATAACATTAGTTTCTTTTTTTTATTGTGTGTCACCCATGATGTCTTTAACTATTTCATTGAGTAGTTGTACACTTGGTATGTGTAAATATATATATATGTGTATTTATTGTATAATAGCCTTAAGGATTGAACTGTATAACGGCTTAATCCATAGGAGTTTGGCTTAGCCTGTTTCCTCTTCTTGTTAGCCTGGGGACGAAAATGTCTCGGGGTGAAGATAGATAAAGAAATAAGGAAGACGAAAAGATGAGGAAGAGTCCAAGTAAGAGAAAGAGAAAGAGAGAAAGTTACTTCACCTTTTGCTTCTTCCTCTTCTCCACCCTCTTCTGCTTGAGGACGCTTTCGGCAAGGGAAAGTTAACATTGAATACATTTAAGTATTTGTGTTTCTTGTGCTCGATAGACAGAAGCTTAAGGCAACGTTAACAGTTTTTTTACTCATCATCATCTTGTTTTTTTTCACTCTTACTTATTCTTCTTTTATTTTTCTCTTTTACAGTATACTTTGTGTTTTATGATGGTTTTTGTATGTGCTTATTGTTGTAACCAATACACCGAAGGAATCACCATTTCTCATAACCATTTCAAGGTTTCACTTCAGAACCAAACTTGATTTTTCACTGTTTATTCATCGGTTGGCGATAATAGTGATAGTAATAACATTATGATCATTATTATTATGATGATCAAGTCTATGACTTTAGTCGAGTCAGTTACTCTTTCTCTCCTGATGATGAATGAATATTCATTGAAACGATGAACACAAGAGATGATGAGGTTAGCACGCGCTGTTGATCGCGCGTTCAATATTTACTCTCTCACTCTCTTTTTCCCTCACAAGAGTATTAATATGAATAGATCGTGACTTCGTCAAGTTCAGACAATTCTGATGAACATGAACAAGATGAGAGAAAAAGTAAAAGTAAATGATAGAAACAAAGAAAACAAAATGACTTAAATTATGTTTAAGATCATGTTAACAATTATTATTTTGTTAGTTTTCTCCTTCTCTCTCTCTGTGTATACGAAATTCAATTGCTGGTAATAACAATATAATGCTTTAGCACCCAATGTGGATGGTGAACAGACAATAATTCAGGTATTGAACAAGCTAATAATGTTTGCAAAAAAACTGAATTTTTGTTAAATCAAAGTGAAGTGAAAAAAAACATAAATTGAAAATGTTGTTTTCCTAAGAGAAAAATCAAGTTTTTCTTTCCCATTTCAAGTTTTATTTCTCTGATTCAAATAGAGAAGCAAATGAAATGAATTAACTAATAACTTGTTATTAGATTGATGCATATGAAATGGCCCGTAATGAAACTGCTCATTTGGAATCTCAATAACGAACTCATTAGACAAGTTTAATGGGCAAAATTTACGCCATTGATCAATCAAATTTTGCGCTTTAATTTGCATCTATTTTCACGATCGAAAATATTGATTAACATTTTTCTGCATTTCGTATAAAAATGTCATAGAAAGCGGTCAATCGATGAGTTTTTTAAATCTAATTCTGACTAATTGGTGCAGTCTAGTTATACTGATACAAGGAGGAGCAGCAATTAAAACAATTTGGACCAATCACAAAAGGACAATATGTTAATTTAATCAAAATGATATTTCTGTTGGTCAACTTACAATGGATCCTCGTAATTAGATATTTTTGAATGCTGCCATCTAATTGAACTACAAGGAAAACAACTGGACCAACTGTGTTTACCAATATTATCGTTACATTAGTGGACAACATTGACCATCAATTACCTCCAGAATCAGTTTTTTGTATCCTTTTTAGTTGTCAATGTTTTCATTTCAGTGATTGATATTAAACTTAAAAGATCGTCTTATTTGGATACTGATTTTAAAGTCGTCTTAGTTTGTTACCTTGTGTCCGTATAACCAGACTGTTACTGAATAATTAAATAATGGTAAGGATTAAAATTTTTATCAGTGATTATATTAACTTTAAGCTTTTGCTGTTAATTTTTTCAAATCTTGATTTAACCACTTTTAATAAGTAACTTTGACTGTGAAAAATTGCAAAAATACTGATTTTATTGAATCTAAATTTAAGCATTTTTTGCTCATGAAAATAGGTGCAAATTTAATGACAAAATTGATCAATTAACGCAAATCAACTTATTGTTTAACCACAAAATTGCATTACAAACTGTAGAGTACATTAGTAATGCAATTAAGATTGTTGTTTAATGTAAAGGTTTCAATTAAACTTAAAGCAAAGCCAATAAGATGATGATAAATTAGTGTCAATGATTATCAAGGTGACTTTTGACGATGACAAATCTGTTTCCTTAATCTAAATCCCTTAAGAAGGTTTCCTGTGAATTAAATTAAGAGACAAAATTAAATGAAAATCAAGTCAGAATCTAAATAGTTAATCATAATGAAACAAAAAATTATGATTTGTGAAAAGTGGAAACATAAAGTTGACTGAGCAATGAAAATAAAAGCTGAAAGAAATGATTTTTGTGTGTTTAATTTAACAAACTATTAAAGACGATTAACAATTTTAATTCGTTAATTCTTAAAGTCGACTTGAAGACGATTAAAACGTTAATTTGGTGATCATTAGGATTGTTAAGTTTGATAAACATTGATCACAACAAATGGTAAGACAAAGTGATTTATATAAAAACAATTGCTAATGAAATCAATTAATCGTTTCATGCACCATTTAACCGATAGAAGGCGCAATTCAGTCTCTATATAAAAAAAACTATAAAACTGATGATGATATTTTGATGATGATGATGATGATGAGGAATGTGAAAACCTCGTGATTTGAGGAGAAACTTGTTGTTAATGATGATGATCAAGTCGACCTAAAGATGATCAGGGTCAAATGAATGTAGGAATGTTTGTTTCCGCAGTTAACTTGAGGTCAATCATCGACAGAAAAAGATTATGCAGATGAAGATGAAGATGATGATGATGATGATGATACTGATGGTGATGATGATGCTTCTGTTGATGTTGATCAAAAAACAACTTGCGATTCAAGGATATTCGAGAAGTTAACTTCATCTCACTCTTAAATTCAGGTTACTGTTTCAACTGCATTTTACCTTAAAATAATACACATTACATTAATCTATTTCTTTTGGTTTTAAAATTGGTGCAAAAAGAGATCAGATTGAACTGATAAATAAAATCGTTTAAGTATCAAATATTTATTACAAATTTAGTTAATTATATAATTTAATACTGATACTTTATTCAAGCTTTATATTACTATCGCTACTACTAATAATAATGTTAAGATTGATGGATACAGTGTAATAATAACTGATGATTATGATACAATTGTATGTATAAGATGGTCAGGTTAACGATGGATTGGGTTGATCAAGGATTGCACATGAAACAGATTGAAAGACAAATATTTTTCTTGCTTTTTCTTCCACTTTTAACCATATAATAATTTGCTTTTATCACTATTACTTTGATTGGTATGTACCTTTTTATGAATTTAATCACCATTAAGCACCTATCATGAACTTAATGAGAGTTAATCAACAGGCAAGTCAAACAATTTTAAGGCCAAAAGAAACAGTTAATGTGTGTTGAGATGGAAAAGGAAAAAAAAAGACGAAAGTGAAAGTCTTATTGTGAGTTTGTCCAAATTTTTGTGTCTCCATTTCCTTAAAATTATGACAATGGAGAGAAATGTTTGGTAAAAAAACAATTTGTAGAAGCCATTTTGCTTTTTAATGTTCAATTATTGTTGTTGTTAGTGAGATGGTTGATGAGATTGTTGACGATTAGTTTGATGATTATGTTGATGAAACCAAGGTGGCTTTAACCATTGTTGTGTCCCATGCTTGTGTTATTGTAACTGTTGTAGTTGCTTGTAATACTTGTAATGCTGTAATTGTTGACCATTTGTGATTATAATCAAATTATTCACGAAAAATGTCCAATAATTAACCGCTAATCGATGTTAATGTTGATTGTTTATGTGTCTTCGTTGTTGGCTGGTAAAGGAGAGAGAGAGAGAAGAGAGTCAAAATGGCGACAAGCGGTAAAAACTGGAGAAAGATTGAAAAAGACAGAAAGAAACGTTTAAGCTAAATACCAAATGGGACTCTCAATGTATCAAAGTTTTGTTGTCATTAAAGCCATCTTCTTCTTGCTTAACTCAACATCTTACCTTAGTATCATCTTTAATCATCCTGATTCCCGGTTTGAAGGATAGAGAAAGAGAGAAAGAGATTCAAGTTTTCATGTTGCCACACAAAATAAAACAAGAGTGATGAATATATACAACAAATATCTATACACTTGAACTCTCTTCATCATAGCTTAAAAAAAGCTATCTCAAGAGTCTCTCTCTTTTCCCTTTACCTTCCCGATAGATGGCACTTTTTTCAATATCAATTTCAAGCAATTTCTTGTTTTTCCAACAGTAACAGCAGCAAAGTACAGGTTAACTTTTTTCCTCTGCTTGTACTTTTTGCATTTTTTTGTACAACCTCTCAAAGTAAAACTTGTCTCATCTCTCCTCTTTTTTTGTAACAAGTAACTTTGTTTTTCTCTCGTTGTAAAGACAAAAAATAGCAAATTATATATGTGTATGTTTGGTGTTTCATTTTCCAGAGGATTTCTTTTGGCCATATTTTCTGTGTCTCCGTGTACATCTTGGACCTAACATTATCACATTGTTGACTCGTTTTTTGTTGTTTCGTTTTGTTGTTAATTTTTGTTGTTATACCTTTTTTTGTTAATTTCACTTGTGGATATATTTATGGTGAGTAAGTGAGGATATCAAAGTTTTCTTTCAGTATACAAAGAGTTTTGAAAAAAACTGAGAAACGGACAAAAAAAAGTGTCTCAATTGCTCTGGTGTTTTGCTGATTCGCTCACACTGTTTCAAACAGCTTCAAACTGCAATTTGTTTACAATTGATATGGTTCAT
The DNA here is from genome assembly GCF_039701765.1 of Tetranychus urticae. Taxonomy (NCBI): domain Eukaryota; kingdom Metazoa; phylum Arthropoda; class Arachnida; order Trombidiformes; family Tetranychidae; genus Tetranychus; species Tetranychus urticae. The sequence goes on along the minus strand of NC_142958.1, from coordinate 833,448 downwards.
TACAAATACTTATCATCATAATCAACATCTTATTCAATTATGCCTCTATGAGTTGAGTTTTGACAATGATGAGGATAACTTTTCATTCATTTTCATCAAAAAACTTTACAACTCTATTAGATTCATGTTTACTTAACCAATCAAATTGTTAATCCAATTGTTACACAGTTGCTCACTTCATCTATTTATCATCTTAACCTGTTTAATATTTGCTCTCATAAATTGAATTGATCTACTATTGTATGGTCAGTCAACTGTCAACACATTTTGAGATGATTTGCAAATATTAATTTTCAAAATTTGTATTCAGTTTTCATCAAAAAATTTAATTTTCAACCTTTGATGAAATTTTTCCACTGACTTAGGATAAGCGCCTTCTAGGTTTTGAAAGAAGTCTTAATTTAATCCAATTTTAATCCTAACCCTTGACCTGGACATTTTGTTTCAACATGACCAGTACAAAGTGTTTTTAAGAAGCATATAAAAACAGGTTTGATCAACCATTCGTTGTCAGAAAACACAATTTAAACCTCTTAGAATGATTTTGGTTGCTATGTCACTTGGTAACTTGACATTTTAAAAGGGCTGACGATGTTTGAAATGGTCATTATTTGGGTTCTGTCAATCTAGTGAACGACATCTAGTCGCATCGACGTTTACTCTTCAATTTTGTGAACATCTAGTCTCATCTAGTCCCAACTAGTCTCCTTTAGTCTCATCCATCCTCTAATTTAAAATGATGTACGATTTTGATTACTGCGATCTAACCGACTATCTTTGTGATTCTGAACAGGACCGCCGTGATCTGGTCCAAGGCCATTCTGGTGGAAGTTTGGGACCCATTGCCTCAATATCACATACATCCACCTTTAGTAGTGGACCCCGGTTAAGCCATGCTCCATCATCAGATTTTCAACCTCCATACTTTCCTCCACCGTACAACTTACCTCATCAACAATTGGACTTACATGGAGTGAATGCTGCCGCTGCAGCCTCCGTTGGTGAACCATATTCACATTTTAATTCATTAGGACATGATCCTCAGCAATATCATCATCATCATCATGGATACGGTGATTCGGCTGCAGCCGCTCGTCGCAATTCAGAGCTAGCATATGTCAATGTGAGAAGACCCGATGTGCTTCATCATCATGTTTTAAATGACCAGGAACTCATCAACTCAGGAACTTTACAACCTTTAGACGATGGACTGGTAAGTACAATTTTTTCATTTACGAGTAAAAGTTTGGTCAATGAGAAAAAGACAAACAAATAAATTGCAGGCCTTAACACAGGTGTGACACTTAGAAAGGCACAGAAGGAGGTAACAAGAAAGCAAATCTTACCTTAATCACAAAATTTGGTGACATTGCTTAAGATAATGAAGATTTTGAAGCAACAGATTTGATTTTGGTTTCATTGTCTCTGTTGCTTCATTATCATAATCAATATCGTTAAATTTTGTGATTAAGGAAAGATATGCTTTGTTACCTCTTTCACCTGTGCATTTTAAGTGTTCACCCCTTTGTGCACCTGATTTTTGTTAGGAGTCCTCTAAAAGTTTAGACACCTTCAAGTAAAAGTGAAGAAAGCTTCCTATTTAACTTTGAAAATTGCACATTGAGAGTTTGATAAATTGTCTTTGAAAAATTGACTAATATTGAAATATTTTTTAAATCAGTGAGATTTTTTGTTTCTCTTATGTTTCCCTATGATAGATGAAAGTATACTTTGCAGTCTTGATTTTAGCTAATAGTTAGTTTAATTTATAGTCTATATGCACATAATGCATAAATTTGTGAATTGTGAACACTTGAAAATTAAACATGACACTCATTAGATGCCAAAATAGCCAAACATTTATTACTTGGTCTGGAGTAAAAGACAAATCAGCAAAACTGAGCAAACCAAATGGACAGGTTGTTAAGCCTGACACGAGTAATTTTACACAAATATTTGAAGATATTGAAATCTGAAATTATTTAATTTTAGCTTAGAAGTTTCTTTGCTGAGCTTTATACGAAATCGCTCACTATTCAAATTTAGTAATTAATATAAAAATGAACAATATTCACAATGAAATTGCTTTGTTTTTGCCTCCTTTTTCCGTGTTTTGCCTATTTGCTCTTGTTTGTCTTTTACCCCGGACCTTTATTAGTTTTCCGCTTTAACCACATCTGTTGAGCTGCTCAACTTGGAAGTAAAATTTCCACTTGAGGGTTGCCATCTATCGAAAAGAAAAATAAACTTAGAGCATAACTGTTTATATGGACAGTTACATTGTTTTTTTACTGAAATCAGTCAACGCAATTGTCAACAATTGGTTACCTAGTCTTATTTAAATCATATTGTTCTCAAAGAATCTATATGTGGGCCATCTAAGTTTATATATTTTCTTTCTGATATTGTTATCTTGTATCCCTTGTGATCAACATGCTAAATACTAACCAAAACACAAAAACGGGTTTATCTCTTGAAGGCTTGCCAATTCAAGAGAAACCATTAGAATTGGTAAAAAGAAATAAGCCAGATTCGAATGATTGTGCTAATTGTTCAGAAAATCGTGAAAATGCTAGTCACCAGTGTCATCAACATCTCCATTGTCACCACCAACTAAACAATGAAAATGACTATAATTATGAAGACGATGATAGCTCATCAGATTTTAACGAGGTAAATTAGATTACCTACACATCTTATGTACCATCTCACATGCTTATATTTATTCTATCTCCAGCCTCTGCTTAGCCCCTTGTCTCATTTACTCTAATATGCACGCTCTTCACTAGCTGCTTAGTCTTTCACCTTTCTTTAATATTATCTTACAAGGCAATTATGGGTTTTCTCAGCTTGACTGCACCCAAACCATTAACTTGCTTCATTGACTTAGTTTACAGGGTGGACTGAGAGTTCATATGTGAAAGAAAGTGAGTCTTATTTAGCGTCCATCAAGATTTTGGCGTAAATCCGATAATTTGATGAAATATTGTCTTTATTTTTGTGTCAAAGTCTAGCCTAGTAATCGATCACTTATCCTATCACAATTGTGTATCTTGAATCTTAACTTTATCATAGCAATCGAATCAAATAAACTTACAAATGTCTTCATGAACACCCTTTAAGCTATATGTTTTGGGTATCACTTCTTCTATAGTTTGCCTCAATCTTTTACCATACAATATTGCTCCAATGTGCATCTCCGTCAGTGTTTTTTTCTAAATCTACCAAAGACCAACTATAGGAAATATACTAAAGAAGTCATATAATTTCATTCATTCTTTTCTTTGTATTTACAGGGTTCCAATGCAGAACAGGATAGCCACAACATGTTCCCAGGAGAGCACAATAGTGTTATCCGAAAGTGTTTTACCAATGGTATGTATCACGACTGTGTTTTATTCAAGTCCTACATTGGCTTAGACTAATTTTTATTTCTTGATTCTCATATTCTTTTCTTCTCTCTTCTTTTTTAGGTGCAAAACGAACAAGTGATAATAAAGAAATGGTTATAACCGGGTTAGCCGCTACAGGTGACGTTTTCTGTTCCGTACCTGGACGGTTATCCTTACTAAGTTCTACAAGCAAGTACAAAGTAACGGTCGGTGAGGTTCAACGTAGACTCAATCCACCTGAGTGTTTGAATGCCTCCTTGCTAGGAGGTGTTCTTAGGCGAGCAAAATCAAAGAATGGTGGTCGATCTCTAAGAGAAAAATTGGAAAACATCGGTTTAAATTTACCTGCAGGTCGAAGAAAAGCTGCTAATGTCACACTACTCACCTCATTAGTGGAAGGAGAAGCTCTTCATTTAGCACGAGATTTTGGTTATGTGTGTGAAACTGAATTCCCATCACGTCAAGTTGCCGAATACCTTCATCGCAATCATTCTGATCCAGCTGATTTATATCGCCGTAAAGAACTTATACTTGGAACTAAACAAGTTATCAAAGAATTTGTGGACCTTTTGAATCAAGATCGATCACCACTGTGTAATAATAGGCAGCCAAGTTTATTGGAACCCAATATTCAAAGAAGTTTAACACAATTCTCCCTAATCACCCATGGTTTTGGTAGTCCAGCAATCGCCGCGGCTCTCACCGCAGTTCAAAATTTTTTGACGGAATCCATTAAATACCTCGACAAACAGTCAGCTAATTATCAAAATTCTGTTCAGGATACAAAGAAAGACTCCATGGTGGACAAAAAGTGATGACGAGATAACTTATTATATATAAACTTTAATTAATGACAATTGTTCCCGGTCTATTATTGACCATTGATGTGAACAACCAATCTTCATTTCTTCTTCTTTGGCCAAAATCATGTAATAATAAATCAAATCATAAAGTCTTAATGTACCAAGATCTTATCCGAGATTAGCAACTTTTGACATATTATCATTATTATTACCACCACTATTACTGAATAAGCTTTAAATAAAATCAAATTCAAAAAAAAATATTTCATGTTGAAGAAGAGGAAAAAGATCAGACATGATTAATCGTAACGCATCACAAATATTCAGTACATTGTAAACAACTTTTCATATGTATGTAAAAACTAATGCAAGATTGATTTGAATAACTTTTGCATGATGATAACAATTCAAAGCTGTTTTATTTGGTAACTGAGATCAATTACTTTTGGTTACACCAGTTTTTTTCCTGTCACAATATTGATTTCATTGTATTTTAATTGTCTATCATTTGCCAAAGCGACGAAATTTGTTTTCATTTATTGACCAGAATTTTTAACTAAAATTTCTGCTATTTAGGTTAATTAAGTGTGATACAAGTAAACATTCAATCATTCAAACTTCTATTGATTAAATTGATTTTTGCCTCATCTCTTTTGATGTTTATTTAAACCAATGCTTTAATTGCAGCTAGTCGCGTTTTTAATACATTTAAAGTCAGTTTATCTCTTTAACTAAAAGGGTCCAATCAGCTTGATTACTTTTTTTATCCTCAAAAATTTTACTCTATCGTCATTAATAAATATGATTTATTCATCTTCAAGTTTCTTGGTTAGATTGTTGAGATTACAATTGCTTCGGAGTTCATGACATGAATATCACATTACATATGAGTTAAATGCTCAACTTTTGGTGTTTGACGTGAAACCAATAATTTCAGGTTTAATCAGACCTGTTATTTGACTAAACGGATACAAGTAACATTTTTAATTCTAATTTATTGATTTCTTCTCATCTTTAACCTTGTTACATTGAAATAAATTTGCTCTTGCAAATTGGAATCTTTCTGGCTTTCTGACTTTCTGGCTTTGATTTAACTATTAGATGGGAAATTAAACGATACCCAATCGATCCAAATAAAGACGCTGTCAACACGAGCGTGAAACTTAATTCCCAGATTTGACGCCAGATTTGCGTTTTTTGTTTTCATGAGCTCTTAACATGAATAATGCTGCGTTTCTTATTTTCATGTGCACTTGACATGGATAATGTAGCGTTTTTTAGCAGAAAGCGCTCACTTTTGTAGCTCAGTGAATGTATTAAAAATGACGGCTCTGAAACCATTTTTGAAAAGCACCCAAATAATTTAATTAATTTTCAAAAAACGTATATTTTATACAAGGGTAAATATCACAAATAATAAAGTAATGATTGAATGTAATAAATATTTCTTTTAAATTAGTTAAAGTTATAAACAGTCCTGTTGACCGTCTCTTTTTCAGATGCTGAATCCACAGTAATTTTCTTGGATTGCCTATTTTGTCTTGTCTCATTTTGGCCATCTCCAATGACCCGGCGATTAAAGTCGTATAATGCTTTAGTAACTTGTCCCATGCAGTTTTTATAGCTTGATAATTTGATTTCTTTCATTCCTTTTATGGCATGTGCATGTTCTTGAATGAAAGAAAAACATGATATTAATGATCATGATAATGAAAAATGATAAAAATACATGATTGTGGAAATTAATTAGTAACATAGATTACCTATTAGCATATCTAATGCTTCTTTTCCATCAGCTAATCGTTCTTCATCTTCCAGATTGTCTTTACCAATGATGAATAAAAAGTTGGATAAATCAGTTTTCTCATTCAAATAAACTTTCCACTGAATATCACTCAATAATGTCCATGATCTCATTAGTCTTGATATCACTAAACATGGCTTAGCAGCTTCCTTCGCTTTGTTATAATCTTTTACACCAAAGGTGAATCGATCACCAATACGCATTTCGTCCTAATAATTTCAATAATAATAAAGCTGAGTTTAATATCAAGTAAATGAATATTTAATGGCTCTTCTTACCTTTCCCTTGACTTTAGTTATACTTATTTTCCTTTCCATGGCAAACGCTGCTTCAAGTGATCTTTTATCTTGTAAATGAGCAAGTTTCATGTTAAATGCCTCCATGAGAATGAACATGTTTTTTAAAATAGGTGTTGACTGTGCATTGTTAGGTAGTGTTGGAAGAGCTTCTTTGAGTTTTTCAAAAGCAACAATGATATCGCTATCAGCCTTTTCTTGAGCTCTGTTTCTGTCTTCAAGAATCTTTGCAGTCAATTTGTCACAAGAAAAATTGTGAAGCTTTCTTCGTTTCACTGTATTTTTTGAGCTATTTTGTGGTTCTTCATCACTTGATAAATCCTCGACTTCGACTTTTTTCTTGTAAATATCACTTACTTCATGTTCACTATCTTTTTCATCGGAAATTTGATTGGTCTTTGATCCTGGTGTTGCGTTAATTGCGACTTGATGTAAAATCTCATTGATCTGAGGCGATTCATGACCATGATCATGGTTTGTATCATTATTAAAATGATCATAATCATGCATAGAGCTGAAATTAAAGTCATCATCAACAGAAACGGTATCAAGACCAAGCATTGATTTTAGGAATAAAGATCGAGTTTCTTTAGGATCAGCTTTTATTATATCTGATGGTTGAGTGGTCGCATACGTTACAAATTCTGTGCGTAGTAAAAAATATCCTGGTTTCAGCTTTATAGAATGAGCAGCACTTTCGATTCCTTTTTCAACTTCAACTCTGTCATCTTTGAATAGAAAAAAACATGTGTAAGTAACATTTACATGTAGTAATTTACATTTACTTACTAGAAATTATCATTATTTTTCCAGTGTATGGAGTATGGTTTATCCTGAACCGCCATAGATCGTTCATTTCTTCGTTTTGAGGCACATGTTCATTTTTGATCATGATAATGACAGGAATAATGATGCTCTGGTTCTCATTGCTCACAGCAAAAAATAGCACATAAGAATAATCGTTTGAAGCATTAGGTAGAGTTTGAAGAAGTCGACTTGATCCTGGTTTTACCTTCAATGTGGTTGGTGTTTGATGATCAGTAAGAAATTTTACTAAAGAATCATTGGTTTTTGTATTATTATTAGATTTACGCTTACGTAACATTATTAAAACTCATGTAAATTGTGTAATTAATCAAACACGAATAGGAAAAAAGCAGACACAATTAGAAAAGAGTAATACTGAGCTTTCACATAAAGACATGTGTTGCCACAGGAAAAGGATATTGCTGGTTTTGATAAAAGTCCTTTGGGATTAATTGTTTCCACTAGCTGTACATTCCAATCATTGCAATGATTTCAAGAGGAACTTATTATAGAGGATTGGCTATTAATCGAGCTAATGATATTGCTTTACAAATACGACAATTAGACGAACCAGATGAATCAAGTTTGCCTGATCATGAAAGTGTACATGAAAACAATGAACATGAAAATCATGTTGATGTTAATGATGATTTTTTCGTTCATTCATCAAACCAATGTGATGTGTCTCATCTTCAGTTAAAAGTTCTTATTGACCTTGTGATGGGTAAACTCGTTTGTGACTCCAACTTCAGTAAAAACCAACTCGATCAAGTTTACAAAAGCCTAGAGATTATTTTGACAAGTTGTGGAATTAATGCAATTTCTAGCTCAGCTAAATCGTTTTGGTTACATCAAACATCTAACTTGGTTGCAGAGTATTGGTTTTTATGTGAATCAGGACACTCACATGGACCATTCACCGGCAAGCCCAAGAACTTTGGAGATATCAATTGCATGAATCTTAATTACAAGCCGATTTTAGCGAATGGCAATTACTTCATCAGACTATCCATTAAAGAACAACTAAAAGTCATACTATCATCATTCGGTGAAAAAATGATTCATGACTGTGATAATCAACATGATTCAACAATCAAAGACATACGGGATTCATTGTTAGCACGATTTGCAAAACATGATCATGACACAATAACAATGACCATGTTTACAGATGAAGTTCCTGCTTCGAGAGCAAGCAAAATTTCCATTTTCCCAATATATTTGATGGTTAATGAGTTACCAAGCAAACTTCGCAAACAAAATCTCATCTTAGCAAGTGTCTATGTTGGTTCTAGTAAGCCGTCAAATGTAACATCCTATTTAAAGTCAGTAATCAATGAGCTTCAGGAACTCGAAACAAACGGATTTGAATGGTACTCCAACAATGGCATAAAAATAACAACATGCAAATTGATTTGTACCATTGCTGATGCTCCGATGCGTGCATACTTACGATCAGTTAAGCAATACAATTCATCTTTTGGGTGTGACTGGTGTAAGATTCCTGCAACTCATGAAAATGGAACCATGAGATACCCTGTTTACATGACTCATGAAATCGATGAAATGTTGCGTTGTAAAGACGACTTTCTTTTACATTCTAGAGGCTTTAGTGTGGATTTGGCAACATCTTTGTCAGTAAAATCGACTAGTCCTTTTATTCATTTGAATGAATTTGATTTGGTTTGGGGATTTAGTGTTGACATTATGCACGCTGTTTATTTAGGGATATTCAAAGATTTCTTCAAAAAAGAATGGTTCAATCCAGATAAACGTGATAAAGACTATTACATTGGTAGCTCATGTAACATGAAACTGATTGATAGACGTATTAACAAGATTAAGGTGACAAATGAACATGTACGAAGGCCAAGATCATGTAGGGAGTACAATAACTGGAAAGCTAACGAGTTCGGGTCCTTTCTTTTGCAATTTATTTATCCAGTTTTTGTTGATATTTTACCGAACAAATACTTACAGCACGTGAGTAAATTGTCAAAAGCAGTTATGCTCTTGCAATCATCGCCGGTCCATTTTAGTAGCATTGAAATTGCTGAAACACTGCTTGATGAGTTTATTCATGATCTAGAAAGTTTATATGGTGTTGAAATGCTTACTTATAATTCGCACATTCTTATGCATTTGCCTAGATCAGTCAGATTTTTAGGACCTGCTATAGTTACATCTGCGTTTTTATCTGAAAATGAGATGGGAAATCTGAAAAGAAGAAACCGGAAATTTTCAAACATGAGTCAATCTCTAGTAAATTTGCATCTGATCAAAATATCGCATCAGGTTAACATCAATGCGAAACTTCAACAAATGAATTCAAAACAAAAAGTATTTTTTAGTAATTTGCCTCATGTAAAAGATCAAAAATTAGCAGGGTCATCAATAACATCACATGATAATTTACTTGTAACATTTTTACGAGAACATGATATTGATCATGTTAATGTTAAAAAATTTGCTTATATCAATTATATGCAAACTCTTTATACTACTAAATCTCATGACAAACAGAAGTTGAGATGTAACTCCGTAATAAAATCGGATGAGCATTATTTTGTTATTGATCAAATATACAAAACAGGCAATCAAATAATTTTCAAACTTAATAAGATTCTTACTGATGACAATTTCAGCTCTAATTTTCCAAATTTACACAAAGTTCTTAGCTTGGATATCAATGCAACATTTCTGGAACTTGCAACTGTTACGAAAAAAGTGTCAATAATAAGTACATCAAGTGATATTGAATTCGTTGTAGATGAAAATCTTTTGTTGTTTTGAAAAATGATACTTGTAACTGATCATTCAGATCATTCATTCGTGAAAATTTGTTAATTAAATTGAGATTGTTCAACGATACTTAATGAAGTAATCTAATTTAATCTCATTTTTTAATCAATGACATGATCTTGATGATTGTCTAGTGTCTTTAATCATGAACATTATGAGAGAAACATATTGAGTCAACTATTATGAAAGAGTCATCGGCCAACGTTCAATGAAAATGAGAAGACAATTTTTGATTAATGTTACATGATCTATGATCGATTTCTTACATTTGTTTAGAAACAGCGAATAGATAATAGATAAAATGCAAATTTGATGTGGTTAAAAGGTTAAGGAATAATATTTTTAGTAACAGTCTAGTTACATGGACACAAGGAGTAGCGTTAATTTAACACATGATTTAAAGCTGTAAATGTAATGATAAATTGTGAAGCTCAATAATTACATTAAACTCGAGATAACAGTCTAGCTACATGAACACAAGGAGTAGCGTTAATTCAGCACAATTCAACCCAATCGCAGTAAAGGCACTCATGTGTTGTTTTAATAATTTTACATAACAATGATATTTTAACTAATATTCAATTGTTGAATCAGTGGACAAACAAATTGACTAGCAAACCGCTTCAGAATTAGCTTCAATATCTATCTCTATTGAGTTATTCTCAATTTTTACATTTAATTGATTGATATTAAATTCAAACAGATTGTCTTGATTGGTTACTGATTTAAAAGTCTTGCTAGTTACGCCTTGTGTCCGTGTAACTTGACTGTTACCAAACTTGATAATCAATAATGGGAACGGAAAACAATTATTTTTCAATGGAGCAAATTTTCGCTCTCTACTTTAAGGTATGACTGATAAAGAATGGAAATATATCCCTCAAACTTAGCACCATTTTTATTGAATTACGAATCAAAACTAACCTAAAAATCATATATAATTGAAGCCAAATAAATTTCTGTTAAAACAAGTCTAATTTGGTGACAAGATGTCTAGACGGTGAGTCGCCATTAAAATTAAAAGATTTTAATGTATTTCCATTCTTAACCAGACATACCTTACCATAGCCTTGATCTATGACTCCTTTTTGATTACATTGAAAGATGATGATTGAATTGAAACAACTAAAGAAAACAATATTTGTCGTCAAAACATCGATTCTGAAGAGTTTATATAGCAAAGAAATAATAGAGGAGAGACATCGTCATCGATACGAAGTCAATTCAGATTTCGTATCTCGGATCGACACTGTATTGTGGAAACATTTCGATGACGGTAATCGATGACATTGGAATACATAAGCTTGCCATTGATATCACTATTGTTTAGAAAGATTCATCTGCAAATTGAGTCAACTACCATGAATTACTTGTTTAGAAACAGCAAAAAGATATTTGACATGAGCTCAATGTTGTCATGTTATGCTCATTTTTCATTCTGGAAACATTTTACCTCAGTCAAACCTTTCATCATCTCAATCTGACATAAAAAGTCAAAAATGGAAGTGCGGAAGACAAAAAAATAGCAAGAATGTAAAATGCAAACTTTGATGTGGTTAAAAGGTTAAGGAATAATATTTTTAGTAACAGTCTAGTTACATGGACACAAGGAGTAGCGTTAATTTAACACACGATTTAAAGCAATCGCAGTAAAGGCACTCATGTGTTGTTTTAATAATTTTACATAACAATGATATTTTAACTAATATTCAATTGTTGAATCAGTGGACAAACAAATTGACCAGCAAACCGCTTCAGAATTAGCTTCAATATCTATCTCTATTGAGTTATTCTCAATTTTACATTTAATTGATTGATATTAAATTCAAACAGATTGTCTTGATTGGGTACTGATTTAAAAGTCTTGCTAGTTACGCCTTGTGTCCGTGTAACTAGACTGTTACCATATTTTTGAATGAAAAAAGGAGAAGAGATAGCTTTGAATTTCATCTAAAAAACAGCATTGGCTTACGGCTATTTGAAAATAAAGTTACGCTATTATTGTTGATTAACAAGTTGATCCATCGATACTACTGATTGACATTTACAATGTTGATAACACAAAATATTGCCGTAAAGGTAATAATTCTGTAAATGTTATGATAAATTGTGAAGCTCAATAATTCCATTAAACTTGATAATCAATAATGGAAGCGGATAACAATTATTTTTCAATAGAGTAACATTTTTCCTTTCCATTCTACCATAGCCTTGATCAATGATTCCCCTTGATTACATTGAAAGATGATGATTGAATTGATGTTGTTGGTATAAAAAATGCTGTTTTCAAAATCAATTCTCTTTTCAATTGTCCTAATTTGTGACATTCAATATAGTCCATGTTAGGAGCGTTAATTCAATTGGCATCTTTACTTGCGAAGGGAAATTAATAAAAGATGATTGTATCAACTCGAGTCCCAACCAAATGAAAAGCTTTGATTGGAAACAATTGCAATGCATTAGTCCAGATTTTATACCATCAAGTGGACACAATTTCTTTCCTGTTTCCTTTCGTCTTTGCTTCTTAACTCTTTCCGCATTTTCGATGTCTCGCATTGTTTCAATGCTACTCATTTACATTTTCATTTTCATTTTCATTTTCATTTTCATTTTCATTTTCATTTTACTATATGGATAGTTTACGTTATAATAGAAATCGATAGTTAAGGTCTTTGATTACATTTCAAGGAACCAATATTTCAAGGAAAGAGTTGAGACTGAAGCTTCATCTTCACTTATCATAAGGGTCAAAGGAAAATCTTTTTACTTCATTCCAGTTTCACTATTTCTTGCGCCTATTTCTATCACTTTCCATTCCTCTCATTACTGACTTTATCTTACTCAAAATTTGGAAACTAAAGAGAACATAAAAGCTTATTTAATCACCTTGAATCATTACCCACCTTTGCTCTCAATTTAATCGCAATTCCCGAAGAACAATATTTCTCTAGATTATTTTCTTAGTCATGTAGTAACCGCTCAAATGATAATAAATTGAACATTCAGATAAACATGAATCTAACACAAACATAAACATGAAAATGAAAATGAACATAAATAAATTTAATAAAACAGTGTTGAGGTTCGAATACAGTAATTAGGTGGTTTAGCATAGATAATTTTGTAGTGTAATCGTATATCTAAAGTAGTTGAAAGCAAGAACATTATAATAAGTGAATAATGAAATGTAGGGAAAAATAATGAGATAACTGATACAATCATTGAAATTAGAATGCGCATTAATTATCAGTTGGAAACCAAATTGAATGAATAAATTGGATAAATTTTTCACATTTAACCAATGGATGTTGTGCTGCTTTACAATGTGGACAAAGATGCGATCTAAAACAATCCAAACCATAGTTACATTGAACAAGTGCATGATGCATGTAACAATAATCATGTTCAGGTAAAAAGCAGCCATGGTTATCCTCATGTTTAACAGCTATTTTCGCTTTTATCAGCTCATCAGCCCAATCGAGAGTAACACCATTTACTCGTGAATTAATTGTAACAAATACTGTTTCCTGAGTGGCAAAATGTCGCGTTACTTCAATTACAGAATTTGCAGGTAAAAGTTTGTCTTGTATGAACTCTCTGGCATTAGGGTAATTTTTTATTTTGACGAAAGCAAATCCGCTCCTCGGTTTGACATTCATCAATGAGGCTTTGAACACAGTATCAGGTATGTTTTTCAAAGCTGGAGGACAATCATAAATCCGGTCTCTTGACACTGGAATAACAGGGCCATGATCAATTAATTTAACCACATATTTTGTATTATTTTTTCTAAGTATTCTTCCTCTTTTGAATTGATTTCCATATTTGGGATTGTCAGAAACTATGAATGTTTCACCAATCTCAATGGTTTTTGCCTTTGAATATGATCCTTTATTGACTTCAGAAATAGTTGAATTTCTTTGAGTGAAAAGTCCGGGTAGGTTCAAAATCAAATAAAAAGGACATCTAAAATATGTAACTTTTACATGTATCTTTTCATGATTATGATAAGGGATGAGTTTCATGTGTTCATTATCATGAACTAGCTCGATTTCAGTTCTTGGTCTTTTGGATAAAGGTTCATCCATTTGATAAGGCGAAATCTCGATGTTATTTTCCTGGGAAATGATTGACGTGAAGGAGACATCTTTAACTTTGAATTGAACTTCAATTGATTTCAATTTCATCTTATCCGCATCGACTGGTTCTGGTAAAAGATTATCAAATACATTGACATTAACACGTTCATCTGCTAATATTTGCGAAAAAATAATTGCTTTATATGAAAGATCATCTGACAATGAAAAAAACTCCAATTTCTTCATTTCCTCTTTCAACTTCTCGATCAGATTACAATTAGATCTTCTTGCTTCCTCATGTTGTTGCTTTATTTTTTCAAATTGTTCATCTTGATGACTGACAAAATTTTGGAGCATTGTAATCTTTTTGGCCACATCATTCATCTGAGATCTATCGCTTAGATTATTCATCCAGTCTAAGAGCTTTGAAATGTCGGCTTTTTTTTCACTATTGATCTTTTCACAAGATGTTGCTCTATGATTGGCATTGAAACAGGCGAAGCATAATTTTTTACCATTTTCTTTGTTTGTATAATCTGATGTAATTAAATTACATTCCTCGCAAATCGGATTCGAGTTAGCAAATAAACTTTGTATGTTGTTATTTAATCCATTTTCATGAACATGAACCAAACATGAGTTGCAGTGGTTCATGAAATGACATAAACATGTCCATCGGCCAGTTGAGTCGCAGGTATCGCACTTCATCAATTCATTAACTGCTGTTAATTGATGAGCATCAGCACCACAACAGGCTTCACAATGAAATTTCAACTGTTTATCAAAATAATATTTATCCTTTATGTTGATGGATCCACAGCATGATGAGCACTTCATGTTTATACCTGGAATAAGTAATGAAAAAAGTATGATACAGAAAATTCAAATTAATTGTTTGAGTTTATATTGTTAATGATATTTACCTTTAGGATAACTTATTGACACGAATTGAATCAAATTGGTAACCGAGTGTAAATCAAATGTCAACTTTGACCTGTAAAATAAAAGTGAATATATAAAATTGAGTTTTAGTGAAAAAAGATGACAATTAGCGTGCTTTAGGAACGCAAGAAAAGCTACTTACATAGTTAAGGCCATACTGAACGTTTTTTAAAGCTATTTAATAGCGTAAATTAACACATTAACATGAATTACATGTACATGTAACAATTACAATGACATTTACAGACGCTTCAAAGCTATAAGTTTTGCTGCATAAAATGGCTGCGTAGTGTTGCTATGACGAGCAGAAAACGCGGAAAATTCAACTGATTTCTGGTTTTGTGTATTTCTGCTCATAATGAGCGCTTTACTTGCTTGCATGCATTTGTAAACGCAATTAACGCAAGCTAAAAGTGATGTTTTGCGTATTGAAAATTCATTGAAACCAAATGAGCGTTTAATAACTGAATCTGCCAGTCATTTGGATCTATTGGGATATAATAACGGTCCAACAATTTATTAAAAGATTTTTCCTCAAAGATTGAATACCAAAATAATAAAAAAGAAATATTAAATCAAGTCTTAATTAACTCTTAAAATTGTGTCAATTCATTTTTAAATCTTCCTCTGGAAATTTAGATAGCATGTTACAATAATAGATGGCGTTTCTAAGCGAACCATTGCCAATGACAATTTCCCATTGGTTTTGTTTGAAAGGTAATTTTGTATTGTTTATTTTGTGAATTTTACTAATCTAAACAACTGATTGTCAATTATTTCTTATAAATTTAATTTTATTCATTGGTTGCTTAAAGCAACTTAATGGTGTGATTATCAGATTTTTTTATTGCTCTGCCGTTCGCAATTAAGTTCTTGAAACAGGAAATTTCACAATGGGTTCTAGTAAGTTTGTATTTTGACCATTTCTTATTTATCTTTTAGAGTTCAAATTGTTTCTTATTATTTTTATTCGAGTTGATGATTAATAATTATTTTCTCTTTATTGCTTGCGAAGGAAACTCAAACTATTGGATGAGCTTTTTTTTAGATGCCAATCTTCCTCAATCTGTAGCTACCAGATATGCTGTAACTTTCACTGATCATCGCATTCAAGAAAACATGCTTGGAGATTTGACTAAAGATATGCTCTATGACATGGGAATTAAGACAATGGGTGACGTTATTGCCATCTTAAAGCATGCTAAAGAAGTTAACGAAGAGAAAATTCAACTTCAATTGTTGGGCAAATCTAACTTGGCCGTGAGCACGAGTAAACCCAAAATGCAGGTAGCCTCGATTAGCAAGGAGCCAATCTCAGGTCCAAGTGTTTCTTCATCCACATCTGGTTCAACCATTAAAATAGCTAAACGAACTGCTGTTGACGATGATTCTATAGGACCAATGAAAGTCAGAAGAGTAATTAATTCAGTGGCAAATAGTAGCAGAACAACAAATACAAATACAAGAACATCATCGAATAATCCGATTGAAACCAAAGTTACTTTTAACTCTATCAAAACTGGATCAAGCACTTCAATGAGATTAGGTAATACACATCAAGACTCAGTAACAAGGAAAGTTTCAGTTTTTAATAGGTTAGGTGATAACGAGCCTACATTAAATAAATTAAAAGTCTCTGTACGCGAACCTAAAGTAACAAGGACCATTACAGGTTTAAAAGAAAAAACTCCTGCAGTGGCTAAATATTCTCAACCTACCAGTGTCAAAGATCGTCTAGGAGTTAATCTTGTGTCCAGAGGAAGTAATTCTAATCGTAAAATCACCAATTTAAGCATAAAACCTAAACAATCATCACCTCAGCAATCAAGAACAAAAATTTCTCTCAAGAAAAGTATCTTTGATAGACTGGGTACCAAATCTTTTTGACATTGCATTTTTTGGGTAAAAGATAAAACCATGACCATCTTCATCTGATTTCACTTTGATGTAATATTCTTTCACGTATTAGAATTAATAAATCCTTTTGCCAAAAATAATTTGAAATATCTCGGTTATTGCATTAAATATTTACCAGTTTGCTTCAACTAAAATTGATGATTTCTTTTACTATAA
Source organism: Tetranychus urticae (assembly GCF_039701765.1). NCBI lineage: Eukaryota > Metazoa > Arthropoda > Arachnida > Trombidiformes > Tetranychidae > Tetranychus > Tetranychus urticae. Next base: position 816,450 of record NC_142958.1, on the reverse strand, counting down.
ACTTTTAGCCAAAACAATTTCCCGAATCATAGGTCTTTTGATAATGTTAATGAAAAAGAAGATACGAAACTGAAAGAGGAAAATATGAATTAAAGAGAAGTTAATGAGAATAATTTCAAGATTAAATTTTCTTAAATCATTTTAATAGTAATTCCAAATGTCATCTAATTTGAATCAGTCCTGGTTGGTAATGTAAGGAAAACAAAAACCAAAACAGCTTATATAGACATCTTGAAAATTTAATTTTACACTATAGGGATGGTAATTGAAAACCTGGTACCCAATACACATTCCTACTGTTGAACTTTGATCTTATTACCCCACTCGTCTTCATCTGCGGGTTTATTTGGATCCAACATCGTACTGTAAAAGATCAAGAAGTAATTAAATGATTGAATAAATCAAATAATATAATAATAAATACCCTTTAAAAGATGGAGCATTCATCATAAGCCTTTCGTAGAAGTGGAATCGCATTGTTTCCTCACTCGCTAAATATTTCCAAGAATAGTGGTACATCAAAGGTGTAGATGCAAGAAAGATATTCACTGCCCACCACATTGTGATTATAAATTACACAAATTAATTAAGAAATTAAAATTGCAATAAAGTGAAAACAATATTTAACCTTCTAGTTTTGTTTATAATTTTACAGCACCATCTAATAATGTAAATTTGAGTTTGATCCAATATTTTAATTTAGCTAATGGTAGATGGCAGTGATTCACAGCTGCTATTTCATTCAGAAATGCTTACTGATATTAAGCAATGCCCCCTTACCGATACATTCTGAGACAGGAAGGTCAAACTGAGTGAAAACAATTTAGTTAATCTTAATTTATTTTGTGTTAATTGATAATTTGAATCAATTAAATTTGAAAATGAGTTTATTACGACGTGGTGCGATCCTTGCCAATCGCGTTGCTCCAATGATCCAAAGTCGTAGAGGACTGGAACTGTCCAAGCTGCCAGTACTTGGATTTTTGTTTGATAAAAGTGAGTAAATTTATAGTAAATATCTGCAATTGATTGTTTTTTTTTAGAATTTATTTTATTCATTTATTGTTTTATTTATTCCAGGACCTGTTGGTTTACCTGACCCCATTGAAGCTGCCATTGGTAATACAAAAATGGAATTAATGCTTGAGGAAATGGGAGTCACTGTAAGTACAGAAAAATACGAACTTAATGTATATTTTTGATTTGAATGTTATGTGCTACATGTTTTTGAATTTATTTTAATTTGTTATTATTCTTTGTTTATTTTAATTGTTTTCAGGACCCATTTTTGGAAAATCCAATTTACTTGAACGGTGGTTCAAAGGAGGATCCTATGATGGTTTTGATGTTGACGGATAAAAGAATGATTGGATGTCAATGCGAACCCGATCAAACTTATTTCAATTATATGTGGGTTCACAAAGATGAGTGTAAAAGATGCGAATGTGGATATTGGTTCAAAGGTGTTGAAATCCCAAATCCACAGTTATATGTCGTAGACAAGGCTTTCACGTAAAATTTTGTTTGACATGATTATATTGAAGAAATAAAATCTTGTCTATATGTGGTGTAGATTGACCATTTTAAGATATCTTGTAATAAATTCTTGAACCGTTATTATATCGTTTAATTTCCCATCTAATAGCTGAATCAAAGCCAGAAAGATTCCAATGTGCAAGAGTGATTTTATTTCAATGTAACAAGGTTAAAGATGAGAAGAAATCAATAAATTAGTATTAAAAATGTTACTTGTATCCGTTTAGTCAAATAACAGGTCTGATTAAACCTGAAATTATTGGTTTCACGTCAAACACCAAAAGTTGAGCATTTAACTCATATGTAATGTGATATTCATGTCATGAACTCCGAAGCAATTGTAATCTCAACAATCTAACCAAGAAACCTGAAGATGAATAAATCATATTTATTAATGACGGTAGAGTAAAATTTTTGAGGATAAAAAAGTAATGAATTTGATGAAACCGTTGGCCTCCACATCTATTAATAAAAATTCAGTTCAAATTAAATTTCACAGATTTCCAAGATTTTTTGATATCTATTATAAAGCGTGAAAGTGATTTCGATTGAAAGGGATTAAAATTAGGTTATGGATATGTGACTTTGATATTTCAAAGCAGTTAGTAAATTTTTAGGTTAGCCGAAAAGTTTTGCACTAAAATTGCATTTTAAATGTTAATCTTTTGTTCTTTTTCAGGTGTACGTTGGATTATTTCATTTTAAGTTTGACCGGTTTCAATGTGAATTTATTGTGAATACTCACGAAGCTTTATCCCGTCTTATCATCTCTTCAGCTACGACGCCATCAGTGCATGGATTGAATAAACTCATCTCAACTGTCTTATGATAAGGATCTGAGACAAAACACTTTGAGGTGATCCCAATTCACTGGAACAGTAATATTTAAGATAGATTTGTGAACATTGTCATAGAGCCTATTCGGTGAATTTGTTTGAGCAAAAGGAAGCTTATAGTGAAAAAAATCAATTTTATGTGAAGCAAACTGAATACTTGAATTTCAAATTACTTTTGACAAAAAGATTTATTAATTCTAAACAATACTTGAAAAATATTACATGAAAGTGAAAGATTGCGATGAAATCCTCGTATCTGTTAAAAACTGAAACTTTCCTTGTTTCTGAGTCTCGCTGTCTATTACCAACATAATGCCTTTTTTATATTTGAAAGTATCGAAGGAATTGCAATTATTTATTGCAAAAGAGTTTATAACATTCAGTTCGCATTGAATCAGGTAGCCTCGAGTAGAAATGAGCTGATTCCAAAGATCTTTTTATGCATCTACGTCTAAATCAACTTTAAATCTACATCAATATCCAAGCTTTTTTGCGATCTAAAAGATAATTAACATTAATTGCGATTTAATCGTTTTGTGTAATGAAATTGAATATCAGATTTCAGTTGCTACGAATTTTAAATTTAATTTATCACAGCGATGGTAAATTTGGGAACCAAATTCAATAAATGCAGCAAAGACTGCCGTGAAAAATTGAAGTAAAAGCAAATCTTTAAAATTGGAAAATTTGAGTGGTGATGCAGACAATGAATAAAGATCGGAATCGTCTGTTGGACTGCCAGTTTTTAAGCTCGAAAGAGCGCTTGTACTTTTAATCACAAATTTTTTCAATATTTCGAGTCCATGAAAGTTGATTCCAGCTTCTAGAAGCACAGAGTAACTGTAATAAAACGAATGAATATTATTATTAGAAACACTATTATTAGAAAGCATAAAATTGATTGCGATCAAAATGATTACGAGTTAAGAGTTAGACTGTTCGTGCAAAACTCTCTGGTTATCCTAATATTTCTTGTAATTTTTTCCGATTGACGTTGGATTCTTTGGATACTTACAAAGCTTCATCCCGTCTAATCATCTCTTCAGCTACGACGCCATCAGTGCATGGATTGATTAAACTTACCCTAAGTGCTTTGTGGTAAGGGTTCGAGACAAAAACATTTTGAGGTGATCCTAATTCACTGGAACAGAGATATTCAAAGTATATTTTAATGAATTCAGTTGCTCGTAATGTCGTTAAAGCCACCGCGTTTAAGCACCAGTCACGACTCAATAAACTCGTTGTACTTTCAACGAGTGGTTTTGCCGTTGCCAACCCTTTTTTCTCTGCATGTTTATATACTTGTCTAAACTCAGGTGTAACTCCAGCCTCGAAAAGTTCATATTGAGAGAGTCCATCAAAAAACCATGGATTTTTATTCATCTTTATGATATCCGATAAACTTCTCACTTGTTCCTTAGTTGATCTAACAATGGCACTGGTGTTAAACGATGCATTGATGATGGCTCCAAATAGAGCTGTTAATAGACAAGCAAAAGTCAATAAAAGGAATGTTTTCGATGAACCAAATATGTGTCCTGTAAGAATGGCCTGAACAGCTTCAAAGATGACGTCGTATAATCTGTATTTCAAATGAATCAGTTTAGGTAAAAGAACCAAATTGGAAATGGAAAAGATCGTGAAAAGTAAAGTAAAATATAAAAGCCAACAGAACAATTCAATCGAGATTAAATTGATGAGTAAACTGAACGAAGAATGAGGAATACTCTTCTGAGTTATGCTGATCAAGTGATACGTATTTTCCTCAATTGCAGCAGTGAAGATGCCCGGTGGATCCTTTGTGTCTAACGGCACAGGGAAGAATGGCTTGTTAGCTTCCTAGTGATAGAATTCATAGTTGAAATATAGTCAGAGAAAATCAATGAATCAAATTGGCACTCACATTGTTTTGGAGGGCACCAAGCATACCATCAGTGTAACCAACTCCTTCCTTCCAAACACCCCACTGACCTTCCTCGACTAACTTCAGTTTTATTCTGTTTCATTATAAATTTGATTAACACATAGAATGATCAAGCGATGGTTCAAATGAGTTTAATCACAAGCATCCAACATACCTTGACTTTGTATATTTCGAGTACATCTCAGGCAGGTCTTTTAATGCCTTGGCAGTAAATCTAATTTCACCGTCGACCTCTTCATAGAGCGTATTCAATGTAAACTAATGCATTTCAAATAAAACACGAACTTGAAAAATCTCAACTCAACATATTATTTTGAACTTACTTGATAAAAGGCGATTGTTATATTGAAGATGACAGACTTTAAATCTTCAGTTGAATTCATAATATTGCCACTCTTTGAGCACCAATAAAAAAACTTGAGATTTCAGTCGTATCAGAGATCTCACTCGTATTTCAGTAGCAATAATTCAAGCAGACATTGACATATGCATGTATTAATTTTGGTAAATGTTGACTGAAATTGGCAAGAAAAAATTTACATAAAGTGTTTCTAAGGAATACGAGAAAGGACAATGAATATTCAACACTAAAACTCAACTCTTTATTATGTTTACACTGTTTGATAAAACAAAACAAAGTAATACTGTTTGACCAAAAGTCACAAATATAACATTTAACAGATGAAAAGGACTGGCCATTAATTCCGGCTTTTGATATTTTGATGCAAAATAATAAAATTAAGTGAAAAAATACTGATTTGGCCACATAAATGTGTTGTCGTTTATCGAGAATGTCGTATTTGAGGATCGACCCACTAATAAATATTCAATGGCGCGAGGAAAATTTGGACAGTTTGCTCTTCTTTTCTAACGAAATCGATATCATATTCCAATAGCCATGCAATTACTTTTATTTCATTTACACTGTCTGGAGAAACAAAACAAATTACTATTTTTAAGATGAAAATACTTACAATAAACTAAATTTATATAATTAGCATCTCAATAAATTATATAAATTTAATCTTTATCATTATAACATTTAAAAAACAGATGAAAAGGATCGACCCTCGATTCAGACATTCAATATTGTGATATAAAATAATAAATGAAAAATACTAATGTTGTCACATAAAAGATGTTGTTTCAAATTAACGAGTCGATTACGTAGTCAAGAGTAGATCAATGAATTTTTGCCTTTCACTATGCAATTTTAAATTATCAATGAAACGAAATAAAGATAAATTAAATTTTCCATTACATTTGTATGCAATGAAGCGACTTTACTATTTTCCATATTAAAAACAGAGAGATAGGCTGTAAATGGACTGTAATAAAAGTATGCGATCATCGGAGATCAGAAAGCGTACAATATTACTTATGAGATTAGATTGGCGTTTTATTAAAAGTTAATGGTTATTCATCTTCACTTGACTTCATCAGACTTGTGGTGTGTTTGTTATATATTTGTTGGTACCTTGGATATGGACAGATCTCCTTATTAATCAATCATATTGTACCAAAACTGGTAAAAGAATGGTGATTGTAAGTTCTATCGTTCTCGAGATTCGTTCTTCGAAGTTTTAAGTCCAATGGTCACATCAAGAGAACCGACGATTAGCTGCATTGCTGTCATTGAAGAATATGATTCAATCACGAACTAACAAGATGAAAAATAACGCAAAGTATTTTGGCCTTTATTTTCCAAGATTCAAATAAACATTGATACAAAAACGGAATTAATCCTTGAGGAAACGGTATTAGTACAGAAAAATAATCGATGAATATTTATTCTTTGCATCTTATGTGGTACATGTGCTTTGAATTTATTTGAATTTGTTTTAATTCAATTTAAATTTAATTTTACATAGCGCTGGTGAGTTAGAGAACCGAATACAATAAATGCAGCAATTACTGCAGCGAAAAATTGAAGTATAAATAAGTCTTTAAAATTGGAGAGTTTGAGTGGTGATGCAGACAATGAATAAAGATCGGAATTGTCTGTTTGCTTCCTGGTTTTCAAGCCAAAATGCGAGAGAATGGATTTAATAATATAATCTCTCATTAGCGTATTTCGCTGGAGGTTGATTCCAGTTTCTAGAAGCACAGAGTAACTGTAATCAAACGAATGATATTAACATCTAATATAAAGTGTAAAAGCGATCACAATTGAAAGATCAAAATCGAGACATGGGTACTTTTGTGTGATTAGGATATTTCAAAATGAGTGAATTATATCGTACTTCTTTAGATTAATGCTGGATTATTTCATTTTGAGTTTGACCGCTTTCAATGTTAATTTATTGTAAATACTCACAAAGCTTTATCCCGTCTTATCATCTCTTCAGCTACGACGCCATCAGTGCATGGATTAAATAAACTCATCTTAATTGTTCTGTGATAAGGATCCGAGACAAAAACACTTTGAGGTGATCCTAACTTAATGGAACAGAGATGTTCAAGATAGATTTCCAAGCATTCAGTAGCTCTTATTCCTGTTAAGGTCACAATATTCAAACAATCACGGCTCAATAGAAGCGCTGTATTTCTAGTGAGCTTTTTTGTCGTTTCTAATCCTTTTTTCACTGCATATTGATATACTTTTTTGAATTCAGATGTAACTCCAGCCTCGAAAAGTTCATATTGGGAAAGTCCATCGAAGAACCATGGATTTTTATTCATCTTTATGATATCCTGTAAGCTTTTCACTTGTTCCTTATTTGATTTAACAATTGCACTTGTGTTAAAAGATGCATTGATAATGGCACCAAATAGAGCTGTTAATAGACAAGCAAAAGCCAATAGAAAGAATGTTTTCGATGAACCAAAGATTTGTCCTGTGAGAATGGCTTGAATAGCTTCAAAGAAGACGTTGTATAATCTGTATTTCAAATGAATCAGTTTAGGTAAACGAATAAAATTGGAAATGGAAAAGATTTTGAAAAGTAAGGTGAAATATAACAGCCAACAGAATAATTCAATTGATATCAAATTATTGAGTAAATTGAATGAAGAAACAGTATTCTTCTGAGTTACACTGGCCAAGTGATAAGTATCTTCCTCTAATGCAGTAGTGAAGACACCCGGTGGATCCTTTGTGTCCAATGAAACAGGGAAAAACAATGTGTTGGCTTCCTATTAATATAAGCAATAGTAAACATTTGGTTCGAGAAGACTAACAAATTCTCTCTTACATTGTTCTGGAGGGCACCAAGCATACCATCAGTGTAACCAACTCCTTCCTTCCAAACACCCCACTGGCCTTCTTCGAGCCAATGCAGTTTTATTCTGTCTCAGTTTGAATTCGATTAACACATGGAATGATTGGTTCAGATGAGTTAGATCACGAGCATTCAACATACCTTGACTTTGTATAACGCGAGTACATCTCAGGGAGATCTTTAAATTGCTTACCAATGAATCTAATTTCACCATCAACGACTTAATGAACAGTATTTGATGTAAACTTTTGAAGATTAAGTGAAACACGAACTTGACAAATCATGAACTCGAGATATTATTTTAAACTTACTTGAAAAAAGACCATTGTTATATTGAAGATGACAGACTTTAAATCTTCAGTTGAGTTCATGATATTCTTTGACTCAACAACAAAAGGGGTTTGAGGTTAGGTTAGGTTATCGTATTTCAGATCCAGTAATAACTATTTAATCTAAATTGACATATGCATGTATTAATTTGGTAAATTGGCAAGAAATTATTAACATAAAATGTTTCTGAGGAATGGTGGGAATGAACATGAATTGAATTTTTGAGACAAATAGACCATAAACCATGCAATAACCTTGATTTCCTCAACTCTTTTCGGTGAAACAAAACAAATACTTCCATGACCAAAAGTCACAAATATTGAAAATAAACTTAATTTATGCAATAAAAATCTCAATAAACTAAATTAAAATAAATTTAAATTACATTAAAAGTTCATCTTTATTGATATTTAGACTGTTAATATTTTGATACAAAATAATAAAAATAAATATGAAAATACTAATGTTGTTACATAAAATATGCTTTTACAATTTAAAGAATTGATTTAGTAGATCAATGACAATTTTCTTACAATATTCAATGCATTTTTCATTAGCATTTGCATTTTTATTGCAATTAAACGCTTTAACCATTTACTATATTATATGTAGCGAAATAAACCACAGAATAGACAATAATAAATCGAAGTATAGCATTGTATTATTCATGTTGTCATCTTAGTGTTTTTTATAAAGGTAAACGGTTATTCATCTTCACCAGACTTATGGTGTGTTACAAGATATTTGTTGGTACCTTGGATATGGACAGATCTCTCTATTAATCAATCATTTTGTACCATAACTGGTGGAAGAATAGCAATTGTTAATGCTAAAGCTCTCGAGATTTGTTGTTCAAAGTTTAAGACCAATGGTCACATCGAGAGAGCCGACGATAAATTGCATTGATATCACTGAAAATATAATAAATTTCAGTTTTTTAAGTCTTACCTTTCGTTAGTTTAAGTGGAGCTTTAATCACGAATTACAAGTTTTATTTCCCTGGATAAGTATTACATTTTCTGGTTGGCCATCAAAGTTTCATCAGTTAAACGAGTTAGACGAGAAACTTTACAAAAGGCGATCGATTGCCGGACTTTAAACACGAATTCTATACATCAGAAAAATGAACGCAAAAATGAACCAGTTTTTATGCCTCTGCAAACCTGTAACTTGACCGATCTCAACTACTTTGCACAGTCTGCCTCGAAAGAAAAGTTTTCGCGTACATTCATTTACCTTAAATTATAAAGCTATTGATGCGAATGAGGATCGTTTTCGCTAGGATAAATACTATCATAAGGTCTATTCGTCAAATTCGTTCAGACAAAAGAAAGTTCATAGTGAAGGACATCAATTTTATGTAAAGCTAAATGGATAATTGAAACGCACTAATGAATAATTCAATTTACTTTTGACAAAAGGATTTATTGATTCTAATAAATACATGAATGAATATTACATCAAAGTGAAATCAGATGGCGATGAAGTTCTCTTACAGAAACTTTTCATTCCTCATCACCCAATCTGTTACGAACTAAAACTTTACTTGTTTCTGACAAGTGAGTCCTAATGTGTCTTATCAACATATATTTGATTTATTTTAATACAACGGTGATAAATTTGGTTCCCAAATTCAATAAATAAAGCTACGACTGCAGCGAAAAATTGCAGTATAAATAAGTCTTCAAAATTGGAAAGTTTGAGTGGTGATGCAGACAATGAATAAAGATCGGAATCGTCTGTTTGACTACCGGATTTTAAGCCCAAAAGTGAGCCAGTAGATTTAATCAAAAATTTTCTCATTAATTCGACTCCATGAAGGTTGATTCCTGTTTCTAAAAGCATAGAAGAACTGTAATAAAAACGAATGATATTAACAAATATTACAAAGCGTCAAAGTGATTGCAATTGAAAGCGATCAAAAGTCAATGACTGTCAATGGATACTGTCAATGCGCATTGTCTCTTGAAAAATGCAATTCTTATACTTAAGATTCAGGTCATTTCGAAGCCCTTCTAAATAACTCACAGTTTCCAAACGAAACTTATGATTGTGACTAAAACTCAAATAATTTAATGATACATCTTTCATAATTACTTAGCTCATATTATCAAAATAACTTGATTTTAATAAATCCTTGATTTGTGAGCTAACTTTTTTGCGCAAAACTCACTGACTAACCTAAACCTAACATTTATCTTGTACTTTTTCAGTTCGACGCTGGATTATTTCATTTTGAGTTTGATCGCTTTCAATCTGGATTATGTGGATACGCACAAAGCTTTATCCCGTCTTATCATCTCTTCAGCTACGTCGCCATCAGTGCATGGATTGAATAAACTCATCTTAACTGTGCTGTGGTAAGGGTTCGAGACAAAAACACTTTGAGGTGATCCCAATTCACTGGAACAGTAATATTCAAGGTAGATTTTAATGAATTCAGTGGGTCTTAATGTTGTTAAAGTGACCACATTGAAGCATAAATCACGACTCAATAGACTCACAGCATTTTCAACCAGTGCTTTTGGTGTTGCCAAGTCTTTTTTCACTGCATATTCATATACTTGTTTAAACTCAGGTGTAACTCCAGCCTCGAAAAGTTCATATTGGGAGAGTCCATCGAAAAACCATGGACTTTTATTCATCTTTATGATATCCGATAAGCTTTGCACTTGTTCTTTGGTTGACCTAACAATAGCAGTGGTTTTGAAAGATGCATTGTTGATCGCACCAAACAGAGCATTTAATAGACAAGCAAAAGTCAATAAAAAGAATGTTTTCGGTGTTCCAAAGATCTGTCTTGTAAGAATGGCTTGAATAGCTTCAAAGAAGACCTCGTATAATCTGCCTTTCGTATGAACCAGTTTAGGTGAAAAGACAAAATTGGAAATGAAAAAGATTGTAAAAAGTAGAGTAAAATACAACAGCCAACAGAATAACTCGATAGAAATTAAATTGTTGAGTAAATTAAATGAGAGAGGAATACTCTTTTGCGTTACACTGGCCAAGTGATATGTGTTTTCCTCTATTGGAGCAGTGAAGACACCCGGTGGATCCTTTGTGTCCAATGACACGGGGAGTAATGGCTTGTTAGCTTCCTAGTAATGAAAGCAATAGTAAACATTTGATTCGAGAAGACTAATTTCCACTTACATTGTTCTGGAGGGCACCAAGCATACCATCAGTGTAACCAACTCCTTCCTTCCAAACACCCCACTGGCCTTCCTCGACGAACTTTAGTTTTATTCTGTTTCATTATAAATTTGATTAACCCATAGAACAATCAAGCGATTGGTTCAAATTACTTTAATCAAAATCATTCAACATACCTTGACTTTGTATAACGTGAGTACATCTCAGGGAGATCTTTCAATGTCTTTGAAGTAAATCTGATTTCACCGTCAACCTCTTCATAGAGCGTATTTAATGTAAACTTTGCAGATCAAATATTAGGGGTATCAAAAAGTCCCGGGGTTTCGTATGTTTTTTGAGTCAGCCATTGATCTTAATGTCGTCTATGCATAGCTTAGGTACCTTAGGTACGTAATATAAAGTATCTAAGTTTGATTCATTTTTGTTCATTTTTTGTTCGGGAAAGATCATAATCAAACCCGTCCAATACAGCTTAATGAGTGAATTTGGTAAAAAGAAAATGATATGGACTGAAGAAATGACAATTGAACTGAATTTTTTGAACGTAAACAGATGCCTTAGGTCCTAAACAATAAATTGGCTCCATAGAGAATTTAAATTCTGCAGTAAATAGAATTTTGAATAGTTGAATTCAGGCCACTTCCATGAAATCGACTGTACGTGGATTAATGGCCTTTATTCCAAGGTCATTGAATATAATCGAACAATTTCAACTCTAACGTCAACCTCAATGTACAATCTTTCCAATGATAACACGCAATCAGTATGAATGAAATGATTTGCCTTTGCAAAAGCTCTCAGCAACATGAGTTTTTCAAAGTTTAAAAATGTCGATGAATCGTTTTTTCCCAATGTCGCAGAAAACATGGCACAAATAAAATTTCAGGTCATAAAATAGCTACCAATCTACCCTATTCCTTAGACTTGTTCTCCAGCTATATTTTCTGCTTTTTATATGCGAAATGAATCCAACAGAAAAGACAGAAAAAACCTTAGAGTAGAAAATGGGAGCCAAAAAGTAGCTTTTTGCTTCGAAGTCCCCTGAATGGTACCTGTTTGACCTAGATCGCTATCCTTCTAGATTAGTAGCCTAAGTATGTGAATGAAGAGATTTACTTAGATAGTTACCATGAATGATCTGAAAAACATACGAAACCCCGGGACTTTTTGATACCCCTAATAAAACATAAACTTTTAATCATTTCAACTCAACATATTATTTTGAACTTACTTGATAAAAGGCGATTGTTATATTGAAGATGACAGACTTTAAATGTTCAGTTGAATTCATAATACTCTTTGATCTCAAAAACAAAAGGAGACTGAGGTTATCGTATTGCAGGTCTGGTCCAGTGCCAACTATGCAATCTACATTGGCACATGCAAAATGTCATAAACGTCTCAATAGGAAGTCTGTGACAAATTTGGACAGTTTTTCTTCTTTTCAACGAATTCGATGTTATTTTGCGCAAACCATGTCATAACTTCAATTCATCTACACTGTTTCGTGAAAAAAACGAAGTAACTTTTTTGGCCAAAAGTTACGAATATTGAAAAATAAGCTAAATAACATATCATTAAAGTGAATAAATTTAATTTACATAGAAATTTAATTTTGACTGTTAATATTATTGCAACAAAAAATTAAAAGAATAGGCCATCAATTCAGGCTGTAAATATTTTGATATAAAATAATAAGTGAAAAATACTAATGAAGCCACATAAAATATGCTGTAGCAATTTAACGAGTCGATTTCGTAGATCAGTTCTAATTTTTCTTTCACAATTCAATATAACTTTTCATTTACATTTGCATTTGCATTGCAATGACTTACGACAAAATTTCCATATTATGCCCAGCAAGATAGAATGGACTATAATGAATCGAAATAAGATCATCAGAGATAATACGAGTAAAGTGTCGTATCACTTATGTTTTCATATTATTGTTTTATTTATAAAGGTAAATGGTTTTTCATCTTAACAAGGCTTGTATTTTCATGATATTACATGTTATTATATGTTGGTACCTGGGATGGGGACAGATCTCTCTACTAGTCACCCATATTGTACCATAGTCTTGAACGTAAATAAAATGGTGAAAATGGGGTTCGCTTTCGAGATATCGTTGTGCAAAGACCAATAAGTTGAAAAAGTGTATGATCGTTGATGTTTAACAATATTGCTATTACAGAAAAACAAGTTTCAGTTTTGCAACTCTTACCATAACTCGAAGCGAAAGCTTTTATTCAAAATTATTTCCCTAAACAAGTACATTTTCTAGTTGGTCATTAAAGAGTCCATCAGTTTAACAAGTTTGTTAGATACCTGCATAACTGTACAAAAGGCGATCCGATACCGAACTTTAAACATAAATTCTGACTAGCAAAGAAGAATTTTCAGTTTCTTAATTGCACAAATGGACTCATGACAAAATGGACAAATGCACAAATGATGCTTGTACAATCTCATAGCTCGATCAGTCCAACTCTTAACTCGAAGTTTCTTCGTATATTCCTTTAACTGAAATTATAAAATGCACATTGAGGCTGTTTCATATCAAACTAGTTAAATTAAGTCTAGCCTTTCCTAATTTGAATTGATTTGCATCTGCATTTTCAAAGTCACTTCTTTAGTATGGAAGACGAAGCAATAGAAAACGATTGTATCGATAAGATCAAAAATCATTTTGTTCTTTATGGTCCAAAATGTAAATAAACAGATTGAGCGTTTATGTAATCACGTTATTATACATTGATTAATGGTTATAACTCCTAGTTTACCTGATTGTTTGTTTCATTTGACTCTGATGAAAGGTTAAATTGAAACACAAAATCATGATCAGGTGAACATGATTGATACGCGAAAATGTTTCACAGCCAAAAAACTAGTTTTTATTCCATTTTTTCTTCTCTTTTGCCTCATCATCATCATAATCATCATCAATTCTGATATTACTTGAAGCAATTCAATCTGATCATTTCAAGGTTTAATGTTGGTTAATATCATGGGTTGTTTTCATGTTGTTTTACCAGAATGTTTCCAAGTGAAAGTTAACTTTTTTACTTCTTGTCATATTAATAGCTGTAAATAAATTATACTTTAGTTAATTATTTTATGATTAGTTGAGTAAATAAACTATGGAATGATTTGCAATGGTTAAACTCGTAATAACAAAATTTTCTGGTTCCATTTTTGTATCAATATGCATAATGTCATGTAAAAGTGCTTTATTTAAATTCATTCATACGATACATTTTCAGTGGATTTCAATAATTTCATGATTGAATTAATTTCTTGTGGTTTTATAGCAACATTAATGATTATAATTTGCCGTTACAAAGTTTAATAGTGTTTGTTTAAATATTTATTGTGAATGTAACAATTTACAATTTAAAATCTTCTTTCTGCTTTACTAATTGTTTCCAATAAAAGGTCAATCTTTTTCATTTTGCCCATTTATTTAATCAACTTGATCATAATTATTAAACACACCTTAGTTGTTTGATAGGCTCATCAATCAACTGATCATCCCTTAACATTGGACTGCAGTTAGTATGTTCAATCCAAGGGCAACAAGTTTGTTAAATAATCTGATTGAACCACAATTAAAATCATATTTAATTCATTAACCAATAATTTAAGCAATTTTTTAACTTGAATCAAGTGTTACGCAAATTGATTAAAGATGATGGCCAAGATTCATGCAGATTCATTTATCGACTGATTCAGTCAATGTTTTGTTTCCCATTCAGTTGTTATGGAAACTAATTTTAGGTTTTTATTATTGAACCCAAAAATTGATCCAATACAAGCCAGTGTTTCATTTCAGCAAAGCAAAGCCTTGCTCAGTCAATGAAAAGACTTGCTCACTGTCGGCTCAATTTAGCCGAATACTCATTGGAAAATGAATTTTGCTCAATGCTAAAACTGATCCTTCGTTTTTGAAAAAACAATGAAACTGAAACACATGAGGGACGATTCATTGTCTAAGTGAATCTTGTGCTTCGTTAAACATTTTCTTGCTAATCTGAACTGGCTTTAACGCTAACCGATTGAACATTAGTTGAACATGTGTTGTCGATTCCAAAGGATAAATCTCTAACTAAGCCTCAGATCCAATTGGCAACTTTGGTGTTTCGCAGATCTCCTGTGGGCAAATGCCGAAAGCAAAGGCGGTAACCCGAAATAATATGGAAATGTTCATCTGTTTAACAAATCTTTAGGTTTTGTCCATAATCCTGATTCTTGTTTCGAACCAAACCATTCAGGTGCAATGCAAATATCTAGACACAAATCAATATCAGACTAAAATCAATCCAAGAGTTTTGGATCTTGATTACAATACGAACTCGATGAAACCAGAAACACAATATTTACGAACTTTTATTGATTATTTAAATTAAATGGTTGAAGTAAATCTATTGATAATTGGTGATCAAATCTAAGAAAATTTTGCCTCTTTATTGTTATTACAAACCAGATTGATGCCATGAATCCAAGATGAATTAATGTTGCATTTTTTGTCTCTTGAAAGTTGATTTTGCTAATGGATTAGAAAGAAAACTATGAATATATTGAAACATTGAATGAACACACCCAATGAAATGCCATGTTATACATGATGAATAGGTGGAGATGTTGAACATGAACAGAAACAATATTAACATGGAGTGAAACTGATTGCATGTCTATGAAAAGACATCTACTGATGATAGATAATTCACTTTTTGATACAAAACCTAAAACCTGGACTAACCAGACTTGGAAACCAGAAAATGTAACATTTTTCATCCTTCTTTGAACACATAAGATTTAGTAAAGTTGATCAGTTTGATTATGTTAATTATTTTCTTATAAATTGAACTTAAAGGATGAAATTTTGACTCACAAAATTCAATTGTTTACACACAATTGAAATGTTTTATTAAAGCATCAACCCGTCAACAACATAAAACAGGTAAACAGTAACCTTATTAAAAAAAAAGCTCATGTATTGTTAGCTAATTGCGTACAAGTCCATTGGACTTTACAATCAACCAAATTGGTTAAGTTGGAAAATGTGTTTGATTAAGAGTCAGGTTGATAACCCTTTACCTTTTTGGCAATCAAAATATAAAGAGAAGCAAGTTAACAACAGAAAAACAAAGAACGGTTGATTGAAGCATAAATCCGGTGCAAAACAAGAGACTCTGAAGTTACCTGTGATCAGATTATTCACTGAAGGTAACAATATTTAATGGAAAGTTAACTTACTTGCATGGTTAACAAGGTTTGGTAATATGATAATGATTACGATAAGATCGTGATTCTTATAATGTTAACCAAATCTCAATTGAAAGTCAAGTGAATCCTTTTTTGGGTTCATCTTTTTCAACCAGTTTTCAGTCTTGATATTGCTTTATAATATACTTTTTATGCTGCAAACCATAGACTTTATTATTGTGCAAACCCTTTCATCTTTCACTAAATCATGTTCAATTAATCAACAATCAACCTTTTCAATCATTTTCTTTGCTCTTCTCTCAATTCATGTTCATCTTGAAAATGTAATAACCTTTACGTCTTACATCATGATGGTGATTAGCTTTCATGTAAACTATCAAAGTATTGTACAAGCAAAATATTCAAAAGCTGTGAATAATTCAAGTGTTGAATTTATTTTCAACTTTTCCATTTAATCACGAAATTTTTGCAAAAATTTACTCATTTAACAAATTAATTTAGATCAGTCGATTCAGTTCAGCCAATCATTTAAAATCAATGTCATTTTTTTCATTTGATTGCCGTTATAAATCAATCTTGTACTCGATTAAATGCTTTTTATCGCCTTCAATCCATCAATTGACAAGTTGAATATCATTCTGCAGCTTCGTGCCATTTGTCTAACAAACCAGACTCGAACCCAAAACCTAATACTTTCATTTACTCTTCTGTCTACTGATCTGACAAGGGAAGCCCGAGGTTATCCGAACCAATTGCAATGATTAGTGTGTCATTCGTCTTATTAACCAACAATATAATTCTTCGTCTGCTGAATAGCAAATGGAAAGAAGTGCCATTTACTGTCTATTGGTATCAATATGAAAGTAAAGATATGAACCCATGGCGATGATCGTCACCAATGATTATTTCTGAGGTAAGTTCACCTCCGCGAAAAACATCATTAGCTGATGTGAGGGCAAACTTTTTGCTTCGAATGTTTCAATTGATTGAAAAAAATTTCAATGGGTTGATGAATTTTCCGTTATTAGTACTTTCAAACTATTCTCATGAATATGATCCACTCAATGTGAACTCTGTTTTCCTGAATGACTATTGACAAGTTGATGGCTATAACTGATTTGATGCTAATAATTCACTTGAAGAGTCAAATTGCATTAATAAAAGTTGGATCTAGTTTAGTGGTTTAATGAAAATCATTGAATTATTTTTGCCTTATTATTACACCGCGAAATTGACCAAACTAGATTGAACCTTTGTTGTAGTTAACGGGTGCAAGATGGACTGACCTTTTTAGGTTTGGTTTTGCGTTTTGTATTATTTCTGGCTATAATTATGGTGTTAGCATGAGTGGTTCAGTTGAAATGTTAACTAATTATTATGATTATTTCAACTTTAATAAGATGATTGAGTATCATAAGGTTTGGTTTTGATCATTTCCTTGTAATAGATTTGATTTTTAAAATTAGTTCAATGAGGTGAACAGATGAGAGAGAGAGGAAGATGAAGATGATTATTATCACAATACAATTGTTGTTCAGTTGAAATGTTAAAGGATAAAGATGATGGACGATTCAAATGATTATTGTAATGACGATGAGAAATGTGAAGACAAATTTGAATCCATTTTAATGTACATTTCTGTTTATATGTAAATTAATTGACTTGAGATGCAAAAATGTTTATTGATGAATTAATCAATCATCAAAAAAATGATTACAATTCTCAAGTTTAATTCATCCTCAAGTGAACAATTGTTTTATGCGCCTTTCCAGGAACCAGTAATTACCAGGACCTTAAAGTTCACCTGATTCACTTGGATGGCTCAACGGATTCTGGACATCAGGTTATCTCCATTATTGATGACAATTGTTATCATAAATGTGATTTGAAATTGAAATTTGATTCTAATATTGAATTGGCTTTTCTGGTTTTAGGCCTAACATTACTTAATTGATTCACCTTAACGAGTTTATTTGGTTAAGTGAATTTGTATTTCCTTGTTACAGGGTTGATTCAATTGCCTATGAACCAAATGATGAGGAAAGCAGGAAGAGGTTCAGCCAACTATTGAGCCCAATGTTAATTTAAATGATCATTACCGAGCTGATGGTTATGTTGATGCACCAATCGCCCACCAATGGGTTCACTTGAACCAGTTGAGTGGGAAAAATGTCATTTCTTCATTATTACAGTTAAGACAATTGTAAAGGTTTGGTTTTTACTTGAATCATTACGAGTTTAAATTATCTTTTTAAATTGTTTTAAAAAAAGGTTGGTTTCATGTTATCAAGGATTTCCGTGAAAACCATCGGAAAATATTATTCAATTGTAAACCAACAATGATAACAATTGTTATAAAAAAGCAACAATAAATGCGTTAAAATAACATTGAAAATAAACTCACCTTGGATATTATTTGTTGAAAAAAAAGGTTAACCTGTAATTAAATGAGATTACTGACAAACTAATCTTAATCATTGAAGTCAATGTTTGTGTGTTTAAAATGCGTTTCATTTCTATGGTTACATTGATTGAGATTCATTTTTGGGTTTTCGGGTTTCCATTGTTTTTGCATTTAAAATTGAATTTGATGTTCAGTTGAAAATGGATTGACAATTTTAACCATTTTCAAAGGATTAGTCACTTTGATGATCGGATTAATCATTAACGGCTCTAATTAAATGTTGATGCACGATGATCAATAACTGATGGCTCACTGTAAAGGTTTAAGGTAGAGATATGATGAAAAGAAAGAGACAAAAAGAAAGAGAAATGGATGATAAACAAGTGAGTAAACCAGTTTAACCAGAAAGGAGAGACAAGGGGAAAATAAGGGAAATGAAAAAGTCCGACTCTTTTTGGGATATTTGCAGTTTTAACCCAACCAGTCAACAGTTAACTTAACATTTTGTATTTTCATTTGTATTGAAAAGTGTCTTCAAATTGTTTAATTTAATTTCATTAAAACACATCTAAATACACACCTGAGTTTACAATTAAACGTGGACAGACAATCAAATCAAACAGTGTTTCCTTGTGTTTAACACTTGAGTGTCTTTACTAACCCATTTGGATTAAATCACTTTTACATGTGTTGTTACCATAATGGACTTAATGTGATCTGTTTTAATTTGTTACCTTCATTGCAACTGGATTTAAACTAATAATCTTGGTAATTAATTTTATTCCTTATTTTGATTATCACAATAAAACTGGATTGTTTGTTAATCTGGTTTGCTTTGAAAATTGATCAACAAATGTGAAGTCATGGGTTGCTATGGATCATCTTAAAGGGTGTTTCTAAAATAGATTCACCAATCTGGTAAATGATTCGATATTTAATCAACTAGACAATCTGAGTGTCCTCAGTTTAAGAACTTAATTATCTAATTATCCATCATGGTCAACATTCAAATCAACAATTAATCTTGAAATAAGCGTTCTTTCTCGAAGCTGTTAATACTGTTTCAACCCTGGGAAAACAAACGGTTAATCAATAAGTCGCTACAAGTCATAGTTTGATTTTTGCTTTTTTGAAATTCATTCCATTAGTTGATTAATTTTCATTAAATCTTTAAACTGGATTAACTTACAATCTTAACTCTTGTGTTACCCATTGTGTTGCCTTCAAGTCAATTGTTTGTCAATTGATCAACTGTCAACTGGAAACAAAAAGGTTTCATTAAATCACTATCATTCTCATCTTACCTTGATTTGTTTCAAGACCTAACTCTTGAGTTTACGTTAATTACCTAAAAAATGTCAAGCAATTTTTGTACAACAACCAGCAATTAGATCAGCTAAATTGCTTTTAATAACAAACTCAGCACACTCACATGAACCATTTAGGTAAGGTCAACAAATTTACAATTTTGGGTAAAAATTAAAAGCAGTCTAAATGATAAGCAAACAAGTAAAAGTCAAAATTAAATTACTCATCTAAATCACAGGTAGACCAAAAACTCCTACAATATAAACTATTGAAACATTCAAACATTTGATTCCCAAAAAGTGCCAATTGAAACCTAAACAATATCCAAACCAATTCATCCCTTCATTCAAATGTAAACCTTATTGATGGTAAATTCAAATGCACTTTTGATTGTAAATTTGTCAACAAATAACCAAAAACTCACACCAAATTCAAACAAAAAAGCGAGTCTTTTGAATCTCAGATATTATTTTGCTTCTTGTTTACTTCATTTTCCGTTTGATAATGAGTTTTAGCCAAGCATAACTATTTTTTTGGTGAAACGTTTCAACAGAAGTGCCAAAATAACAGGTAACAATCATAAGAGTAACAATAATAATCATTTGCTCTTTCAACCTGATTAATCTAAAAACTCAACTGAACAAGATGAACAAATGTATGACACTCAAGCATACTGTACCAATCGGTTTCTGGTTGAACATTTCAAACTGAACCCAATCGAAATTCAGTTTTCATCTTCATCTTCAGGGTCAACGTTTTTTTGCTTTAAACAAAAAACTCTTTTCTCGTTTTTTGCTATTAATATTTACAATGAGAGTTGCTCTTTTAAACTGAATTAACTCAAGAAAACAAGAGAATCATGATAATCAAAGGTTTCAGTGGCTGATTGTTGTTGCTCTTTTTGTTGTTTTCTGGTAATCATGAAAACAATTAAATACCAACAAAGAGTCGAGTTAATATGTATTAATATAGAGAAGATGAAAAAGTGAAAGTTTTACATTCTATTCAAGGTTAGTTGGTTGTTGAAACATTTTTTACTTTCACTGATTGTTGATTGTTGTCTTGTAAACAGTTTTTCATCTGTGTTAATCTGAATGAAGATACAATTGATTCAGGGAATTCCCTGCTTCTCCTCCTTTACAACCCTTCATCTACTTATGTTACTACAAAACTCTGATCCAACAAGTAATCACTTTGTTAAAACTCAAGACATCAAGTCTACATGCAACTACCTAATCACTCTAGTGACTGTTCTGGATGTTTCATTCAATTCTGAGTACTATTCAAGAATATCTTTTACACCCGAGGCAATGTTGAAGTTTGTTGGTTTATTTTGAACAATTAACTTCTTTGCTCTGTTGGTCAGTTGGCAGTAACTTTTATGATGTTTTCTCGTTCGACTTTTTTTTCTTTAAGAAATTATAAAAAAATGTTCAAATCGAAAGCGAGTTAATCTGATTCATGTTTAAATTGAAATTAGCTCTAAATTTAATGTTTCTGGTTTTGCAGATTGTGTTTAAAAGATTTTTGTGCTTATTTTCGTTCAATAGTCGAATCAGTTTTTCGTCAGTTCAGATTCAGTTCATTCTTTTTTCCAATGAGAAAATTTAATTTTAAACATTATCGACTCCACTTTGATTTATCAACAGGTTATGATCATTCCGGACTAATTAGTTTAAGAAACTCTTAACTGTCATGATAAAAAAGCTAAATCAAGGTAATGTTTGTAAATGTGTGTCAAACTGTGCGATTTGTATCATGCAAATGAGTTGAAACGTGAAAATTCATTTAATATCCAGAGCTTTATTGGTT
Organism: Tetranychus urticae; assembly: GCF_039701765.1. Classification (NCBI taxonomy): domain Eukaryota; kingdom Metazoa; phylum Arthropoda; class Arachnida; order Trombidiformes; family Tetranychidae; genus Tetranychus; species Tetranychus urticae. The sequence goes on along the minus strand of NC_142958.1, from coordinate 794,700 downwards.
TACTATAAATTGAATATTTTACAGTTGAAAAGGTTCAATCATCTAATCGATCTGATCTAATCTAAAGAAAATCGAAAGTTGCTAAGTAGATCAAGTTTACCGTTAAAATGCATCAATTACATTAATTTGTATTAAGTTATCATTATGACTATAACCAGTGGCCCAATGAGCGTAGCCGTGATCATGAATTTGAGTGATTTTATCGAAGCAACAATTGATTGGAATATCAAAGAAACTATAAAAATTCATGAAAATTATACTTTTTCGTCTTAAATGCCCTTCAATTCAGACTCAAATCCAATGTTGAGTTTGAAATGATTTTGTTGTCCATTTTGTGGATCAAAAAGTGATTAAAATCATTTTCATTGAGGTTGATAGCAATATTTGGAAAAAGACAAAATAGAAAATTTTTGCTGAGAAAAATTCTGATGAAAAAATGATGAAAAATGACAATGATTCCAGTTGATTCAAGGTAACAAATCCGGTCTCTTATGTTTTCCTACCTGAGCTTAAAAAATAAAAAACAATTATCTTTGTTGATAGCAAAATATTGGATGAAAACTATTTTCACTTCCTTTTGCTGTTCAATTTCTTAATTCGGGTTCCTTCATTTCCTGAAATTTCTTCATGAAATAAGCATTTTTTGTGTCTCTCAAAGTCTTCCTCTTTATCAAACCATAAAGCTCACCAAGAAAATATCATCAACAAAACAATGGCAATAACAATATCTTTTATTGTGGGTTACAGCAACGACTACCTTAATTTGATTATACAGAAAACAAGAATTATTGTGATTTAATTAAAGCTGCTTGTTTTCAGAATGAAATGTTTTCTTCATGATGACAATTTCCATGTCGTTTAATATTTACTTGTTGATCACGATTAAATGGTTAATGATTTACTTGGAATGAAAGGGAAACAAAAGTGAAATTAATATTTAACTGATAGTAACAGTTGAATAATATTCAATTAATTGGACAGTTGATGGATTACAATCGTCATGAAACGATGCAACTCTTTACTGATTATTATAAGATTCATCTTTTCCTTTTGTTATCATCACAAGTGAAAAGATTAAAACAGATTCAAGATTTGGTGCAAAATTTTGTCCTCAATTCATTTCCACTTCAATCAAACATTTTAACCCAGTATTCAGAGCGAGAAGCGTTAGGATTGGATTGGAAATGTGTGTGAATGGATTCATCATGTTTCCTTGTTCAAGTTGCCTCCTCTGACCATCGAGACTGAAAAATGAAAAACTCAACTTACAGGGTCAAAGGTTAAGCCAAAGTTAAACTTTATTTTGCATTATTGTGACAAAAAAAGGTTTGATCTGAAAACAAAGATCAAATGATAGTTTCGCCAAAGTTGAGGTCAACGTTTAGCAATTGAATTGAATCGAGGCTCATAGACTTTGAATCATTATAAAACATTTTACAAAAGTTCAATGTTACGTTTGACCAAAGTTGAATCGCAACTCTTGAATGCTCTCAACTCTCCAAATGAAGATTTTATGATTAAAAGGTTGTCTTGAATCACAATTATAATTGAGTGTAAATTTGTGGGGTTCATCTCTTGTCAAGTTGACTTAAAAGCAAACTCTATTGGGTTGTAATTTACAAGATCAACCGTCAACCTGACTGACTTAAGGTATCGGGTCATCATCGGACTGTTTGCACTAGTGAAGGTTCGATGCCTTAATCTATTAGCTTTATTGTATTTCGAATGTCCAGGTCCAGTGTCTGGACCAACATAGAATCCATAATGGTAATTAATGGCAATCTTACCTGGAACCTGACATGTGAGACATATAAGAATATAATCAAGTCTTATTGATCTTGATAATCACAATCGTTCGTTTCTGCCAGTCTACAAATGAACATGTTTTGCTCGCTCGAAAATCGAGTGTTTATGATGAATGCTTACCAAGTTTTTCATTGAAATTAATTTCGATTTTCATTCCGGATTCATTGAGCAAGTTGATTGATTCGGAGGATTAATTAGTTTTGATTGTTTGTCTTAAATTAAATTCTCTCTCAGAAAGCCAAAGTAGTTATTGCAATGTAATTAATCATGAAACGTATTATGGGTTAATTGAAATCTCTTTTTGTAACATCTTTTGCTAATAAAGGTGATAACTTAACATCGTCAGGCAGCAACTATTAAATTGCCTTTTCCCTTCATTTTTCAATCAACTTGAACACATTTCTGTACCAAACTGTATCAAAGTTTAATTTATTAATTCAAGTTGATTTCATTTCTCAACCAAAATCAAATCAATCAAAGACAAATCTAAACCATCTTCTGGGTAATAGAAGGGTTTACTTTGGAATCTATTTTTATCACAAATTGTAAACTCAACTAAACGCACTCCGTTATAATGAAAAAGTGATTAATATTTTGAAACAAATCAATTTGGGTAACAATCAATTTTACTGCAGCTTTCCCATTGTTTGAATTATCATCATCAACATCAATATATTTTATTAACAATTATTTGATTCTTTGATTGATAATATTAAATAATTGAAGAGAGACACTCAACACTTAGCAATTTGTTTGGGTTACTATAATTACATTGGAAAATTGTATTTTCCCAATTATCTGAATAAAAAAATTGAATCACCAAAAATTATTGTAACCTGATTACAGTAAACTTGTTTATCATTTACAACTTTCATCAAAAATATTGCCAGGTAAACACAAAAGAACAGTTATGATTGTACGAAAAAAAAGGTAAAAAATAATTTCATTATTGTTCAGTTAATTATTACATTTCCGGGCTTCCATTTAAATTGTGATGAATACAAAAAACAAATCAAGAAACGGAAAACTTAAACCCTTTCCCGACTAAGTTTTGAGAAAAAAAAAGTTTGGAAAAAAAGTTGGACAAAAAATCGAAACGATTAAAGTTATCGAAAAGTTTATCGAAATCTTTTGAACCTTGAATTGTTCGATGTCCAAAAATTGCAATAATTAGTTTGACCTGAACTTTGGTGACAAAAGTGATTAAATGTTTCAAACTGAAATTGAATTTTTTGGAGAAAATTGTTTTTCTTGTTGACCATTAATGGTCATGAAGTGTTTAAATTGAGTTTAGATTAATCATGTTTCTTCGCACTTTCACTTGATTTATGTTAATTGTTACCTATGGTTGTCAAAGTTAATCAATACTGTCACCATTCATGAACAAATAAGCACCAAATTGAATGATTATTCAATTTTTGATTGACTTGCCTTTAGGGTTAACCAGGTTTACCCGAACAGGAAATGTTGAAAGTAATACAAAATTCAAGTTAAATTTTGTTCATTTTTTAGTCCATTCTGCTAACATTATTATTTGCACTTTAAAAATGATTAATTGAATAAATTTGAAAGTTTAAATTGCGAATCAACTAATGAATATGAATATAAGATGATTATGATTATGATGGCGTAAAGTGGAAATGGTTTACACTAGAAGTTGATTTAAACGATTGAAAAGTGTTTGATTGAAGTTTTCGTGTTAACAACTTTTCCAAATTGTCAGCATGTGGTTAAGCATTCAATAGTTTTTTTCATGTCGATTAAAATGATTACAACAATTAAAGGAAGATAATGAAGATGAACATTCTTCTCTCTCTTTGCAAATGTCAATCTTGATTTGGAGGTCAGAGGCGTTCGCGCCCGTGTTACGTGTAATTGCACGTTTTACATCCTCGTATCAACATCGTAATAAGAATGCGAAAAGGTTTACTTTAATTGTTTGATTACACTTGAACTTGCCTTCATCTTGATCATCATTTTGATCATTACCATCATCTTGTGCCATTCACTTAATCAGTTGCACGTTCCATTGTTTTACGTGCTGACAGTCGCATTGGAACTTGAATTTTAATCCCAAACTCTAATTGTTGCTATCATTTAGGCTTTATTTTTGGACTATTTTAATGACTCGAGTAATTAACTTGCAGCTTTGACCAATAATTTAATTTAAACTTTCAAACTGAAACATCATCTTCAACTCAGTTTAACCTGAATTCAACTTTAAATACTGAGTTTTGCTCTTCATTTTTGACGGTTAATTGAAAGTTTTGTTGAATCGCAATGAGAATAGCTCAAAATATCAAATGAACGAGTAAATTTTCATTCTTCTTTCATCACTTGAGTAGAGAGATTCAAATACTAACGATTGTTGGTCAACTGACCGTGATTTCAAATTTAGACCAATTCGTCAAAAATTATAGTTAAAAATTCCATGGAAGTGCGAAGAACTTGATAATTGATGAAATGATGCAGCAAACCTCACTTCAGTTCGTTCATTTAAAATTGATTTTTTTACTTTCAGGAAAACAGAAAAATCTCAAAGTAGATTATGGATTTACGAGATTTTCTGGTTTAAGCGGCTTCTCAAATCTTTTGAAATCTGAAACATTTGTATGAATCTTCAACATTTGTTAAACTAAAACAAAAATGCTTAACCTTGCGAATGAGCGATTAACCAAACTTAAGAACCTTTCTGAGTTCCTTCAGATTAACGGATTAAACGAGAAAAAACATTCAGAACTTACTCAGTTTACTTGGAAGATATGAAAAGCTGTCCAAAGATTATGAAAATTTGCTAATTC